>NW_027507788.1:199751667-200351667 GCF_037356315.1 Lithobates pipiens
TGACCCTCTCTAAGCAGTCACTGAAAATGCAAGGCCAACACACTTCTCACCAACTATCTCCTCCAAATGATATGATATTCTGACGCCTATAATTACTTTAGGGTCCACATACACAAACTGTCTATATGCAAGATAACTATGTATTTTGATTTTTTTTCTATTTTTATTTTTTCTATTTCTCCTTTCTGGTGTAGGGAGGCACTCTGCAAAAAAGTTAATTGCAGAAAGTGTACACAGTCCTGTAATGTGTTACGTTACACAGCGAAGTTTCGCCCCACCCACTATGACCTGCAACCTGAGATGGATCGCATCAGCCACTGTTTGTATTATCTACACCGGCCCTAGTGGTCCTCTTATATACTCCTTTGATCCTTATCATTTCACTTGCAGGGTGGACACTGTTTATGCCATGTTGGCAGTTATTATTATTATTATACAGGTTTTATATAGCGCCGGCAGTTTACGCAGTGCTTTACAACATTAGGGTAGACATTGCAATACAATACAATTCAAGACAGGGGGAATCAGCGGGCCCTGCTCGTTAGAGCTTACAATCTAGGAATAACTAAATAGCAGTTATAGCTAAATGCTCGCACAGGTTGGGGACAGTGCACGGCGGGGGGGGGGGGGGGGGGGTTTACGACATATACTATTAAGAGACGGATTGTTTTCTTTTGTGCAAGGTTATTTCTTCTGGTACCATGCTAATGCTGTTATGTTGCTGATAGCTTCTCCGCTTTGGCCTCATTCAGGATAGTGGGGTGTGGAGCTCTAAGGGAGTATTATATTTGTCACATATCACTCCTGATGGGAAACTGAAGTCCTTCAATAGCCTAAAAACTGAATTTGCACTACCAAACCACATGCCATTCAGATATATACAACTTTGCCATGCCTTTCGTACACAGTTCCCTTTAGACGATCTCTCCTTAAATGATAACCCCTTAATGGCAGCTATTAAGTACCCAGATCCTAAGAAACTGATCTCTCAGTTCTACACCATGCTAACAGTGTCACAGGCGACCACATCAGCATATGCTTTAAAGTCCAGATGGGAGGGAGAAGTGGGTACTATAGCAGATGATGAATGGAGCGATGCCCTAGATACATGCAAATTAGTGTCCTCCAAACTGTCAGATTTAACCCAAATTTTCATAATACACAAAGTCTACCTTAGACCACCCAGGATCTTTCGGTATAAAAACAGCCAATCGGCCATCTGTCCAATGTGCGACGTAGCTGTGGGCACGTTTTTTCCACTTACTGTGGCAATGCACCAAAGTGGTGCGGGTTCTGCACGATATAATGGGCTCACCGATAATGCTTCAGTCGAAACTGTGCCTCCTGGGAATCTTTTCAGATCCCAGGTTCAACAAATTCACCAAAATATTTCTGCAGGAAGCACTCTTTTCAGCACAAAAGGTCATAGCGAAGGCCTGGATGAGACCCAACCCGCCGGGACTCACACATTGGATAGTGGAAGTTAATAATGCACTACCTTACAAAAAACGTATCTATTCTCATAGAGGATGTCTGTCCAAATATGAAAAGATATGGGACAGATGGCTTAAAGCCCCCGAAACTTGTATTTGATTGAAATGGGTTGTACCATATTCTCCACCCTTATAAGCCTCTTTTTGTTACCTCTCCTTGTTTAACACTCTCAGTTTTGATGACCCTTCAATATGTGTATGATTACTGAAGGGTGTGCTTATCACGACATAACTTGTATACTGTATGGATAAGACCAACTGTAAATGGTACTAGCAACAATGTCTCGTACAAGTGCATACGATAAATAGAGACATTAATATATGCCTCCTATAAGTAATACTGCTTATTATGCTTGTCATGTGTCAAAAAGCCTGTTGTATGTACTTTCCTTCTTTTATGTTGAATAAAAGACTTTGTTTAAGGAAAAAAAAAAAACTTTAAAACAGCATGTCTCAAATCATCACTTCATTCACCACAAATCTACACTCACAAAGCTTCACAGATTCGGCTCCTCCGCTCTAAATGCGTGTCGGCATCTAATTGGCCTTCATCAGTATTTGGTGTGGTGTGTCACTGTGTTCAGCAGCTGTGCTGTCACATATATTGGTGATTTCACATATTTACCCTGTTATAGGAGGAAGTCATTTATTTTGGCGCTGATTGTTTTTTAACAATCTAAAATAGCTTGGGGTGCCTACTTTCCAAATGAGGTCATTGGGGGGGGGGGGGGGGGGTTGTGCTATCTTGGCATTTTATGGCCTTCAAAACTGTGATAGGTAGTGAGGAGTGAAATCAAACATTTGTGAAATCCTGAAGGCGGTGCTTGGTTTTCGGGGCTCTGTACGGAGCTAGGCTCCCAAAAAGTCTTACACATGTGGTATCCCCATACTCAGGAGAAACAGCAGAATGTATTTTGTGGTGTAATTCCACATATAACCATGGCATGTGTGAGCAATATATAATTTAGTGACAACTTTGTGCAATTTTTTTTTGTCATTTTACATTCACTTGTGAGAAAAAAAATATTCAATGGGCTCTACATGCTTCTCAGCAATTTCCTTGGGGTGTCTACTTTCCAAATGGGGTCATTTGGGGGGGGTGGTTGTACTGCTCTGCCATTATAGCACCTCAAGAAATTAGATAGGCAGTCATAAAATAAAAGCTGCGTAGATTCCAGAAAATGTATTCTAGTTTGTAGATGCTATCATTTTTGTGCAAACCAATAAACATACGCTTATTTACATTTTTTTACCAAAGACATATGGCTGAATACATTTTGGCCTAAATGTATGGTTAAAAATTGAGTTTATTAAATTTTTTTATAACAAAAAGTAGAAAATATGATTTTTTTCAACATGTTTGGTCTTTTTCCCTTTATGTCACAAAAAATAAAAATCGCAGAGGCAATCAAATACTATCAAAAGAAAGCTCTATTTGTGGGAAAAAAGGATGCAAATTTTGTTTGGGTACAGAATTGCATTACCGTCCAATTACCAGTTAAAACTGCACAGTGTCAAATTGTAAAAAGTGCTCTGGTCATTGAGCAGCCAAATCGTCCAGGGCTGAAGTGGTTAATAATGCTTAAACTGAAACAATAAACATGAAATATTCCTTTAAATATCTTGCCTGGGGGGTGTCCTTAGTATGCCTGAAAAGTAGCACATCTTTCCCATGTTTAGAACAATACCACAGCAAAATTTAATTTCTAAAGGAAAACGTCTTATTTAAAACTGCTCACGGCTGTAATGAATTGTCTGATTCTGGCAATATAGATCCAAATCATTGAAAAAAAAACAGCATGGGGACCTGGATCCTGCCCCAGGGAACATGTAAAAAAAAAAAGTTTTAAAAATGGCCGTTTTTAGAGACGATGTTAGAGACCCTGCGCTCCTCCACTTTCCATCGTGCTTTACGGAGGTCTGACACCAAACTGGGGGGGTAGAAGCAGATTTATTACATTCCTCAAGATTTTGATGGTACTTATTAGAGTGGCAAACGCCTGAGATCAAATTTTTTTAGCGTGGACAGCAGGTTAAAAAATAATTACCTCTCATATAGGATTTTGTAAGTGAGTCAGAACAAACTACTTCAAATGATACTGCCACCAGTATCATTAGAAGAAAAAAATAGATCACAAGCTTCGGTATTTTTGGTAGAATATTCAGGATTCCATAAAAGATAAGTGCTGAGCCGCCATAAAGGATGCAAAGGTGAAGCAAAAGAATCTTAGAGAACAATCAACACTGGCACACAGTCAGACCAAGTAATCAAACATATTGTGGAGGATATGATACATTGTAAAGACCATTTATCTGTTAAAAACATGTCAATCCATGAGTACGAGCTGTGAGCAATTGAAAAATAGGTATAGTTACGTTCCCTAACATTGGGGATAGTGCCAGATGACAAACAGGTCATTTGAATGTAAAAAGCATCAAGAGCATTAGTGCGCAATCTCTGGGAGGCAGTAGTATTAAGAATAGGGCCGCCCACGCAATTAAGATTGCCTTTTATAATTAAGAGGCCTTGACGGGTTGTGTTAACTTTTTCAGAAGTTTAGAAAGAAACTTGATCTGTTTGACACATATATATCAGAATAAAATATCTGCCATTTATATCTTCCACAGTTTATATGAGATGGAAGGAAAGTACTGAGCTGATCGCTATTAAAACCCCAGCTTTCTTCTTAGAAGAGCAAGCTGTGAATACACAGGGATAGTCCTTAAGGGGTATGTGACGAGGCCTCTTTTGCAAAAGGAGTCTCTTGAGCAAATAAGACATCCTCTTTAAGATGCTTGGCTTACTTCTGCAATGCAGTTAAGGCCCCTAAGTTTTAGTGAGAGTAGTTTGTTAATCATGCAAAGAGTATATTAGTTTGCTGAAAACAGCCGGAAGTCAATCATATCCGTCTTTATTTGTTGAAAGATGACCACGTAAGTAGGCAGTAAGCCAGGAGAAAGTCCAAGCGAGTAAAGATATTATCTCAGAGTAACCCAGCGTGAGGTCTATAGACCTAGTTGTAAAATGTAACTGAGATTTGTAGTAAGGTTACAAAAATGGTAACAAGATAAAGCAAATCATTAGAAACATAAAAAATAAAAAAAACACCACAGGAAGAAGCTAGGTAACATGTGCAGCTGCAAAATAGTGGGGGTATGGAATAATACTCTTATTCATCAGGTAATGTAATAAAAAAACACACATTTAGGCTCCAAATGATAACAATTAATGACATCTGATATGGGTGTGTAGAGTAAAAAGACCGGAAAAATAGGCAAGTTATTCTATTCCTTAAATAATTTCAGATCTGATTCCAGTGTGGATTGCATGCGTTTTTACCTTGTTTTGTCAAAAGTAGCTTAGTAGGGAAGCCCCATCTCTGGGATATTTTATGATTTTGTAAGGCTTTTTTTATGGTCGCTAATTTTTATCTGTTTTGCGATGTCACCACCGAAAGATCATCATAGAGATATATGCCATAGAATTTAACAGAGAGAGATGGATTATTATTATTCTTTCATAGGATAGGAGTGTATTCTGGCAAGAACATCATGGAGCATCATCGGGAAAGAACAGGTTTAGGTAATCTATGGACTCTATCAAAAGTAAGTTCCCAATCTTTCGTCTCTTTGGGAGTCATTCTTAAAGGAGAACAAAATAATGGAGTAGTGGTGGTGTAACCATTTCTGATATTCCTCCAAACTTATTGTTGTTACGTGAAGATCTATCTTCTATGTCGGCTAGTTTGCTATTGATATGTTGTATTTTGATTGTATGCTCAATACGGTTAACAATGAGCTCATGTGCCATGCAAATTTCTGCTCTTTTATTTTCGATGTAGGAGACTCTGGTGCACAATTCCTGTACAGTGAAGGATATCCTTGTTAACATTTGCGTAATATCCGTATAGAGAGATTCTCTCAGGGAAATTAACATGTCCTTCAAATATGTAATAGTGGCAGGTTGTGTGGATGCAGGGAAATCCTGGTGGGGCCAGAGATGATGTGGGGAATCACCATGAGCCTGTAAACAACAGAAGATTGCTGTTGTAGTAGAGGAGTCAGATTCAGTGTTCTCATCTGAGGAATGTGTAGTGGGTCTCCAGAATCCATTGCTCCACCTTGGTCCTTCCCCACTCCTGAAAGGAAGAAAGCTGACAGTTTATTCAGAGGAGATTGGGCAGTCTGCCTTTTGGGAATAATGAGGAAGGTCCAGAGATTCTGGCTGTGCAAAATGGGGTTGAAATCGACACCCCTGGAGTCACCATGGAGTGGCTATTTTTGTTGTGGAGAGAGGAGCTCTGTTATTGAGCAGCCATTACTCTCCCAGCCAGACATGCCCCCCCCCAACAAAGCTTGATTTAAACAGGGGACATTCCTCAACCCACACTATTAGAATCGGTGGATGACTTTCTGATGTTCAACTCGTGAGATGAATGAGAGAAAATTGAGCTGTGCATAATGATTTTTAGTGTGACATCAGATAATACAAATGAGGTAGATCATGTTACTCTGTTGCAACATCCTTTCTTTTTCTTTGTTGACTGTTTACAAACTGGGAACAATGGAAAACGCCTGTGCCTTTACTTTCTTACTTTACTTTTACCTAGCATTTGAGTGACCTAGCCATTTCTGGAGTGGTGATGAAAAGACATCTTGCTGGCTTCACAGGTGCCACACTGTTGTTTGGAATAGTGCAACCATTTTCAAATCCCAAATTTTAACATTTGCAAATTTTAAAACAGAACATTAGCCTCTTATTTAAAATGTACATATTGGCTGCAGCCCTTAATAATACGTACATCCTCCCACAAATACTTGTTGATCCTGCCAGTAAGGTTCACCTAATGCAGCTTGCTGTGATGAAGTGGCAATGATGCTACACTGCTTTCAGAGTAAAGCACCAATCATATAGGCTGTGTTTGCATGGTCTACAGTGGAATGAGAAAATTTTATTGTGATGCGGTTATCAGAATTATCACTGCTGATATAGCAACTGATGACATCTTGCCCACTGCTTTTTGGATTGACAGCATTGTTTTTGTTGCTGGAATCCTATCATAGTGAACTACAGTGTAATGCTGTATATGTGAAGCACAGATTTGTATCAGTCGGGGAAGGTGAAGGAAGTTTTTTGTTTAAATGAGTAGCTAGAAGGCTGCACTGCTGTGAAGGAGGGTGCTTTGATTGACAAGGGGGGCTAATGCTGCTCCCATACTATAGGCAGTGGTGAAGAAGAGCAGGGGGTTCACAGAAATGTATTTCTGGAGGCCATGCCCACACTGACAGCAGAGCAAAGACTTCATTCATAAGAACATAAAGTGAAAATCAACAAAGGGTTTCATCAAGATTACAGCTCAAAATTACATTATTATATTCTGAGATGTGACCTAGAGCTGCCTGAATCAAGAATGCATCAGAATTAGGCAAACGTTCTCTTTTCAAATGGAAGCTGCAGATAGAATTGGCAAATAATACTGTAGAGAAAGTAATGGTTTTAGATGTGTTCTTCCATTCCTCTTTGTCATTCCTAGCTTGTAAGCATAACATTTTTTTTGTTGTTGTTGTAAGTCTTAATAATCTATTGGTTAATCAATATTCAGACATGAAAGCACAACATAAGAGTTTAATTAGCCAAATGTGTTCTGTTAATTAAGGGAACATAGTAATTGAATTGAAGAAGATGTGAAAACAAAGATATGCATGTTACCTTGTGCAGATGGACAGAGAACTAGAGATTGAATTATCTTTAGACAAAACTATGCTAATCGTTGTGATGTGTTTATGAGAATATTAAGGTCTCCTTCAGTGAGGTCAAGTACAGAAAATGAACCATTATAATCTACATGAGTTTTTAATATATGTTTTGTACTTTAAAGAGATAATTCAGTTCTCTTTATTTGATTTCTTTTAATAGCTTGCTAGAACTCTCTGTTAACCTAAGTAAGCTAACAGTAATGCTGTAGATATCATTCAAAACACATGTATGTGTTCCAGTCAAATTTCCTGTTTCTTCTGAGTATAGAAAATTTTGAATTGGTACTTACCTCATCCCAATAAGGTGGGGACAGGGAGGTTAATATCCAACCTGAGCATATTATGTACAGCGAGGCTGCTCCAGGGGGTCAACAGCAGCCTCAAAGGTTGCATGAAATTAAATAAAACAAAAAGTGCATTACAGTTAAATAAAATATGCAGAAATGTTCTGAGAGTAACCAGATCTCCTTAATAGCATACAGTACAAGAAAAAATAGCTCATCTGTGTGATGGGTACAAAGGGACATAACAGATTGCAAGGAGTGTTCTAAATTAAGCAAACAGACATGGCCTTTAGAAGTAATGAACCTCAGCAAAATCTTGTTCATCTATAGAAAAGTAATAGCATCGCAGCCTTTTAAGTGAAGCTGAACCTAAAAAAAAGTATGTTGTTGCTGCAGGCAACATGGATTTCTTGACAAGACGTGCAGACATTAAAGGTGTCAAACACAGAAAGGACAGTATTCATGATAGCTGGAAAGCACATGTGATGGTGACCAGAAAAGATACGATATATAAGTAAGGAAACAGTGGAATTCAGGGAATAGGGAATGTCACAAATATTGCAGACTTTTCATATGATACGTTCACTGGGAGGAGTTATACAGTACATTGGTGGGAGAGGGTAGTGGGAAGGAAGGGGGAGCTTAACTGTATATATTGTATAATAATGGATGGAAGGTAGGGACGTGCTGAACACCCCCCCCCCCCCTTCCCGGATCGGTTTGCAGCAGAACATGTGAACAGGCAAAAAATGAGTTTGAACATGCAAACACCGTTAAAATCTGTTGTACATAAACATGAACAATCAAAAGTGCTAATTTATTTTTTATTTTTTTGAAAATCATTTTTATTACCGTATATACTCGAGTATAGGCCGACCCGAATATAAGCCGAGGCCCCCAATTTACCCCCAAAAAAACTGGCAAACTTATTGACTCGTGTATAAGCCGAGGGTAAGACATGCCTGTCCATCCCTGTGTGTGTGTCCGTCCATCCCTGTGTGTCCGTCCATCCCTGTGTGTCCGTCCATCCCTGTGTGTCCGTCCATCCATCCCTGTGTGTGTGTGTGTGTCCATCCATCCATCCATCCCTGTGTGTGTGTGTCTCCATCCCTGTGTGTGTGTGTCTCCATCCATCCATCCATCCCTGTGTGTGTGTGTCTCCATCCATCCATCCATCCCTGTGTGTGTGTGTATCCATCTGTGTGTGTGTGTGTGTGTGTGTGTGTGTGTGTGTGTGTGTGTGTGTGTGTGTGTGTGTGTGTGTGTCCAGCCTACCTGTGTCCTGAGCCTTTGTCCCGAGCCTCCGTCCCGTGCCGAGCCTCCTTGCCTCCGTGCCTCGCCGCCGTGCCTCGCCGCCATGCCATGCCTTGCCTCCGGTCCCGTCCCGTCCCGTCCCGTGCCGTGCCGTCCTGTGCCTTGCCTCCGTCCCGTGCCCTCTTCGTTCGTCGGCGCCTCGGCGGCCATTGTCAAATTCAAAAGCTGCGCCGCCGCCTTCGCCTGTGATAGGCGGAACACTGAATTTCCCAGCAGCCTGTGTTCCGCCTATCACAGACGTCGTATCATCCTCGTCCGTAGTACGAGGATGATACGAAGTCCGTGATAGGCGGAACACAGGCTGCTGGGAAATTCAGTGTTCCGCCTATCACAGGCGAAGGGGGAGCCGGAGGCGCGGCTTTTGAATCAGAATGGCCGCTGTCTGTCTGCTCGACACGCTGATCGAGCGGGCAGACAGCGATGACTCGAGTATAAGCCGAGGGGGGCACTTTCAGCCTCAAAAAAGAGGCTGAAAATCTCGGCTTATACTCGAGTATATACGGTAGGTTTTTTGATTTCCAAGTGATACAACAGAAACAAAGAAAACGAATACAGGTAGCGATGAGCTATAATGAATGCTACAGATCGATAAATGATACGAATCAAAATGAGTCAAAAACAAATCAAAAGCAAATCAAAAACACAGCAAAAGCAATTCAAAAATTCGCTTACAAGTGGCAGCTCATTTTCCGTCCACTGGCTTTACACATGAATCTATGATTATGAACTCAATCAGTCACATTGAGGGGCCGACCCGCAATTGCAGTTGATCAGTACACCCTATGGCACTTGGATCTCTGGGTGGCTCCCTCCGCACCCCAAATTGGGAGCACGCTGTGAAAAAGTGCTAATTTTAAAGGCTTATATGCAAGTTATTGCCACAGAAAGTGTTTCGGGACCGGATGATGCCCCTGGGGACATGGGTCAATGCAAAAAAAAGTTTTAAAAACGTACGTTTTTTCGAGAGCAGTGATTTTAATAATGCCTAAAGTGAAATAATAAAAGTTAAATATTCCTTTACATTTTTTACCTGGTGGGTGCCTATAGTATGACTGTAAAGTGCCACATTTTTACCGTGTTTAGAACAGTCCCTGCACAAAATGACATTTCTAAAGGAAAAAAGTCATTTAAAAGTAATAGAGGCTATAGTGAATTGTCGGGTCTCAGCAACACAGATAAAAGTCATTGAAAAAAATGGCATGGGATCCCCCAGTCCAGGCCCTTTGGGTCTGGTATGGATATTAAGGGGAACCCCGCACCCAAATAAAAAAAATTATGTGGAGGTCCCCAGGCATTATATACTCTGAACAGCAGTATATATACTATACGGCCTGCCCTATAAACGCTGCAGAAAATTGGGCCTTAGGTGTTGGTGGCACCAGAACACTGTAAACCCTCACAGTTACTCTTGGTGGGTGCAGGAATGGGCCCTGCTGTGAAAAACTATATAAAAAAAATGTAATTACATGTTAAACAGGGGCAGAAAAATTGGGTCTGTGGTTGTAGTGTCGGTGCCACAACACTGTAACCCCTCACAAAGAAAAATTGGGCCTTGGGTGTGGTGGTGGTACCCTAAACCAAAAATATTATTGGAAGCTAGCATCATCAAGATTGAGGAGGAATAGGATAGTCATTAGGCAGTCTTCAACGGATCCCACATCAATAGCAAATTTAATCAGTTACATCAGCATCAGGTTCTTGATAGCTGCTGATCCAAGACTGACTCATTCTAAAGAATGTGAGCCTATCAATGGAGTCTGTGGACAGGTGTACTCTTTGATCAGATCCATTACAAACCCTCCAGCAGCACTGAATGTGCATTCAGAAAGCATGCTGGATGCAAGACAGGCCAGCAGCTCAAATGCATATTGAGCAAGTAGGCCAGTAGGCCATCCTCAAGATCCAGTAACCCAGTGGATGCTCTGTTGGAAAGGTCTCCAAGTCTGCTCTTGCCACTAGATATTCATGCCCCATGTAATGCAGACGCTGGCGATGGTTGCTTGAACTGATCAGACCTTGGCCCTGAGCACCTGGAAATTGTAACCTCCCAGGGTCTGAAAATGCATTGCATAAACCTTTCTTCAAGGTCTCCTGAAGATGTTTCAGCCTCTGCTCCCTCTGCGAAGGCAGGATGAGTTCTGCAACCTTACCCTTGTAACGTGGATCAGGGGTTGCCAGCCAGTAATGATCCCTCTCCTTGATACTATGAATCATAGGGTCCTTTCACAGGCTTTGCAGAACCAGGGAGGCTGTGCAGCGTAAGTTTGCAGAGGCATTGAATTCTGAGTCCTCTAGGCCACTAAGGATCACATGATCTGTAACTACCTCCTTCCAGCCATGTACAACTCCTTCGATTTCTGGGGACTGAAAACCATTCCTTGAAGACTGCTGCTGAGTGTTATCCTCTACATCCATGCTGATGCAATCTTCCTCCTCCTCTTCTTTCTATGTGTTTGGTGGGCCTTCATAAATTCTATCTGGTTAAGGGGGGCCTTGAGAGGTAAAGAAGTTCTCCTCTTCCTCCCACTGTTCTGCCTCATACAAGTCCTTGGGTTTCTGGGGACTGAAAACGATCCCTTGAAGACTGTTGCTGATGCTGAGTGCCAGGCTCCACCTCCATGCTGACACAATCCTCCTCCTTTTCCTGTGTGATAGACGGGCCTTCAGGAATACTGTCTGGATAAAGGGGGCCTTGAGAGGTAAGGAAGTCCTCCGCTTCATCCCTCTGTTGTGCCTCAAGTGCCCTATCCATTATTCCATGCAGCGTGTGCTCCAACAGGAAGACAAAAGGGACAGTATCACTGATGCATGCACTGTCACTTCCTCATGGCCTCCTCAAATGATGCATGCACTAGACATGGGTGACGTCAAAAAATTTGTTTTGTTTCATTTAGTTTCGTACGAAAAAAACATATCTATCGTAATTCGTGTACAAAATTCAATTCGAATTTGTACGAAATACGAATTTTTGTTAGATTTGTAAACTTTTCCTTAAAATAACAAAAGTTCATTATGAGGAATTTAGCGTTATGAGTGGCTCCCACCATCCCTGTGCTGACTTCCTGGGTTTTTAACCTTTAGTTTCATTAACTTTTTGTAAAAATAACATAAGTTTGCTATGAATTTATCATTATGAGGGGTTAATTTTGTTTATTGAAAATCTTACAAACAACAACTTATATACAATAAAACCATAATAAATAAATAAAACATATTTACAAAATAATTGAATATGACTATACAAACCAGAAAAAACAAGAACAAAATAAACGGTGCAAACCAAATTGTGCACAACATAATCCCTATGGGAGAGCCAGACTAAGGAACATCACCGTCACCATGCATGTAGCATGCATGTATGAGGGGTTCCCACCATCCCTGTGCTGACTTCCTGGGTTTTTAACTTTAAGGTTTGTTAACTTTTCCTAACAATTACAAATGTTCGTTATGATGAATTTATCATTATGAGGGGTCCCCACCATTCTTGTGCTAAGTTCCCAGGTCTGTACACCTGATGTGTGTCCATTATGAGGGGTTTCCACCATCCCTGTGCTGAGTTCCCGGGTCTGAGTGTACACCCGCTGTGCCCATTAGGGTTCCCACCATCCCTGTGCGGTGCTGACTTCCTCTGATTGGTGAACAAAACACCAGTCACAATTCTGTTAATTTGGATCCGAAATTCTGAAATTCGAGAACGAAATTTTGTATTTCGTATAAAATTCGTAAGCATAGGGTTCCCACCATCCCTGTGCTGACTTCCTGGGTTTTTAACTTTTAGGTTTGTTAACTTTTCGTAACAATTATGAATTTTCGCTATGAATTTGTATCCAAGATTCGTAAACGAAATTCCGTATTTCGTACGGAATTCATGTGCATAAAAATGTGTATTTTGCATTCGTAAGAATGTTCGAATTTCCAGAATTTTGTACGAATTTTCGATTCGTACGAAACAAATTGCACATGTCTAGCATGCACTGTCACATCCTCGTGGCCTCCTCAAATGGTGACAGGACAGTGCATGCATCCTTGATCATTATCCATTGGAGTGGCAAAAAAAAAGCCAAGCTCCCCTGACCCTGTCCTTGTGCCATACTTGCAGAGGTACTCATTGATGGCCCTCTGCTGTGTGGGCAGCTTCTGCAGCATTTCCAACGTTGAGCTCCACCTGGTGGGAATGTCACAAAGGAGGCGGTTGGTGGGCAGGTTGCATTCCCTTTGAATGTCAGCCAGCCGAGCACTGGCATTTCTGGCCTGCCTCAGAAGATCCTGTAAGGTACCTGCTCAAGAACCGCTGCACCACCAAATTCAGGACAAGTGCCAAACATGGAACATGGGTCAAGTGTCCCTGTCGGAAGGCGGAGAGAAGGTTGTTGCCATTGTCACATACAACCATTCCTGGCTGAAGGTGATGTGGCGTCAACCATCTCTGAGCTTGCCCCTGCAGAGCTCACAGAATCTCTGCCCCAGTGTGGCTCCTATCCCCTAGGCAGTCCAACTCAAGCACCGCATGGCATCTTGCTTGCGTAGCCCCTTGAATGCTTATGGGGCACCGCTGGTTCAGAGGACAAATCTGCAGAAGAGGCCATAGGGAAAGAAGAAGAGGAGGGGGTGGAGGAGAGAGCTGTGGCAGAATCACCACTAGCATTTTGGAGTTGTGGTTGCGGAACAAGCTCCAATAACACTAAGCCCTGTCCTGCATCCTTCCCAGCTGCCAGCAGAGTTATCCAGTGCACTGTGAAGGAAAGATAACGTCCCTGCCCATGCCTGCTGCACCATGAGTAAGCGGTAATATGCACCTTACTGCTGACCGCCCTATCCAACGAGGCCAAAACATTGCCTACCACATGCTGGTAGAGCTAGCATTTAGAGGCTGAGCATGTGGATGGCTGGGACCGAATTTTTTTTTTACGGTTCAGCAACTGGGGTAGGGAAATTTGCCTGCTAAAATCAGATGGTGGTGTACTGCACCGCTGCACTGAAAGGCTACACTGGATGCATAATATATATATTAAGGAATATTACACTTTTATTGTTTCACTGCTCCCGCAAAAACGGCCGTTTTTAAAACTTTTTTTTGCATTGATACATGTCCCCTGGGGCAGGACCCGGGTCCCCAAACACTTTTTAGGACAGTAACTTGCAGAATCTTTTCTCTCTGTCAAATCTTTTTTCTCTGTTGAATATTTTCTCTATATAATCTTGGACTAATAGAGGTAAGGTTAGGCACATTCGACCACAGGTTCTATAGACACAGATTGTTATTGTCAGAGTCACGTCGAATCTCCTATTCTATATCGAACTGTTGTAACAACTAAAACGAAAATAAAGCATTTATTTATGTCGAATCTTTCGTTTTTCGGATTCTGTGTTTTCGTTATCGTTTGTCAAAACAAAAACAAAAATAGCTGAAATTTGGACGAAAATGCATTCGGACGAAAACGAATGCACATGTCTAGTTGTAATTGCAAAAGCATAGATGGTTATTGATTGGTGATTGGTTATTTAAACCTCTGTAAAAAGTGCTAGTTAATTGAAAATATTTACTTTGAGTTTCTTACAGAGGGTCATTTCCACATACAGTACATTTATGATAAGCATTTGCATGGTATGCACAAAATTGTAAATCATCATTAGTCTATACATCCCTGTGCTATGTGTCCATGTTTCTGGATTAATTTAATGCTACACTTGTTTTTTGATGCATGATTCTCATAATGATATGCTGCATGGTGACATATTAAGAGCAAACTGTACGACTTATTCTCCTGGTGCTCATTTGTGTTTCTGCTTCAAATGACTAAATTTATGTTTCATTTTATAAGCCAAACTGGAGCTCTTCAAGTCTTTATAGTAACGACACTGTTTTCATTTTGGTATATTACTTCATCCCTCTGGGAAGGTATATAGCATAACTGAAAAACATTCCTTTACAAATTGTTTTACTTTATAAGAAATTAGAAGATCTTTTCCTGTGTTTCTGGTATTATTACTGACCAACTTAAGTATCAAGATAAAGAGTTATGACTTCTACTCAGCTTTTCCGAACTGATTTTTGTTTTGGATGATCCTTACAAGAGGCAATCCAAGAGGTCCTTTTGCATGTCCACATATTTAAAGCCTTTCTGAAGCATTCCAAGACATTCCTAGACTAACTTAGAAATATAAATATATAAAGGTGGTCATGAGCAGCCTGACATATCTCAAGGTCTTTCTTGTAGTAGAATGCATATTTAAAAAGGATTAATTCACCTTTGGGACTATGTTACATGTTCCACCCATTTTTTGGGTATAACATGTAACATGTTCCTAATGCTGTAGAACCTGCCCGCTACCCTCTCCTTGTGGCAGCAGTATAGGTAGAAGTTTCCTGTACTAGCTGTCACTTTTTAAAATCAGAGCAGCCATGCGGTGCTCCACTCATGTGGCCGCGTCGTTCATTCACACAGCTTCATGGATCCTTAGCGGCTGTCGACTTGTAGTTCTCAATGAACCACCATGGTGCTGTGGAGCACTGTGGTAGTTCATTGATTTCTTCCTGTCAGTGTACGGGATGTACGGCACGCTGATATACTGACAGGTCTGAAGGAGACCTGCATGGCACCAGTTATCTTCTGATCTCTGGTGCAATGCTTTACAGGCCCCAAAAGAAAAAAAGAATAAATGCATATTTTTTACCTGCAAAAAAAGGGCATCTACTATTTTTTTCTAAAAGGTGAACTTATCCTTTAAGTGTGCAAAACAAGTACATTACAGACATGAATATAGCATAAAGGATGCTCAAGGCACCTTAAAGTTTCAGTTCACATTTACAGAAAAAATGTTGAACCATCCTCCAGTTCCCCTATACTTACCTTCGGGGTTCCCTAGCTGTCAGCACCCCCACAACAGCTTCAAAGGTCCAGGGATTTCAAATCCCTGCTCTTTTCCCTCATCTCCATTAGCACTTCTAAGCCCCTGTACACACGGTCGGAGATTTCGACAACCAAATCCGTCGGATCTTGTCCAAAACTGTTGCATACACACGGTCGGACAAAGTTGTCGAAAAATCCGATCTTTCAGAACGTGATGACGTAATTTCGTTACGATGGGACTACATTCAGGCTAGTAGCCAATAGCTTTGATGTAGGAATTTGATCTGAGCATGCGTGGCACTTGGTCTGATCAAAATTCTCTACACATGATCGGAGTATGTCCGATCGGCCCAGTTGGTCGGGAAATATTTCCAACAAGTTGGAAAATTGGGTCCGACGGATATTCCGACGGAATCAGTCGATGCATATCACACACAGTCGGATTATCTGACAACACGGTCCGATAGGACACATTCTGACTGATTCTCCGACCGTGTGTACAAGGGCTAATAAGGACCTGCTGGATTGGAATTGGTCAGCGCTTCCAATCCGACCAATCAGATTAATAAAAGTGAGGGACCAGTGACAGACACTCATCAAGAGTGCCTGACTATGCCTGCCCCTTATAACCTATGAATGGAGGGTACAGACATTACAATTATCCACTTGACCTCCGTTCAAATATCATATTTCATTCATAGAATCTGTAGTCCTGGCTTCTATGAATAAGGGAGCTGGGAGGAAAGGAAGATTATGACAGTGGGAGTGTTAATGAAGGAAGATTTCTGATAAACTTGGCACACGGCAGCACAAGGGATACATTACATTGAAGTAAAGTACAATTGTAACATCCCTTGTGCTGGTTTTCATTTTTTTTAAAGGTTAAGTTCACCTTTGTTCACTTTTTTTTCTAAATTTCAGCTCCCCTATGCACCAATATATCATTATTGTACTTCTTTTGCAAAAATAAAACAAGTTTCCATTTATTCTACACACACTTACCTCACTGGCTTCATAGCTTTTCAAAAACACTGCTCGATTACTTCTGCCTTACTTCCTGGACAGACTTTAGGTCATGACACAGGACGGAGTTGATCAGCTGAGGGTAGATGATGCAGGGTGTGTGCTAATGAGATCAGCTGATCAACTCCTTCCTGTATCATAACATAAAGTCTGTTCAGGAAGTAAGGCAGAAGTAATCGAGCAGTGTTTTTAACCACTTCAACCCCAAAAGGATTCGCCCCCTTGCTTTAACTAACAATTGCACAGTCATGCAATGCTGTACCCAAACAAAATTCATGTCCTTTTCTTCCCACCAATAGAGTTTTCTTTTGATGGGATTTGATCACCTCTGGGGTTTTTATTTTTTGAGCTATAAACAAAGAAAGAGCGACCATTTTGGGAAAAAAATATTTTATTTTACTTTTTGCTATAATACATATCCAAAAAAGGATATTAGACCGATATATATTTTTCTACATATTTTTGATAAAATTTTTTACAATAGGTGTATATTGATTTGTTTGTGCTACAGTTATCACGTCTACAAACTATGGGATAGATTTAGGGACTTTTATTTTATTTTTTATTGTTTTTACCAGTAATGGCGGCTATCTGCGATTTTAGCAGGACTGCAACATTGCGGCGGACAAATCTGACCCCAAATGGCACTTTTTGGGGACTTGTGACATTATTAGATTGATCAGTGCTCTAAAAATGCACTGATCAATGTTAAAATGACACTGGCAGGGAAGGGGTTAACACTAGGGGGTGATCAAGGGGTTGAGTGTGTTCCCTAGGTGTGTTCTGTTCTAACTGCAGGGGGGATGGGCTACCAGGGACATGACAGAGATCACTGTTTCCAATCACTGGGAACAGAAGATCTTTGACATGTCCCCTGTCAGTGTAAACAGTGTAAACAAGGCAGATCCCCATTCTGCCTCTGTACTAGGTGATCATGGGTAGACGGCGGACATCGAGTCCGCCCGACCCATGGGCATGATTCAGGATCTTGCAGCGGGAGAGAGAGCATGCCCCCGGTGGCACGTGCCCTGCAACTGCACCTGCGGGAGCCGCCATACAGGTATGGCGATTCGCACAGTGCTGCCAACCTGCCACAATATATTTACGTGAACTGGTCGGCAAGTGGTTAAACAGATGAAGTCAGTGAGGTATACGTGTGTAGAATAAATGAAAAGCTGTTTTATTTATGCAAAAGAAGTACATTAATTCTATATTGGTACATAGGGGTGCTGGGATTTAGAAAAAAAATAATAAAATCGATCAGACTTTCTGACAACAAAACCGTGGATTCCCTTTTGAAAATATATTTTTCGTGGAATTAAACTCCAATATATGTTTTAACATGAGTCCCCAGGAGGTTTATGTCATAATGTGCTGATATGCACAGCATATTAGCACATTATGGCAAACGTACCTGTGAATGAAGCCCTTTATTGCAGGTTTGTCCGCAATTCAGCACGCCACTGGTTCTTCCATCTTCTCCCATTTTTCTTGCAGGGCCGCAATGACGTAACCGCTGTTCGTGCCCATGGAAGTCACGTCCGCAAATCACAGAGTAGTGCCATGAATGTATGCTGAGATTTGCATGTGTGGCTCAGTGGACATTACAGTTGGCAGGTAGGGAGAAACATTTATGACAGAGTTGACCGATATGGTCTCTTCTGTCATAAAAAAACCCTACCTTTCACCAATTTTTTGAGTTTAAATCTACTTTAATCACTTCAGCCCTGGAAGGATTTTCCCCTTTCCTGACCAGGCCATTTTTTGTGTCGCTTTAAATGACAATTGCACGCTTGTGTGATGTTGTACCCAAACAAAATTTATGTCCTTTTTTCCCCACAAATAGAGCTGTCATTTAGTGGGATTTGATCACCTCTGCGTTTTTTATGTGTTGTGCTATAAACAAAAAAAGTGACAATTTTGAAAAAAAAATAACAATATTTTGTACTTTTTGCTATAATAAATATCCAAAAATAAACAAAAAAAAATCTTCATCAGTTTATACCAATATGTATTCTTCTACATATTTTTGGTAAAAAAAATTGCAAAAAGCGTATATTGATTGGTTTGCGCAAAAGTTATAGCGTCTACAAAATAGGGATAGATTTTTTATTATTATTTTTTTACTAGTAATGGCGGTGATCTGCTTTTTATCAGGACTGCAACATTGTGATGGACATAGCAGATACTTTTGACACTTTTTTGGGACCAGTGACATTTATACAGCGATCAGAGCTAAGCATAGCCACTGATTACTGTATAAATGTCACTGGCAGGGAAGGAGTTAACACTAGGGGGCGATCAAGGGGTAAACTGTGTTCCCTATGTGTGTTTATAACTGTGGGGGGGAATGTGGCTGGCTAGAGGAGGAGAGAGATTGTTGTTCCTAATTAGTAGGAACACACGATCTGTCTCCTCTCCCCTGACAGAACCAGGATTTGTGTCTTTACACACACAGATCCCGGTTCTCGCTTTGTCACGAGTGATTGCGGGTACCCGGTGATCATCACGTGTGCCAGACAAGCACATCGGCTGCAGGGACACTCTGTGGGCATGCGTGCCTGCTACAGCATCTTAAAGAGCCGACGTCCAGCTACGACAGCTCACACCACAGTGCCAACCTGCCACAGTATAACTGTGGCGGCTGGTCGGGAAGGGTTAAAGCAGGGGTCTCAAACTGGCGGCCCTCCAGCTGTTGCAAAACTACAAGTCCCATAATGCCTCTGCCTGAGGGAGTCATGCTTTTAAATGTCAGCCTTGCAATGCCTCATGGGACTTGTAGTTTTGCAACAGCTGGAGGGCCGCCAGTTTGAGATCCCTGGGTAAAAGGGTTTGTAAAACCCTGTTTTTAAAAAAAAATAACAAACATGTCATACTTACCTCCACTGTGCAGTTCGTTTTGCACAGTGTGGCCCCGATTATTGTCTTCTTTAGTCCCTCTGTGGCTCTCATGACTTCTCCTTGCATTGGTAAACCCCCTGGGAGAAGTGCTCTCCCAGGGGGTTACCTTGCGGGTGCCCTCCCAAGTCCAGCATTTGCGTCTATAGACACAGAATGCCGGACTCGGTCCTGCATAGAATGCCGGACTTGGCCCCACCCCCTACGCCCACGTCATTGGATTTAATTGGCAGCAGCAGGAGCCAATGGCTGCACTGCTATCAATCTATCCAATCAAGAGCCGAGAACTCCAGAACTCCAAGTAGAGAGGTACAGCACGTCTCCGCCAAGGGAACGAAGGGCTCATGTGAGTAAAACGGGGGGGGGGGGGGGCAGTCAGTGTCAGAAATGTTTTTAGGTGAAGGGTTTAGAAACCTCTTCTTCATTTCTTCCACCTTAATCATCTAAACATTTTCCTAACATGATCAGGTATTCAAAATAAAAAACAGCTTTACCCTATTTACTAAGCTTAGTGAACATGAACTACTTCTTTAGTAAATCAATAAAATAGTGAACATTGTATAAAGGCATCCATTTGAAAATATCACAATATTTTTTTTTTTACCATTGTTTCCATCCTTCCTCGCTCTTTTTTAAACCATTTTATTTTTCTACTTGCCATTTTACACTTTAATTGATTGTAGACTTTTACAGAAGCAAACCAGGCCAATAAGTGACAAAATATATCAAAATGAAAGGCTAGATTTCCTGAACTCTTTTATTGATAGTCTCCATATTGTTCATAGATGTAACAGAAAAGAGATAACTTCATCAAAAGAGCTCTGCTAATCTTTGTGTGCTGCAGAAACAATAAAGGCCTACAAGTCACCTTATAAATTCTTAAAGTTATGAGTAATAACCAACAACAAATGTATTCCTTCTGAGAAAATCCTAGCGAGGATATGGGAGGCAGTGATAAAAATGTAAGGTGTAAAGAAATTTCAATTATTGATTGTTCCTATTCTGTTTTAATATTGTTGAGAGTATTGACCAAGGAACAAACTCCCATAGCCTTTTACTAACTAACTGTATGTTGCAAGTAAAATGCAAACATATGACAAATATTGTATGCCCATATTAAAATAAATCATTTTATTCAAAGAACAAACAGATTTAAAAACAACAACATAAACAATATTGGTACAAATATCAATTAATTGTGTACAGAGCGGGTACAGGATCAAGGCTGACCACACATATTACCAATCTATACACGTAAAGATGCTGCGAATTTCAACATGTTTCGCTCCCTTGAGCTTCCTCAGCTTGCGTTAAAAACTGAAAAGTAAATTGAAAAGTAAATTGCCAATATATTAGGCAAAGATGTATTCATATTGGTATCAATGCAATAAGTCAAAGTTCATACGGATGAAAAACATTTGTAACAAATTAATTAAGGACGAATGTAAACATAAACGATAGATCAAAATCAATCGTTTATGTTTACATTCGTCCTTAATTAATTTGTTACAAATGTTTTTCATCCGTATGAACTTTGACTTATTGCATTGATAACAATATGAATACATCTTTGCCTAATATATTGGCAATTTACTTTTCAATTTACTTTTCAGTTTTTAACGCAAGCTGCATTATCCTGAGGAAGCTCAAGGGAGCGAAACATGTTGGAATTTGCAGCATCTTTACGTGTTTAGATTGGTAATATGTGTGGTCAACCTTGATCCTGTACCCGCTCTGTACACAATTAATTGATATTTGTACCAATATTGTTTATGTTGTTGTTTTTAAATCTGTTTGTTCTTTGAATAAAATTATTTATTTTAATATGGGCATGTTATTGATCTGCCTCTACTAGTGTACCGTATAAAAGTCCCGGGGGTTGGTTATCCTCCAGCCCTTTCATTTTCCCCTTTCTCCTCTTAGTATTTGAATTTTGGGATATGGTACCCTTTTATAGGAAGATCTATGTCTTGATCACTTCATCTCTATATATCCTCTGTTATATGACAAATATTGAACCATCCTGACATTAACTTTTGCTATGCAATATCAATTTTTTTTATATATATCAACAAAAATTTCAATTTCTCTGTTATTATATTATGAAAAAATATCAATAAATACACATTGTATGTATTTTTTTATTTATTTAGTATACAGTAATAATTAGAAAATAACTAAATTTAAATTATGGAATTTCTTAAAATGAAAAATTGCTCAGATATATCTGTCACCCGCAATGCACCTACAATTAGATCCACAGGCAATACAACTGAGCTGTACTGCACCATACTTATTACCCTGTTTCCCCGAAAATAAGACCTAGCGTGATTGTCGGTGATCGCTGCAATATAAGCCCTGCCCCCCAAATAAGCCCTACCTTATTTCCCCAAACATAAGCCCTACCCTGAAAATAAGACCTACAAGGATTTTACCTAGGGCTTTCTTGGGGGGGTAGGGCTTATATTGCAGCCAACACCGACAATCACGCTAGGTCCTATTTTTGGGGAAACAGGGTATGTGTTGGGGAGTATAAACAAGAATTATCCTGTACTCCGTGTATTCAAATATCACCCAAAAGTGTATAATAAATAACCAAACAAAAATGTGCAAATCATCCAAATATTCATATTTACATATTTAGACTGCATATTATGTATATGTACAGTGTTTGACAAAAGTGAGTACACCCCTCACATTTTTGTAAAAATTTTATTATATCTTTTCATGTGACAACACTGAAGAAATGATACTTGGCTACAATGTAAAGTAGTGAGTGTACAGCTTGTATAACAGTGTAAATTTGCTGTCCTCTCAAAATAACTCAACACACAGCCATTAATGTCTAAACCACTGGCAACAAAAGTGAGTACATCCCTAAGTGAAAATGTCCAAATTGGGCCCAATTAGACATTTTCCCTCTCCGGTGTCATGTGACTCGTTAGTGTTATAAGATCTCAGGTGTGAATGGAGAACAGGTGTGTTCAATTTGGTGTTATCACTCTCACTCTTTCATACTGGAAGTTCAACATGGCACCTCATGGAAAAGAACTCTCTGAGGATCTAAAAAAAAGAATCGTTAATCTACATAAAGATGGCCGAGGCTATAAGAAGATTGCCAAGACCCTTGAATTAAGCTGCAGCATGGTGGCCAAGTTCATACAGTGGCTTAACAGGACAGATTTCACTCACAACAGGCCTCGCCATGGTCGACCAAAGGAGTTGAGTTCACGTTCTCAGCATCATATTCAGAGGTTTTCTTTGAAAAATAGATGTATGAATGCTGCCAGAATTGCTTCAGAGGTTGAAGGGGTGCGGGGTCAGCCTGTCAGTGGCCAGACCTTACGCAGCACACTGCATCAAATTTCAAGGAAGCCTCTTCTAAAGACGATGCACAAGAAAGCTTGCAAACAGTTTCTGAAGACAAGCAGACTAAGGACTTGGATTACTGGAACCATTTATTTGGTTCAGATGGTGTCAAGCGTATGTGGCAGCAACCAGGTGAGGAGTACAAAGGTGTGTGTCTTGCCTACAGTCAAGTTTGGGGGTGGGAGTGTCATGGTCTGGGGCTGCATGAGTGCTGCTGGTACCAAGGAGCTACAATTCATTGAAGGAACCATGAATGTCAACACATACTGTGGCATACTAAAGCAGAGCATGATCCTCTCCCTTCGGAGACTGGGCCGCAGGGCAGTATTCCAACATGATAACGACCCCAAACACACAGTAAAGACCCACACTGCCTTGCTAAAGAAGCTGTTAAACCCTAAATCCTATTAAGCATCTGTGGGGCATCCTCAAATGGAAGTTGGAGGAGCACAAGGTCTCTATCATCCATCAGCTCTGTGATGTCATCATGGAGGAGTGGAAGAGGACTCCAGTGGCAACCTATGAAGCTCTGGTGAACTCCATGCCCAAGAGGGTTAAGGCAGTGCTCGAAAATAATGGTGGGCACACAAAATATTGAAACTTTGGGCCCAGTTTGGACATTTTCAGTTAGAGGTGTACTCACTTTTGTTGCCAGTGGTTTAGACATTAATGGCTGTGTGTTGAGCTATTTTGAGGGGACAGCAAATTTACACTGTAGGTGTTTTCTTGTATATCTTTGTTGTGGGCCAGAAATGGTGCATTTCTTGCAGGTTCTACAGGTGTGGGGTCACTGTGCCTTGTTGTTCTATAGACCACCCCCTCCTTCCCCTATACAGACCTCACCAAAGATGGCTGCCCACTTGCCTGATGAAAGAGCACGCATGCTCTGAACGTGAGCTCAGCTGTACTCTCTGCCTGTCACAGCCGATGCATGGATAATTCTTTAACCTCTCACCCCAGCCTCTGATGCCACCGGAGAGGCCTGAACTTGCGATCACCTGCGCTTGCCTGCATGGACAGAAGAGATTCACATGTGTAGTGTATGCCTTTATAACCTCAATTCCATGTGAGTTGATTATTACATATCAAACTTGTTTTTAGCTCTGTGCTGCACTTAGATTGGCGCTGCTCTCTCATTTCCCACTGTCTACAGAGTCTCCTTCAACTCTGACAGCTGGCTGCCAGTATCTACAGTGCATTGACTCTTGCTTTTATAGACTCCTTTTGGCATATTATTCCCAGATATATCCCTATATTTTTTGCATTACCCATCCACCCAGATTTTCAAACTTGGGCACCAAGCGCTCCAAAAATACCCCTTTTTATAAATACCACTGTAGCTTACATACTTCTAACCAAAATGTTTCTTGTCTAAATAGTTGGTGGTTGCTAAGTAGTTTTCAACTATTTTATTTAAAGTATTTTTTAGGATGGGCTCAAAGTTTTAGCTCTTTGTCCATATTATGTTTTATTTTTTTAAAGATTATCCTTTAGGTTTATGTGTCTGTTTAGTGTGGGAGGACCTCCGCTTTAACTGCTGACCCACAATTGAAAGCTTCACAATTTTAAAACCAGCAGCTACACATATTGCAGATGCTGGATTTTAATAATAGGACAGTTACCTGTCATTGAGTCCACCGATGTTGGCACTGCAGCTGGTGTTTCCATCGGCTGTCGGGTGCTGCTTAGGGAATAGCCCTTTGAACGATTAGGGGGTACCTGATGTTCATAGGACTCTTCTACTGAGGAGGGCATGGAGTTGGTGGAGGAGGGGGAGGAGGGGGTAGAGCTTACAGGTCTGGCATTGTCACCACCAGCTGTATGGAGAGGTGGGGGCACAACAAGCTGCAGCACCGAGCCCTGTCCTGCATCCTTTTGAGTTACAAGCAGTGTTAATCAATGTGCTATGAACGAAATATATCGTCCCTGCCCATGCTTTCTGGACCACGTGTCAGCAGTAAGGTGGATTTTATGGTTCACTGCCTTTCCTAACGATGCCAGAACATTCCCTTCAACATGATGGTAGAGAGATGGAACGGCCTTACGTGAAAAGTAGTAGTGACTGTGAACCTGCTATTGTGGTACAGAAAATTGTGCAAATTCACTGAAGGGGGCAGAATCCACCAGGTTAAAAGGCAGAAGTTGGAGAGCCAACAGCTTTGAGAAGCTTGCATTCAGATGCTGGGCATGTGGGTGGCAGGGACTGTATTTTTTTTTTCTACTGCAGTTTATTGGGCAGAGAAATTTTCTGGCTACAATCTACAGTTGTTGGCAGATGTGCTGCTAGGACCTGGGACACCTTGTGCTATACCATCATCCCTGTCAGTGGAGGCTGCTGAGAGGTAATGACTCTGTATCGCAGGGGCAGACTGAAGTAGGAAAGGAGGAGGGACATATTTGTGCCCCTTTTGTGTGGCTTTTAGGTGCTTTTGCCAATGAGTGGTTGGATGTTAAATGGCTTGTTAAGCATATGGTACCCAAAGGGTTGGTGTTTTTGCCATGTTTGATGTACCTGAGACACAGTTTGCAGATATGAACAGTGCAATCTGCTGCAGATGTGCTGAAAAATGCCCAGACAGCTGAGTTTTGGGGGAGTGGGCTCGGAGATAACAGCTGCAGAATGTGATGGAATACGGTGGCTGCTCTCTACTCTTTCTTGATGTCGGCCTCCTTGGGGCTGTGCCACCTCACCTTCAGTTTCTTCCTCTGCTCTATCTGGCACCCGAGTCACATCAGTGACCTCATCATCATCTCCATCTCCACCATCTTCATCATTACCACTGGAGACAACTTGGCAATATGCTGTGGCTTGGGGAACATTAATGCAAATTTGTCTACCAGTGTTCCTCCCTCTCTCTAGACTCATGTCCCTGCCATCATCAACCTCAGAACCAATATCTGAATCCAGTAATGGCTGGGCATCATCAAGGTGCAAGTGGCTGAAGCTGTGGTCAAATAACTCAGCTGACTCCTCAATGGCTGGTGTTGGGCCTATGGAAGGAATAGTTGTGGACAAGGAGGCAGGTTTATTCACTCTGGAAACTGCAGGGGACTTCACACTTGTCTCTGCCTGTGTGACATAGGATGAGGAGGATGAGGAAGGTTTAGTAAGCCAGTCCACCATCCCCTCTGCATGCTGTGGCTGGATAGCATGGCAAACTCATTAAACAGAGGAAATGATGCCCTGCCTGAGGACTGACCACCACGTCCACCTTTGCCTGTGGACACATGTGTTGCTGGCCCCCTTACAGTACCAAGGAAATGTCCTTGTTATCCTCCCAGACATTATTAGGAGCGTGGGGGCGGTGCTTATAAGCATATGTAAAGAAAAAGTTGAAATCTGTACATAGATGCACTTTAATAAATGTAACAAAAACACTACACAGACACACTCCACGCATACACTATAATATACTGCAATATAATGCACCAAACGTACAGTGATGCACAGAACTATATGGTGTTTAACTAGCAGTAACGCACACAGAACTATATGGCGTTTAACTGGCAGTAACACAAGCAAAACTATATGGCGTTAAACTGGCAGTAATGCACACAGAAGTAAATGGTTTTAAACTGGCAGTAACACATACAGAACTATATGGCATTAAACTGGCAGTAATGCACACAAAATGATATGGCTTTAAACTGGCAGTAACAAACACAGAAGTAAATAGCATTAAACTGGCAATAACGCACCCAGAAGTAAACAGCGTTAAACTGGAAGTAACGCACACAGAACTATATGGCGTTAAACTGACAGTAATGCACACAAAACAATATGGCGCTAAACTGGCAGTAATGCACACAGAACTATATTGCGTTAAACTGGCAGTAACGCACACAAAATAATATGGTGCTAAACTGGCAGTAAAGTACACAAAACTATATAGCATTAAACTGTCCATAATGCACACAAAACTATATGAAGTTAAACTGGCAGTAACACAATCAAATAGACAGTGTTCAACCATCACTACACTGACACTATCTGAACTGTCCCTACTCTAGCTATACACTAATGTAAAGATTACTGACACGGTCTCACTACACTACAGTGAAACTATCTGGACTGTCCCTACTCTAGCTTCACACTATGCAAAGATGAATGATGGTCCTCCTCACTACACGCACACTATCCCTAGACGGACACTAAACTAATATTCTACACTGACAATTGAAGAAAAATAGCACAGTATAGCACACTAGCTAACTAATAGCACTGAACAGAGCCCTGTTCTATCTCTCTCCACACTGAAATCACACTGAAAATGGCTGCCATTGAAAGAATACTTTTATACTGTGGGGTAGAAATGAGCCATGATTGGATAAAGTCATGATGACAGTGTACAATCATGACTCTGACAGTGCTCTGTGCTTGCAATGCATTGTTCAGCGCCGCAATGCATTGTGGTTGGTTTAGGGGGGCAAAAAAACGGTTGAAAGACCCATTTGTTCAGCTGTTCTCCGAACGACCAAACAACAAATGTTTTGTCCAAACTTATGCTCAGGCCAAACCGTTTGCTCATCCGTACTTTAAAGACTATTTTGTGAGTACAGGGAATGTGGCATATGTGTGTAGTGTGTACTATAGGTAGGTTTAAACTATATTTAGCTATATATTTCTTTAGGACACACCTAGTATCCAGTGCAATTTAACCACACCCACTATGCGCTACATGTTTTTTCCTTTCAAGCTTCCAGGTGCTGAGGTTATGGTTATGTATGCATTCTCCTGTTTGTGACACGGTAATTAAAGCATATTTCTGTGGGTGTTAAAGGGCAAGGCATGTAAATAGTGAGTCAGCTCAAGTCTAGTTTAACCATACCCCTTTAAGCCCCTCCCACTGTTAGTGCATTCATTTACCTTGGGGCACTACACGTGCTACAGAAATACTTTTCCCATGTTGCCCCCAATAACCCCTCCCCTACACAGACACACACTACCCACTCACTTATTTAAAAAAAAAACTGAGATAACATGTGTAAATTTGGTTCTAAACTGTTTTTTTGTTAAAAACAAGCTATATTAACATAATAGGCAGGTGCCAACCCAAAGCCAGGAAAGCTAGAAAGGTAAGTATTAGAGGTGGTCCCTTGTCATCGCCGCCTCCACCCCCTATTCATGCGTCTGGCCTCTTACAGGATGCTGGGCACATGAATTAGAGCAGTAAGGGGGGGGGGGGGGGGATTAAGCACCCAATTAGAGACAGAGACTCTAATAGGCTTCAAAATAAGATGGGCTCCAAATGCAGAGCATTGCGCTCAGAGCTCACCCAGGTGTGTTAGAATATTTGCTATTCTAACACTGAATCGCCTCTCCACCAATCAGGAAAAACGGGTCTGATACCTGTTCCCTGATCGGCTGAAAGGACAGGTGATCCTATTGGATGCCTAAGAGGAGGAGAAGGGAGATGCACAGCAGGAGCCGCAATTATCCTCAGGAGGAGGAAGGATAAAAGCTGCCACCCACCGGACACACTGCATGCCAGCTTCCTAGATGGGGTAAGAGCGGGGATTTGATATGCTGACCATCCTCCCGGAGGGGGGGTTGCTGCCGACCGTCCAACCAGGGGGATGGTTGTTTGCCGCCCCCCTCCCCAAAGAAAAAAACACCAGCCGCCACTGGTAAATATACAATCACTATGATGTGAGATCAGATGCCCACAACAGCATACCTCCCAACTGTCTAAACAAAGTCCTTTGTCCCTCTTTCCTCCTCATTTTGCTCTGATCAATATAGTTGTATATACTGTAAAATTCACTTTTATCTATCAAAAAGTGTTTCCCAGTGCTAAGCCTTTCATACAATTTCTAAATTATTGCATTTGTAAATTTTACAAGCCAGTATAAAAGAATAGTAGTGGTATAAAAAAGCACTTGTGAGTATCAAATTACCGACCCATATCCCTCCTTAATGTGGAGATAAAACGCCAAAGTCCTTGCAAATCGCATACGTCTCCTCCTCCCCAAACTGATCTCACTTGACCAAGTACGATTTATCTCTGGAAGGGAAGCCAGGGACAATACCATAAAGGCTATCAACATTCATCACTTGCTCTCAGTTTCCTCTAAACAGGGCTTTTTCCTGTCCCACGATGTGGAGAAGGCGTTCGACAGAGTGGCCTGGAACTACATGATGGCAACATTACAGGCTATGGGATTTCCTGCATATTTACTTCAATTGATACTAACACTATATATATCTCCCACAGCCAGAATCAGAGTCAATGGCCGCTGTCGAGCACCTTCTTCATTTTATATGGCACATGTCAGAGATGCCCCCTATCCCCCCTAATTTTTGTATGCAGACAATATCCTTATCTTCCTCTCAGACCCTTTAATCACCAAACCCAATTTACTTAAGGACTTTGCCTTCTTCAATACAGTTTCCAACCTGCAAATTAATTTTACAAAATCAAAAGCCCTGAATGTCTCCCTCCCATCAACATTAGTTTCTCAATGCCAGGCAAACTTTCCTTTTGGCTGAGAACCCCACGCCCTCACATACATAGGAATCCAAATCCCCACTAACCTATCTGAACTTTACTACTTGCCCATACTCCAGAATATTCAAAAGGACCTCCATAAATGGAATCTGGGGCACTTCTCCTGGTTTGGGCAAATTGCCATCTTAAAGATGAACATTTTACCTGGCATCTTATACATTCTTCAGACCGTTCCAATTAAACTGACATTATCATTTTTTACGATGTATAAACAACTCTGAAGAAATTTTATATGGACTTCCAAATCTCCAAGACTAAGCTGGGATAGAATGACCCTCCCCAAATTGACAGGAGGGCTAGGTCTCCCCGACATTCAAAGATACCACTGGGCATCTCACCTCACCAGAATAGTTTATTGGCATGTGCACAAATCCACTAAAGACTGGATTACAATTGAGGATTCATTTGTGCAGGTTCCACTTTCCCACCTACCAAGGATCGACATTAAATCTACCCCTAAGGAACACACCACACACCCACTAATGGGGCCCATACTTCTTAGCTTCAAAACACACTCAAACTGATCCACTCACCGGGACCGATGACCCCTATAGACAGGAATCCCGATTTCCTGCCTGGCCTATCAGATGGTAACCTGACTCACCCACACACAGAACCTACACTTAGAGGACAAGGCACTCATTACATATGTTACTCTATCCTCATGATTCCCAGAGCATAACATCCCTTTTTACAAATTCTTTAAAATCAGACACTTTCTGAATAGCGCCAAACCTATCACACAATAGTCCAGAGATTACACTCCATTTGAAGCACTCTGCTCTAGTACGGACCATCAAAGACATCTGAATGGTTTATTCCCTTCTGTTTGGAGGGAGCAATTCTAAAACCAACACAATCAGCCAAAGATAGGAAAGAGAACTCATGTTAGACTCATGTTAGACCTACCCAAAGAGGAATGGAAATGCATTCATGAACACATTCATAAAGGCTCCATCAACATCTGAGCACAAGAAAATGGTTACAAAATCGACTCTATATAGTACTGAACACCAGAACGGATTCACATCTACCATCCCAGTGTTTCACCACTTTTCTGGAGATGTAACTCTAAGGCCGCGTACACACGCGGGGACTGTTCGCCCAACTTTGTCCGTCAAACAGTTTCGGCAAACAGTCCGCTCAAACTTAGCATGGACGGACATGGCCACACACGACGGACGAACAGTTTGCTGAAACCGTGCGCGATGACGTGAACGGCACGTACGACGGGACGAAAAATACGACGTCCTATACACTGCATTATAGCTTTCGGCGTGAAAATCCTTTCTGAGCATGCGCGCAACTTTGTTTGACGAACAAGCCTACACACGAGCGGACTGTTCGCTGAAACAAGGTTTCAGCGGACAGTTTTTCGGAAATTCCGAAAAACCTTGTCCGTCAAACTGTCCGCTGAAACTGTCCGCTGAAAGCCCACACACGAGCGGACTGTCCGCCCAAACACTGTTCAGCGGACAAAGTTGGGCGAACAGTCCGCCCGTGTGCACGCGGCCTCACTTGGGCTACTGCTTCATATTTGGTGAGATTGCACACACATAAAACCATTCTGGGAAAAAGTGCACAGCACAATCACCTAAATCACGACATATACCCATACTTTACTCCAGCTCAATACTTGCTATATCTATACCTCGCTTGGCATACAAGAAATCTCTTAGGCCGCGTACACACGGGCGGACTGTTCGCCCAACTTTGTCCGCTGAACAGTGTTTGGGCGGACAGTCCGCTCGTGTGTGGGCTTTCAGCGGACAGTTTCAGCGGACAGTTTGACGAACAAGGTTTTTCGGAATTTCCGAAAAACTGTCCGCTGAAACCTTGTTTCAGCGAACAGTCCGCTCGTGTGTAGGCTTGTTCGTCAAACTAAGTTCCGCGCATGCTCAGAAAGGATTTACACGCCGAAAGTTATAATGCAGTGTATAGGACGTCGTATTTTTCGTCCCGTCGTACGTGCCGTTCACGTCATCGCGCACGGTTTCAGCAAACTGTTCGTCCGTCGTGTGTGGCCATGTCCGTCCATGCTAATTTTGAGCGGACTGTTTGCCGAAACTGTTTGACGGACAAAGTTGGGCGAACAGTCCCCGCGTGTGTACGCGGCCTTACACGCCATCTCATCAATGCAGCTAAACAACGTATACAAGTATATTGAAGAAACTCCAATCCCCCTACAATTTCCGAATGGCTTAAGTGTATAGAGAAAATAGTGGAGATGGAGAATTGAATCCATCAAGATAAAGAGAACTCTATGAAATATCAGAAAACGTGGGCTTGCTGGCTACAGTTCCAAGACTCCTCAGAGTTCCAGAATCTCCTACACAACTCATAGCTTCACCCCACAGTGGGAACATGCAGACATCTACCACACACCTCCTTTCTCCCAACATGGACAGGATACCCATCATACCCACTCACCTATCTTTATCCGACTCTCATATAACAAACCCCCCCACACACACCTCGACGAAGAGCAAATCGAAATCAAAATAAAATTAGACTTAAACTTATCACCCAACAATTGACCAACCAAATTTGTGTTAACAAATTTACACAATTGAGCCCCCCCACTCGCTTACCCACTCCCGGAGATTCTACAAAACCACTATAAAATGTGAAGAGGGCAAGTTCCACCACTGAGTAAACCAACACTAATGAGACATCTCGTAATGCAACATCTACTCTCTCCCTCACACAGTGTGATCCTGTTAGGGGTGTCTGGGACTGGGGTAGGGTAATCTTGGTTCACATGATCTTCATATACAGACCTTCTAAGAAATGACCTACAAAAATTATAACAGTGACACCTTTGTTCACAATTCTTTATACCCGCTCAGACTGATACAATGATACAATGATTAGTTTGTACTTAAGTTGTATATAAAAGTGGAACAATATGGTCTTTCGATACCCTTAATGGAAGTTGTTTAACCACTACAGATCCGCGCTATTGCCAAATGACGGCATCAGCGCGGACCTACATTTCCGGGACTACGTCTATTGACGTCGTCCCGGATACGAGCGGCCTGCGCGCCCCCTGAGGGGCGCGCGCGGCGCGCTCTGTGATCGGCGAGTCCGTGAGACTCGCCTGATCACCGATCCGTGCAAGGGGTCGATCCCGACCCCTTATCACGTGATCAGCTGTCAGCCAATGACAGCTGATCATGTGATAGAACGGAGCCGGTAATCGGCTATTATTCCTCCTCGCGCTGACAGCGCGAGGAGAGAAAAAAAAAGCCGATCACCGGCGGCCGTGATCGGGACATCAGTCCCGATCACGGCCAGCAATACAGCTGACCACCTGCCCCCTGCCAGTGCCCACCTGCCCACCGCCGTGCCATCCTGAATAAAAGTAAGTGCCCCCCATCAGTGCCCCCCATCAGTGCCCATAGTGCCCACAGTGCCACCTACAGTGCCACCCACAATGCCACCCACAGTGCCATCCAGCAGTGCCACCAACAGTGCCACCCACAGTGCCCACAATCTGCCTCAAAGGTGCTGCGACCCAGTGCCGCCCATCAGTGCCCAGCAGTGCCGCCCATCAGTGCCCAGCAGTGCCGCCCATCAGTGCCCAGCAGTGCCACCTATCAGAGCCACCTATCAGTGCCACCTATCAGTGCCCATCAGTCCCATCTATCAGTGGTACCTATCAGTGCCCATCCGTGCCACCCATCCGTGCCACTTATCCGTGCCACCCATCCATGCCATCTTATCTGTGCCCATCTTTGCCCATCAGTGCCGCCTTATCTGTGCCCATCGGTGCCGCCTTATCTGTGCCTATTAGTGCCGCCTTAACTATGCCTATCAGTACAAAGGGTAAACCGCGCTACTCAAACAACAAAAGAAAGCAACCTATAAGCAGCAACCCTAATCGTAATATTCCGATATCAAACTAAATAGGTGAACAAAATGAGCTGCGCTAAAAACAACAAAAAATTAAAAATTAAAAATTAATCAAACACCTAAAACCTAATCAAAACCTATACCAATAAACGTGAAAAACAATATTGAATTGACAAAAATGTGATTAATAAATAGTATACATGAATACTATCATATCATCATAGAGTGAATAAAGTGTATACTAGATCTAAAATGAAATGAGTATAAATAATATAGAAAAAACCCCACAATAATTAATGTAAATTGAAACAAAAAATAATAATGTGTGCTAAATCTAAACGAATAAAATTAACAAAAATAATATTCAAAAACCATAAAAAGTTCATATGTGATGAAGAAAAAAAAATTGTTTAGTCCAAAAATATTATTGATTCTTCAAACTTGATATTAGGGTGCAAAAATATCCACAAATGCGTGTATATAGAAAATATTCAAAACAATCCTCCACCAGTGAGAAGAGGGGCCGCTTACCAGAGCTTTAGATCCCAGTGTTAGTGAGATCAGTAAGGCAACAGCACAGAGGTTTCTGGGTGAACCGTCACAGGCATCCCACCATCTACATCTCCAATACGAAGGCTCCAATCGGGGAACGAAGGTGTCGTAGATAGCTGACACCACGCTGTCTCTATCTCCAGTACGAAGCCTCCAATCAGGAAACGAGGGTATCGTGGATCATATATAAAAGATCAAAGACACTCGCATAGCGTAAAACCACTTGGTTTAATAAAGTAGAATTTAAAAAAATTTACACTCACATACGTAAAGAAAAAACGATCACATAAAAAACGAGCCGGCCGGACTCGTGTGCCGCCCGCACTTCCTGGTTGGGCGTAGAACGCGGAGACGTCAGAACACCTATCTCCCTACGCGCGTTTCGTCACGAACGGACGTGTTCACGGGATGCGGGACGGCGTTCTGACGCACCGCCTATATACAAAATCCTAAACAAACAGCCTCGGTCTGAGCTCCATGTTGTCCTCTCAATCCACCATGTTAGGTGAGGGAAAGAGGACTGGAATGCCCATATTATCACCCAGTCCACCATTTTACATAAGGAGAAAAGGGTAAAAATTTGCCCTACCATTACGCAGAGGCAAACTCATAATCATAACCCTCCAGATTCTTTTAAGAACCATAAATTAAAAATACAAAATTATCATAAAAGTACATTAAGGGAAAAAAGGAATTAAAAAAATTCCTTTCAAATATCAATTGAAAAGTATATTTATCAGAAGGTATCCAATGAGATAATAAAAAATATTAGGCACAAACAAAACAGTCCAAACGAATAAACAAAACAGCTTTTGTAGTAAAGATATGTACTGTCTTGTATGTCCAGATACTAATACGTTCTTCATTAAAAAAAAATTTTTTATATACCAGTGGAAATTGGAAACTTTTTTTAGTAGTAAGACCACAAATACAGAAAAAAATGATAAAGGCAAAAAACCTCATCAAGGACTCATGGAACTCACACCAAGTTTACAGTTAAAAAAGCAACAACAACCACAGGAAGCCTAAGCTATATAAACTATTCCAACCAATCATATATTATTCAAGAATTGTCAATAAACGCATTTACGTCTACTTCAATATTAAGACCATGAGGGACGTAACTTTTTAATCTATGTATCCACATCATTTCAAGCTTGGAAATGCTTCTTACCAAATGGCAGTGGCAGTGGCAGAGGCAGTGGCAGTGGTCTACATGCTGGAGTGCCCTTGTGGCCTCCAGTATGTAGGGCGGACCAAACGTGCTTTACATGTACGTTTGAACGAACATATTGGGAATATCCGTAGAGGATATACCCAGCATTCGGTCTCCAAACACTACCTGCTGGCACACAATAGAGACCCTACCAACACAATCTTTATGGGAATTGACAAGTTCAATCCCCATTGGAGGGGAACCCATTTGGTAAGAAGCATTTCCAAGCTTGAAATGATGTGGATACACAGATTAAAAAGTTACGTCCCTCATGGTCTTAATATTGAAGTAGACGTAAATGCGTTTATTGACAATTCTTGAATAATATATGATTGGTTGGAATAGTTTATATAGCTTAGGCTTCCTGTGGTTGTTGTTGCTTTTTTAACTGTAAACTTGGTGTGAGTTCCATGAGTCCTTGATGAGGTTTTTTGCCTTTATCATTTTTTTCTGTATTTGTGGTCTTACTACTAAAAAAAGTTTCCAATTTCCACTGGTATATAAAAAAAATTTTTTTAATGAAGAACGTATTAGTATCTGGACATACAAGACAGTACATATCTTTACTACAAAAGCTGTTTTGTTTATTCGTTTGGACTGTTTTGTTTGTGCCTAATATTTTTTATTATCTCATTGGATACCTTCTGATAAATATACTTTTCAATTGATATTTGAAAGGAATTTTTTTAATTCCTTTTTTCCCTTAATGTACTTTTATGATAATTTTGTATTTTTAATTTATGGTTCTTAAAAGAATCTGGAGGGTTATGATTATGAGTTTGCCTCTGCGTAATGGTAGGGCAAATTTTTACCCTTTTCTCCTTATGTAAAATGGTGGACTGGGTGATAATATGGGCATTCCAGTCCTCTTTCCCTCACCTAACATGGTGGATTGAGAGGACAACATGGAGCTCAGACCGAGGCTGTTTGTTTAGGATTTTGTATATAGGCGGTGCGTCAGAACGCCGTCCCGCATCCCGTGAACACGTCCGTTCGCGACGAAACGCGCGTAGGGAGATAGGCGTTCTGACGTCTCCGCGTTCTACGCCCAACCAGGAAGTGCGGGCGGCACACGAGTCCGGCCGGCTCGTTTTTTATGTGATCGTTTTTTCTTTACGTATGTGAGTGTAAATTTTTTTAAATTCTACTTTATTAAACCAAGTGGTTTTACGCTATGCGAGTGTCTTTGATCTTTTATATATGATCCACGATACCCTCGTTTCCTGATTGGAGGCTTCGTACTGGAGATAGAGACAGCGTGGTGTCAGCTATCTACGACACCTTCGTTCCCCGATTGGAGCCTTCGTATTGGAGATGTAGATGGTGGGATGCCTGTGACGGTTCACCCAGAAACCTCTGTGCTGTTGCCTTACTGATCTCACTAACACTGGGATCTAAAGCTCTGGTAAGCGGCCCCTCTTCTCACTGGTGGAGGATTGTTTTGAATATTTTCTATATACACGCATTTGTGGATATTTTTGCACCCTAATATCAAGTTTGAAGAATCAATAATATTTTTGGACTAAACAATTTTTTTTTCTTCATCACATATGAACTTTTTGTGGTTTTTGAATATTATTTTTGTTAATTTTATTCGTTTAGATTTAGCACACATTATTATTTTTTGTTTCAATTTACATTAATTATTGTGGGGTTTTTTCTATATTATTTATACTAATTTCATTTTAGATCTAGTATACACTTTATTCACTCTATGATGATATGATAGTATTCATGTATACTATTTATTAATCACATTTTTGTCAATTCAATATTGTTTTTCACGTTTATTGGTATAGGTTTTGATTAGGTTTTAGGTGTTTGATTAATTTTTAATTTTTAATTTTTTGTTGTTTTTAGCGCAGCTCATTTTGTTCACCTATGCCTATCAGTGCCCACCAGTGCAGCCCATCAGTGCCCACCAATGCAGCCCATCAGTGCCCACCAATGCAGCCCATCAGTGCCCACCAATGCAGCCATCAGTGCCGCCTAATCAGCGCACTTCAATGAAGGAGAAAAATGACCCGTTTGCAAAATTTTATAACAAACTATTAAAACATGATTTATTTATTTTTATTTTTTTGCATCTTTTTTTGTTTGTTTAGCAAAAAATAAAACTCCGAGCTGTAACTAAATACCACCAAAAGAAAGCTCTATTTGTGGGAAAAAAATGATAAAAATTTCATTTGGGTACAGTGTTGTATGCCCGCGCAATTGTCATTCAAAGTGCATCAGCGCTGAAAGCTGAAAATTGGTCTGGGACTGAGGGGGGTTTAAGTGCCCAGTAAGCAAGTGGTTAACTACATGTACTGATTGCATCGTTTTAATTTCTGTTGCTCTTTTCTGTAAATGTTATATTACTAATAATAAAATTATTGAAAAAAAAAAAAACACTTGTGGATTTAACTTATTTTTTTTTGTATAATTTTCCTTTAATGGGATGTGGTAGGGGTGTCCTATGCCTACATACATTTGCTAAAAGGTGTCCCTTGTTCCCATCCCAAAAGATTGGGAAGTATGCAACAGCATACACATGATGAAAGGTTTTTACCTCTTGAAACCTCTAACATTAGCATTTGCTGAAGGCTGAGCAGTTTTTCATGAGAATGCTTTAATTTGTTTAGGACCTATGTGTGAAAAATATGACGCAGCATAAGGCCACCCTGATCCATCACTAGGAACTATTTCAAGATTTGTCTCAGTGTAATTTAGATAATTAAAAATTGAAGCTTCTGTAAATGTATTCCATCATCACTCACACATTCACGATCAGAGCTGTTAAAGACAGGATTCCCGCATTGTGCGTGTGAGTATGATTTCATAATGCGCCTAACATATCTATTGAAAGCCCCAGGGGTTTAAATGTCATATTTATTTCATGGTGAAAAATCTAATGCTTTATCTGGGAGAGATCAGGAGGCAATGGGCTCACTTAGTTGTGGCTGCAAGGGAATGATTTGAGGACTCTGCATTAAGCACTGCAGCCACTGCTAAGAGACAAAGAGAACAAAATATGACTTTATAATATTTTTTAATGCAGTTCATAAATATGAAAGGCTATCTAAGTGTAAGTTGCCACATGTACATGTTTTAGGCAGATGCAGATACTTTGCTATTTAATCCAGATTTCCAAAATACTGATAGAAAACATTCCTTTCCCGATGCGAGCCAGCTCGGTGCTGGCTCCCGTGACGGGGCTCGCAGGGTGTCAATCTCACCAATAAAAGCGGCGAGATTGACACAATATCGCGGTCACTTACTGTATCTATTTAAACGGGAAAAATAAAAAATAAAATAAAAAAATCTGCGCTTAGTAAAAACGAATAAATCAGCAGCTAAACACCATAACCATAACTGGGCACAGAGAAAACAAAAGAAATAAAGTGCAGCGCTTGGCCAATAAATGTGAATATGGCCTAATAAATATAAATGTAAAACAAAAAACCTGTGAAATCAAATACACAAATATTGTGAAAAAACCTTGTTATAAGATGCTTCTGAAACTCAAGTGTCCAATAGAATCAAAAACAGACTGTGAATCAGAATAACCATAAATAAATTGATGCAGCAAAATAATGCAAATAATGTCCCATGTGAATGTAAAGCAGAAGTAGTTAATCTTATTTGTTCAAAAATACTTGACCACGTGGACCCTTCACCTTTATACACCACTAATAGATGGAGGCTTACCAGATCCTCAGTGACCCCCTGTTAGGGGAGGTCAAACTGCGCACATGCAGTCCGCGCTCCCCTCCAGGCCCATGCACCGCTCTCCCTCTTCTAGTCCTTGGCTCCCAATACTCGGAGCTCCTTCTCAGTCCTGGACGCACCCTGCCTGCAGCGCTCCTCCCAGCTGCCGCTTCCGCATCTAAATCTCGCGACACTTCACACTCTCCTCACCTCAATGCTGCTAAGTTTATGCACATAAATGATACGTCGTTATAGGCCTGCTGAGAGTATCAGAGCGGATTTGAAGATCATGTGACATCCGAACGATTGGGACGTTCTCCGGCATCCTGTATCGAGACGTCTATGTGGTTCATGATCGAATCTGCGCAGTTTGACCTCCCCTAACAGGGGGTCACTGAGGATCTGATAAGCCTCCATCTATTAGTGGTGTATAAAGGTGAAGGGTCCACGTGGTCAAGTATTTTTGAACAAACAAGATTACCCTACTTCTGCTTTATATTCACATGGGACATTATTTGCATTATTTTGCTGCATCAATTTATTTATGGTTATTTGGATTCAGTCTGTTTTTGATTCTATTGGACACTTGAGTTTCAGAAGCATCTTATAACAAGGTTTTTTCACAATATTTGTGTATTTGATTTCACAGTTTTTTTGTTTTACATTTATATTTATTAGGCCATATTCACATTTATTGGCCAAGCGCTGCACTTTATCTATTTAAACGGGTTGCTAAAATTCTGCCTAGAATTTTTAGATTGGTATAAAGGAGGGAGATTGGGCGATAGGAAGAGGGTTCCAGTTGGTCTTTCCCCTTCTTATGAATTACAATAATGTTGGCTTCCAACATCGAAGTGGGCAAACCTCCACTAGATAATGCCTACTCAAAAGTCTTTAGCAATTCCGGGAGCAAGTGCTCCCCGTACTTTTTATAAATTTCTACGAGCAACCCATCTGGGCCTGGGGACTTCGAATTGGACATCCCGGCTACAGCACATTGGATTTCCTGCAAAGATATTGGAGCATCTAGCTCTATTTTACCCTCTGCTGATAAGGTCAGGATTGATAGTTCCCAAAGAAAATCATCAATTCTCTCTCTCCCTGGCTCTCTTATAGATGCATAGAGAGACTTATAGTAGTTACTAAATATTTAAGTTATCTCAGTTACATCAGTTGTAATCACCCATCCTGGAGTTCTGGCTGCTAACACAGCAGGGGAGGAAGTGTTGGATCTAATCAGAAGGGATAACATACGACCGACTCTCTCTCCTTCTCCAAATTGACATTGTTGCTGGAATATACGTCTGTTCTCTGACTTCCTCGTGATAGTCATTTTATAAGCCTGTTGTTTTTTTAGCCATTCCCTCTGGCTGACCGGGGTTAGATCCATCACGTAGCACCTCTCTGCCAGTAGTGTCTCTTTTTTAACTTTGTTCTCCCGCTTTCTAGAGTTCCCCTTAACTCTAGCTACCTGTTGGATCAAAAGACCTCTGAGATAGACTTTCAAGGAGTCCCAAACCACCCCCGTTGATGCAGTACCAGTATTTATTTGAACAAATTCATGCAGTTTGTCTATTACTTCTCCAGGGGAGCAGATCAACTCTAGCCAAACTGGGTTCTAGCGTTACATTATTTTTGATCATAATCTCTTCCTCCCTCTCCCATTTATTTATTTTTTATTTTTTTATAAATTGTATATTTTATTGAAAGATTTCAAAATTACATAGAAAAGTATAACATCAAACGGTTGTCAGTGTCAATGATGTAACAAACAAAAGAAAAAGGAAAAAGCTAAGAAAGCAAAGGTCAGACAATATCAGGTCACAATGGCACCATTTGTACCAATTTACACTGTAACGTTGGTGAGAATCAGGGGGATGTAGCAGGGGGGGGGGGTGGGGGGGGACCCAACGTGTGGGCTGGTCAAATGTATGAACAAACAACATTAGAAGCATAGCCACCTATTGGATCTGGAATACGCGGAATCCCCCGAGGAGCCTATAAAAGACTGAAGCAACCTCGGGAGAATCCCACGCAGGGGGGGAAAAAGGGGGGGTAGAGGATGAGAGGGGGGTTACCAAGGGATCCCTATGAGGACTATAGGCAGGGGCAGGGGATGTACTCCAGCCACACATCTATTCAAGGGGCGAGTGCATTGCCGGGGGGAGCTAGAGGAGAACCTGGGTAGCGTGTCATGAATATTAGCAGTAAGGTGATCCATTCTGTGAATCTTTTCCAGGGTTTGTAAGACCTGTGGGAGCGTGGGCGGAGATTGAGATAGCCATCGCAGCGGTATGGCTCGTTTCGCCGCCAATATAATAAAACCTATTAGTTTCTGGGCATTTGTGGACATATCAGGAAAGGGTAAGCCTAAAAGGAAGTGGATTGGAGTTAGAGGGAGGTTAGTGTCAAAAAGGTTTTGTAAATATGTATGAATAGAGGACCAGAAAGGTTGGATGACAGGACATTCCCAAAAGATGTGGAAAAGGGAGCCAATATTATCCCGGCATCTCCAACACATTGGGGAGACCCCAGGATCATATTTATGTACCAAAACATTAGAATCTTATAGATTGTCTCCCGTTGTTCCACACATTGTGAAGATTTGCCCCCTCCCATTTCTATGTATACCACTTTCTTGGATTTTATGTTACCTATCATATACCCTCCACAAAAACCTTTGTCTTTTTATCTTTATGACTGCTCTCTGGTTTTGGGTTCTATTATTTACCTATGAGTAGTTTATTTTATATATTTTTGATAAGCTATGCAGATCCCCCCTGTGCTCTGTATTTATGGACATTGTTCATCTGTATCTACTACTTCTATATATTTGTTTCTGTTATCATTATGTTTTCATTATCAGTGCATTGTGCATTATGTAACAATTTGATATCTGTTCTTTTATAACCCAATAAAAATACAATTTTGAAAAAATCCAAAGATTCATCATAGGGATTATAGTAGAAGTGATGTAAAAAAAGTTTTAGTTACAAAACAATACATGTATAAAATGTCATTTGGAACATGAAATGGATTTATCATATAAATTATAAAAGATTATTATAATTGAATCAAAAAATATATACATACACATATCTGAAAATTATATATATGCATAGACATATGAATATATGCACACAGAAATATATGCACATCAAAAAACTATCAATCCACCGTCAAATCAATGGAGCCAATGGAGGGAAATGAAAAAGGGAGAGGAAAGGGGAAGCTAGTAGAAGGAGAATATCTCTTAAAGGGGGCATCATAAAACACATATATAACATTTTAACTTACCACCCACATGGTTGTATATATAATATATACTGCATATACATGTGTGTGGATCATCGTAGGAACAGGATGTATAGAGAAATAATAATAAGAAGGAATCTAAATTAATGCAGAAGAAGAATGGGACATAAAGACTGTTAGCAATATTCAATATATTTAGATGATAGTACTGACTTCAATTTCCTCGTTCAGGCCATGAGGCAAAATCCTGTTCAGAGAATAAATCCAATAAGTTTCTTGTTCACATAAGTGTGAGAATCTTTTGGCTGGGGCATATTTATCAGATATAGATTCAATGACCCATACTTGGAAATCAGCAATCTCTTTTTGATGGTGAGCAGCAAAGTGGCTTGCAACACTATATTTGGGGTTTGCCGGCCTGGACCGCTTGACAGTGCTCTCCAAATCTGGCACGTACTGCCCTAATGGTACTACCAAATTAAAGAAGTTCACAAGGGCAGGATATGGAGTAAACTACATATGGGGTGGAACAATTGTAAAAGGAACTTAAAGTGAATGTCTTGCCATTTCCCATGAAGGATTTTTTTGCCATGTGAGCACGTGAGGCATATAGCTTTTTTCAGCGAAACATCCCTGTGAGTCAGATTAGCGTCAGTTGTCTGAGACTGTCGTGGTTATTTTTACCCTGGGGTTTGATTGTGCTAGGGGCAATTTTGCTCTCGATATTTGGTGCCGTTCTATAAGCGAATTTCATAGTTTCATAGTTAGTAAGGTTGAATAAAGACACCGGTCCATCCTCAGTGAGTGTCTACAATTGTCCTTATCCCTGTACACTCACATCAGTCCCTACCCTCAAGGAGCCCACAATCCAAGGTCCCCATTCATATACTAGGGCCAATTTTGGAAAGAAGCCAATTAACCTACCTGCATGTCTTTGGATTGTGGGAGGAAACCGGAGTACCCAGAGGAAACCCACGCAGGCACAGGGAGGACATGCAAACTCCAGGCAGGTAGTGTTGTGGTTGGGATTTGAACCAGTGACCCTTCTTACTGCTAGGTGAGAGTGCTAACCACTACACCACTGGGCCGCCTGAATTTGGGTTTATCGGGTAGGCACATCGATAGATGTGGGTCTTGGGTAAGGATGGACCAATGTTTTTTGAAAATACTCTCCATTGTTTTGTGACTAGCATGATACTGTGTGATGTGTTGAGTTACTGGTTTTGAAGTCTGTTTAGTGGAAATAGGCAAGCTCTCAGTATGAGACGAGGTAAAAGCTTCTTCAATGATGTTGTTAGGATAGCCTTTATCAAGAAATTTGTTGTTAAGTGAAATACTCTGAGTTGTATAATCATCCAAATTTGTACAATTACGTCGTAAGTGATGGAATTTACTTTTGGGCACATTCTTTACCCGCCTGGGGTGATGGCAGCTTGAAAAATGTTGGAATGAGTTTCCAGCTGACGGTTTAGTGTAATTCTTGGCTGTGATAGTGCTATGAGAATGGAATCTAAAAAACATATACAGTCAGGGTCCATAACTGAGGTGAATGTTAGGCCGAAGGTATTGGTGTTACAATAAATGACAAATTTGGCTGTAAGAATAAAATCAATTTGCTGTGTGTTAAGGGTAGATTCAAGGTAGAGAAAGTGTGCTATAGCCGGCAAACCAACTTTGTGTGGTATCGAGGTGTATAAGGAACATACGTCCAAGGATACCCACAAATATGTTGGTTTCCAGGTGTAAGGTAATAACTGTTCAATCAAATGAGTACCATCTTGGATGTATGAAGAGAGTGTCTGGGCTAACGGCTGAAGGAAGTGGTCTATGTGCAAAGAATAGCTGGTAGTTATACTGTCCATTGAAGTGACTATTGGACGTCCTGGTGGGTTATTAGTATCTTTATGGATTTTGGGTAGATGGTAAAGATATGGTACTTGAAAAAAAGGTTTCCAAAAAAAGCTGCCTCAGTTTTGCTCAAGCTCTGTCACACTTGAGTCACTATAATATTTGATTTTTCAATAAATTTGGGTAAGTGAGTTTTTCATAAGTACTGATATCCGAAATCAGACATTTGGATAATTTTAGACTCCCAACTTTGTGGGAACAGTTTGGGGATGGCACCTTCCTGTTCCAACATGACTGTGCACCAGTGCACAAAGCAAGGTCCATAAAAACATGGATGAGTGAGTTTGGGGTGGGTGAACTTGACCGGCCTGCACAGGGTCCTGACCTCAACTCGATAGAACACCTTTGGAGTGGATTACACCGGAGACTGCGAGCTAGGCCTTTTTGTCCACATCACTCCTTGACCTCACAAATGCGCTTCTGGAAGAATGGTCAAACATTCCCATAGACACACTCCTAAACCTTGTGGACAGCCTTCCCAGAAGAGTTGAAGCTGTTATAGCTGCAAAGGGTGGACCAGCTCAATATTGAACCCTGTGAACTAAGACTGGGATGTCATTAAAGTTCATGTGCATATAAAGGCAGGCGGCCCAATACTTTTGGCAATGTAGTATATGTTTTAACAAGGGATTAGACCATTGTGATATGTATGTACTTTGTATTATGTTCATTTCGCAAGATTTTTAAAGACCTTTTTTGTAAATTTTCAAGCATATACATTATTTGCTGCAAAAAAAAACTGACAATTATTCTGAACATAATACAATGTACATGCATATCACAATGATCTAATCCCTTGTACAAAAAAAGATTTTCCTTTAGTTTATTTAGTAAATCAGCCCCAATGTTTTCCATAGGCTTCTATGAATTACTGTTGAGAGAACAGATCCAAAAAAAACAGAGACTACTCACATTTGGCTACTATATTTTTACGTTCCTTAAATACTGCATGCCTGGACTGTTACCATGCATTTTGCAGTAAATACTGTTAAACAACATTGTGAATAGACAGTTTCAGGACTGCGTGTGTTATTTAGGGAAAATTTGGCCAGATGCCTAAATTTACCACATGCAATCTGCTTTAGTGAATGGAGCCCAGTATCTTGAAGTGGTGCTCCAGCCAAAACATCTTCTTTAGCTTCCAGCAGGGTGAGATAGATTTCAATGCAGTATTTGTCCCTATTACTGTGGATTTTCCTCACTTCCTTTCTACATACTGGCATGGAAAGTAATGGAAAATAATTAAATGGGGACACAGACAGCAGTCATTGCTGCCTATGTCTCCCTTGGGAAGACTCTACTAACTTCTTGTTCTGGGGACCACAAATGATTTAATGGGTGATATTACCAATGGGGATACAGACAGTGGTGTACCAAGGGGGGGCAGGGGGTGGTCCGCCCCGGGTGCCGCACATTGGGGGGAGTCAGGCCAGGGGTGTGCAGTGTGGAATGATCCAGAGAGGAAATTGCAGCAGGGCCATCTTAATGAGCTCCTTCCCAGCTTTGTAAATATTAGAAGTCCATCGGGTCAGCAGGGGGCCCAGCGGTGTGGGGGAGGGCAGCTGCCTGCCTGTTTCTCCAGTCATCCAATCAGGCAGCCTGTCTCTCGAGAATCTTCTATATCTCCCGAGACCGGAGGCAGCTGGAGTTGGTGGGTGGAGCCAGGGGTTTAGCTACCTCCTCCAATCCTCCCAAAGACTTATTCAGCTCCTGCAGCTGAAGTAAGAGAAAGTGGAGAGCACACAGAAGCCACAGGTGTTTGCATCTCCAGGCATGCTGTAAATGACTGAGCACATTGTCACTGTATACAGCCTTAACCTGCCACTATAATACCCTATACAGCCCTAGCCTGCCACTATACTACCCTAACCTTTTTAAGAGCCTTCTTATAGTGGTGCAATAAATCACACTGCAGTCGCGGCAAATCACAACACGCGACACTATTGCTCAAAAGGAGCTCCTGCTCCTTTTTGAGTAACAAGCTTTGTGCGCTGTGATTTTATCGGGGGAGTGCCAGATATAGGATCTGCCCTGGGTGCCAAATTACCTAGGTAGGCCCCTAGACACAGATGCTATGAAAAATAAGGTTTATCACCTTTACTCCCAAGTTTCATCTGGAGCTCTACTTTCCTCATTTAATTTTATGCAACTAATTACAAAGCACAATACATTTTCTTTCTTATGTAAATGCATTCTGCAAACAATAATATATTCTTCTTATGTATTTTTATCTTTATATCTCCATGCTGATAGGTTTGTACAATATCTGTTTTTGAAGAGTGTTTATAATAAGGCTAGAGCTTTTTTCGTTAAATGTTGTGATCATTCCTATTTATTGGAAATTCTCAATTGGGCTCCATCCATAATAGATCTTCTTTAGGTGATAACTTAAGTATATGGATAATTGATGTATGAGATTTAAGGACCCTGGATCCTGTCCTATTCTGACATCCATTAGCGGTGATTAAATTATGCGTCAGTCTTACCTGGGAAATTGCATTATATCATCCTTACTGTGGTGTGCTTTCATTTCCTGTTAGTGGTCAGTTTACGATTAAAAAGTCAATTTAAAGAATAATATTCCTCTTTAAATGCTAGAAAAGAAAAAGCACCTCTTTTAAATGTACCAATATTGTTACATTAGTAATTACATCATGTAGCTTTTATATGGAATTTGATTAGAACCTTATATTTCATCTAATGACTGGTGGTACAGACTATATTGTTGAGTGATTCAATTAGGCTATGACCTCAGTCCATTTCCTCAGAATAATGTGTGCCCCGGTCATCAATGTGAGGTTTTAAACCACCTGCTCCACTGGTTTGCAATTCAATTTTGGAAACCAGGATACAGAAGTGTGTTTGACCATAATTTGGAGGTATGCTTTTAGCAGGTGGCTCTGGTTTGACCTCAGAGCTGTCTGACAGAATTATAAAGAAGCAACCTTTCTTTAATAATACTCTGTGGTAGACTGTGTACTTTTATGAAGAGATGTCTCCTGGCTGAAATTGATTGGCAATAGCTTCACAGCAGAAAAAGTGTTCTTTTATGATATACTTTTTTTTTTTTAATGTTACGTTATTACTGGCTCTGACTTATACCATGTCAATTTATGGTAGATTACAGAGAAGTACGGACCTTGAATATATGAACGTAAAATGAACTTGTGCAGAAATTACCTCCCCATCGATATTTTTCTAATATCTTGCTTTTTTTAAAATATTGCCATTAAAAAAAATAAAATAAAATGATCTTGTCTATCCCTACTTTAAAGGGATTGAGGGACTAACCCTGTTTTGGAAACAGATCCCTCTGTGCCTCTTTCGTCCTCAATTGTCCCTATTTATTTATTTTTTGTTTCAATATGTTTATTCGTTTTCAAAGATTAAGAAAACATACATTAACAAAACAAGTAAGACAATATGATACACGTATCTTGTTTTCATATATCATCTATCATATTAATATCCATCAAGTAGTATATTATTGGTTATTATATCTATTCGTCCAAATTAGCGAGTTTCTATTGAAAATTTTGCTATGCGTAGAGTTTATTTCTATGAGGGGTTCAAACATATAATTGCTATGTACAGCTTTTATCACATCCGAAAGGTTAGTAGAGGCAGTGTTTTTCCAGTAGCGGTAACCGCTGATCTAAAGTGTGGTGGAAATGTCTCTATGCCCAAGTGTGGAACTCCTAGCACTGGGTTAGGAGGTGTGATGATACCAGTGAGTGATGTGATTAGTTGGAGTATTTGATTCCAGAGGCTTTTTATGCTCGGGCAGTGCCAGAACATGTGTGGTAAATGTCCTTTGTTTCCGCAATTCCTCCAACAGAGGGATGAGCATTCTGGGAAAAACTTAGCTAGTCTATAAGGGGTGTAGTGACATCTATTTGTAATTTTGATCGTTAAGCCCCAGTGTTTGGTGCAGTGGGATACTTTATAGATTTCTGTGAAAGTAGATTACCATTGTGCATTCGTGTGCGTGGCGCCCATCTCTGTTTCCCATTTATGGATTGCTATGGGTTTCCTAAAAATCTATTTATCTTGAAAGAGGTTTTAAAAAAGAGACATCACTTTGATGTCATATTGGGGTGTAGAGTAGAATACCCATGCTTTGATAGGCATCTTTGTCTTTGTGATAGAATTTGCTTTCAGGAAGTGTGATATTCACACACACAGGAGAACAATGTTTTATTTGACAGGTTATATTTAGTGAGAATTTGTTCTGCCGATTTAGGCTGATGGCCAGTAAAAAGATCTGATACCTGTGTAATACCATGTTTTAGGAGTAGTTTAATCAATAACATGGGCATTTGGGCTTCTAGGCTATCAATTGGATTCTGGGCGTTTATCACAACTTCCTCAGTTTGATTAAGGATAAAAGGTATCTCCATGCTTGGATAGATACCCGATGTTTGATATCCCAATGTTTCCAGTTGTCCCCCATGAGAAAAGTTTTTAGTTTCTTTGTTGGGATCTGTGTTTCTTCCATGTCCACCCATAATGGTCTATCATTTTCCTGAAACCAGTGTTTGAGTTGGTCCAATCTTACTGCCAGTAGTCATGCAAGTCTGTTAGGCCTGCCCTTCTACCCATTTATGCAAAGTTATATTATGTTTGGGACATATAGCCTTTTTGCCATTCCACAAAAATGTCCACATTTTTGGCAAAGTGACATCTTGAAGGCTGCTAATTGGCCTATCCGTGAAAGTTCTGTTTTGGAAATGTCCTTTAGTTGGGCTTCCAGTTTGGCCATCAGCGGTTGGATATTGGCATCTGTGTCAGGGCTGGCTTAGCCCTTCCTTCTCTGGGCTGGCTGCTGAGCTGTTGGCTAATTGCCAGCTCTCAACTCTCTCCACAGTTACCAGATGTTCCTTATCCAGCTCGTCTGACCTGCCTACTTAAAGCTGTCCAGCTCACTTCATATCTGCCTTCTCCTTGGTCACATCACAAGAAACCATCTCCTGCAGTTCTGTTTAAAGACTGGATTGCTGACATCCCTTCTGGCTCCTTATCCTGCTTGCTGTTGCTCCACTTGGATCCCTGACTTCTGGCCTGGCTGATTACCCGATCTGGTTTTTGAACTCTGGTCTGGCTGACTACTCGATTCGGTTACTGGACTCTGGCTATGCTTTGAATATGCTTACTCTATTTACCTTTTTATTTTTATTAATAAACAAGTGTGATTTAATTGTACTTCTGTCTCGGGCTGATTCATGGTTTCTGACAATCTGTTAATGAGATGATTGTATTTGTTAATGTGACCACTAGATACATTATGCCTTTTTTGCTCCAAGAACATGGAACTGATTTTTGTAACGTGCGTTGAATGTGTTCCAGTACACCCAGGCTTAGAATAAGTGATTTGGAGAAGTTGACTTTATAGTATGAGATGTCCCTGAAATCAATTAGGATTTGGTGTGCTTGTTCTAGGGATGTGCATGGGTTAGTCAGTACTCAGTAGCAATATTACATCATGGGCAAACAGGTTTATAGTATGCTTGTTAGGACCAAACTGGAAACCTTTTATTGAAGGATGTGATCTAATGGCCTCTGCTAAAGGCTCTATCATTAGGTTGAATATAGTAGGTGACAGGGGGCATCTCTGACGGGTCCCACTATGTATGTTGAAGGATGAGGACAGGAAATCAGAGGAATACATCTGTGCTGAGGGGCAGGAGTACAATGCTAGGATAGCCTTCAATATGGAACCTTGGAATCCAAACTTAGACATTACCATCTTCATGTAGTTCCAGTGTTCCCTGTTGAAAACCCTCTCTGCGTCTATGGAAAGCAGCAGAGAGGACATTTGACTGTTCACAGCATTAAATATAAAGTTAACAAGTCTCCTAGTGGCATCAGAGGTTTGTCTCCCCTTGACAAAGCCCATCTGATTGTGTTGGATAATGGTAATCTTTTGGCCAGTAGTTTTGCATAGACTTTGATATCTGAGTTTAAGAGGGAAATTGATCTAAAATTTGCTGGAATATGGGGATCTTTGGCTTGGGTCACTATATCAGCTCTTAGCATCTCTTTCGGAAAAGTTGAGGATTCCGCCGCTCATGTAAATACTGATCTTAGGTAAGGTGAAAGTAAAGTTTTCAAGGATTTATAATATTCATTGGAGAACCCATTAGGTCCTGGCGACTTACCATTGGGTAGAGTGTCTATGACTTTTGCAATTTCTGTGATTGTGAATGGGGAGTTTAGGTTTATCAAGTTAGTGTTGGAGAGAGAGGGAAGTTTTATTCCTTGTAGGAATTTTTGTATCTTCTCTGTGGTTGGTTGTGGCATGGAACTATCTTCGTGTAAGTTAAATAATGCTTTGTAATATTCGGCAAACTGATTCACTATGTCTTCTGGGTTAGTTATTTTGAAGTGGGATTTGTTAAGTGTGATATTTTGGTTTTGGTGCATGCTGCTTTTAACCTTCTGGCCAGATATTTATTAGCTCTGTTTGCGTTAGCATAGTGATTTTGTTTCAATCGTCTAAGATGCATATCGTATTTTTGAGAGATATTTTCCATAAGGTTGGAAAGGTTGTTAGCATGACTGTAGGGGAACGTTTGTTTTGAGACTCTACAGTACGTATTTTGGAAATTAATGTATTGAGTGTGGATGTGTAGCGTTTCTTTTCCCTGGCCCCCAATTGTATGAATATGGCCCTCATGAGGGCCTTGTGTGCATTCCATAAAATGTGCGGGTCAGATACTGACGTCTCGTTAATGAGAAAGACTTCTACAAGAACCCAAACTGCACTCGATAATCTCTCAGCATCTCCAAAACTTCTAACGTTACAGTGCCAGATAGGGAATGAAGGAGAGTCACCCCCCTCTTTAAATGACACAGAGAACACTGTGTAGACAGACCATGTAATATCATGGATTCAAGCACTTATTACTTGTTGTAAGATCAATTTGGCTGTCAAAAACATGTCAATATGTGAGTGTGAACAGCGCCTATTTGAAAAAAAGTGTAGTCTTTCTCATCGGCGTGAAGGCATCTCCATGGGTCAAACCAATCCTTTCTTTGTAGTAGAGCCTGCAGTGACGATGTCCCTTTGGGTATGCTGGTAGTGGTGTCCAGTTTTGGGTCTACAATAAGGTTAAAGTCTCAGCACATCAGGTGGTTACTGTGTTTCATGGAGACCGCTTTTTTGAGTACCTTTCCTATAAAGCATATTTGGTGAGAGTTCGGGGAATATAGTGACACTAGTGTAAATGGTTTGGAGTTCAAGTCCCCAGTTATGATGTTGTATCTACCTCCTTCATCCAATAGTGCTTCCTTGAGTTGAAAGGAGAGGGTATTTATTATGGCAAGGAGCACTCCTCCTTTTTTGTGGTTGGGCGTGCAAGCTAAGAATACATAGGGGAAGCCTCTGTGTGTACAGGTTCGAGTTTTGGAAAGTTGGAAGTGGGTTTCTTGTACACATAGTATGTCTGCTCCCTGCTTGCTGGCCTCTTGCCACATGGAAAATTGTTTAGCGGGGTGGTTAAGACCCCTAGCATTAATTGAAAGGCATTTGATGGTCATAGCTGGTTTGAAGTGGTATGTCGTAGTGTATTGTGGTATAGGTACTCATTGCGGTCACGCGGTCTCCAGTGGGATGCCCTGTTTGGGTTGAATAGAATGTTTGGACCTCGTTGTCTTCATTTTGGATATAGCTGCGTGTATCAAACAAATAACAAGATGAACAAAAAACATAGAATTTGAAAGAAGTGAACATAAGAATTGGATCTTATAACTGATCGTTAGGTAGATGTAACTGTGGCTGTACTGGGAGGAAAAAGGAGATAATAATTATTAGCTCCTAAACCGGAGATGTTGGTTAATCTGAAGACATTTCCTTGAGAGCTTCACCATTGATTTTCTTGTTAGAATGTTTAGGGGATACTATTTGCCATTCATTTTGGACTGGCAGAGGCCTTGGTGGTGGGCTGGAGGAGAGGCCTGATCCAGGAGTATACCCCATTGACGTAAGGCAGCAATCCCTTCTTCAAGCATTGTTATGGAGCCCATTGTGTGTAATGGACAGAGTTGTGGGATTTTTCCACTTGTGGAGAACTTTGTGATTTCTTAAGGCCTTGGTAATTGTCGGCAGGTTGTGGTGACATTCTAGCGTGTGCCTGAAGAGGTCAGGGAGCAGCCTTATAGTGGTGTATTGTGGTGGGATGTTTTTGGGTCTTCTTGATGCTTGTAGCATGTGGTAATAATGTACCCATAGTAAGACACCCCTGGAAGTCTCCTCAGGGAGAAAGGAGGGCTTGAAGACCCTGTGGATCCCATCCACTATAATGTCTTGCGCTGTCAGAGATGGAACTAACATAGAGAACAGGGTTTGGGCATATTGGAGAAGAAGATTTGGTATAACAGACTCTGGGATGCCCTTGATTGTAATATTGTTCCTTCTGGACCCTTCCTCTAAGTCTGCGATCTTGTCCTTCATACATGCTATGTCTTCCCCCTGTGCAGTGTATGCTTCCCCCATTAAATTATAGGAGGATATATATTCATCCATTTTTATTCCACATGGTCTACTCCGAGGCCTAGAGCTTGTACCTCCCTTGTGCACTTATTAATGCATGTGATCATGTCAGCTTGTAGGGATGATCGCAGGGACAGCAGCAGCTCTTTTCGCATTGTGTCTGATATGGGTCTGTCAGAAGTGGGGAAGTTAGCTATAAGGTCCCCCTCCAGAGACCTTTCCTTCAGAGCCCCTTGGTTTGTATTTGGGTTGAGCGGCCCGCTTACCTTAATCTCTGGGTCAAGCTGCGGCCTAGCTGGAGATTCCCTCCTGGGCCTCGACTTTGCATGGCACCTCGTGGAGGGGCTGGATGTCCCAGAGGATGATTCGCTGTGCATCTTGTTGAGGTGTGAGGCAGTGGATTTTGGTCTGGGACCTCCATTGTGTGCCACTGCCTTGTCCGTGTGCATCTTTTTCTGGGCACCATCTCCATTTTGTCATGGTTGACGCGAGTGCATTGTGAAAACATCCAACAGTTCGAGTGGCTGCTGTGGATTCTTCCTTTGCCTCGTCTTCCCCGCGGTGTGCAGCGGTCCAATGAGTCCGTTTGTGGCTCTGAATAGTACTGGTGTGCCGAGATGGTGATGGATTCTCTCTGGCTGGCTGTGGAGCTCCTGAACTACACATCTTGGAACCCAGTAGCCACGCCCCCCTTATTGTCCATCATGTGGCTCTAATGTGTAGACCCCTATTTTAAAAGCACCTATGAGTTTAACCAATCTTTTTTTGTACATTTGTTATGGTCAGCATAACTTGAGTTAAGGCAAGGATGTGTCCTGTGTCTATATATTTTATGATAAAAGGTGTCCCTCTTTCCCATCTCAGAAAGTTTGGATGTATGGGCATAAAGTGCAGGCAGCTAGATGTGATAAAGCACTTTGTCCCCATGTTGATGGGTACAAGGGTTTCTGCCCCAACAACCCTGGCTAGGGGTTGTTGGGGTCTGCAGGCAAGGGGCTTAGCAGAATTTGGAATAGTAATGCCCACAGCCTGCTGCCTTGCCAAAAAAAAAAAAAAAAAAAAGCAGTTGACCCAATGCACTTGACTAATTCCAACTCTAATCATACTGTATATGAATGACATCTCCTCATCATAATCAATATAAGGTAAGAGGGGGGCATAGTGAGGACATCAGTGACCAAATATGACCATGGCCATATTTGATCAATGTCCTTGCACGCTATCTCCACCCCTTTGTTAAGTTGCCTAGATTCATAGCCAAGTATAGCAAGAAGGCCTGATGTCAGCAGTTTCTATGGATGTGGCTTTGCTAGGAACCAGTGATAGCAGAAGGCTGTTATATATAGAAGGCTGTTATATGTAGAAGTGGTAGAAATACCACTTCTATACGTGATGTCCAACTCCTGGCAAAATAGAAGGCTGAACAAGCAAAAGTTTTGGTGTTTGTCTAAACACATGAAGAGCCAGTGCTTGGTCCTAACTAGTGTTGAGCGAACCCGAATTGTAAGTTCGGGTTTGTACCGAACATTTAGCTTTTTGGGTCCCGAATCTGAACCCGAACAATTTACTGTATGTTCGGGTTCGGTTCCGGTGTTCGGCAATGTAATGGCACATTTTAAAAAGCCCTGCAGCAGCCAATCAACATTTGTTTAACTGGTATGCCCTTAGAAGCCATCACAGCCATGCCTACTAATGGCATGGCTGCGATTGGCCAGTGCAGCATGTGACCCAGCTTCTATTTAAGCTAGAGGCACACAGCACAGCACGTCACTCTGCTTTAGACAGTGTAGGGAAAGGTTCCTGTCTGCTGTTAGGGAGAGAATAACATAGGAGTCCTGATTCTGAAATCTATTCTAATTAGTCAGCGATTTTACACTGCACTGAAGGGAAAAGATAGACAGTGTTTGGCAAGGTTCCTGTTGGTGCTTTGAGGGAGAGAGAATTATGGAGGAGTCCAGATTCAGAAATCTATTCTAATAACTCAGCGATCTACACAGATTTACCTGGTTGGGTTGCAGTGCACAGTCTTTTTACACTGCCATGAGCCCAGTGCCAGAGAAAATATAACTTTTATCTGCAAGCTCAGTGCACCAGCACTGCATATGTTACTGTGACATACACCCTGTACATACTCTGGGTGTATTCTGCTATTGCAAAAACACCCATTTAGTGCAAAAAAAAAAAAAACTTTGCAATGTTTTCTGCATATGTGGAGGTGTGTGTTACACAATTTATGTATTTTTCTTCTATTGTGCTATTGAAAATAAAAATTTTAGGGCAAAAACATTTTTTTGAATAGCATTTTCGCCATTTCTGCAGCTCTAAAATACACGTTTACATACTGTGGGTGTATTCTGCTATTGCAAAAACACCCATTTAGTGCAAAAAAAACCAAAAAAAAACTTTGCAGTGTTTTCTGCATATGTGGAGGTGCGTGTTACACAATTTATATATTTTTCTTCTATTGTGCTATTCCAAATTTTTTTTTTTAGGGCAACAACAATTTTTTTAAATAGCATTTTCGCCATTTCTGCAGCTCTAAGATACACGCATGTCCTTCCATCACCGAGGATTGCAGGGCGCTTCAGTTTGCCTCCTGTTGCTAACTCCTCCTACTCCGCTTCCTCATCCTCTACTGCCTCCTCATCCAGTCAGCGTAACACCTTCACCACCAACTTCAGCACAGCCAGGGGTAAACGACAGCAGGCAGTTAGAATGTAACAATAGAAATAATGCATTTTAATCACCCTGACACCATATCAACCACGGTGCCATGATGACTGAAGTGCCAACACCAGCCATCACCCGTGAAAATTTTGCCTACCACCAGTTCTCCGCCCCCCCCCCCCCCACCCACCACAGCAGGCATGCAAAATGTTTGGTGACCGCTGCTACAGGCTCTAGCACCAGATCTTTTGCAGACCTAGCAACTCCCCTGTCTGCAGGTATAGTTAGCTTGTCAGTTAGAACTGACTCATGGCCATATTCAAATGGGATGTACATTATTTGTCAGATTTAAGGCCTAACTAATATGGTTTGTGAGGTTTCTTTTATCACAGTAGGCATTTCATTCTACGTGTTAACAATGATAATCCTTCATTCATCAGTCATAAAATCATGTCTATGCAGCTCTTATTTAGTTTATACAAAGGCTTTTTAGATAATGTAAGTTAAAAAAAATAAATAAAAAAATTAACCCTTTTACATGGCATCGATCTATTTCAAACAAATTTTGAAAGGTTTACCTAAGCAGCTAATGGATTTTGTAATATTCCCTGACTTGATTGTCCAAAAGTGTTTAACTTACAAGCTCCATTAAACTTTCTTCTCTGCAGCCTCTTAGCAGGTGTATCAAACAATGGTGGGATATTAGTGTGGCAATTTGTTAATCTGCCAACACTAGCATTAAATATCCTTTTGTCTGCTGACACCAAATTAATGAGAAGTCAAATCCCATCTACTGTTTTCCTACTGAAGCTAGGAAATTTTGTGTATAATTCATTTAGCCGTGTAATGGAAACCTAATGGCATATGAAAAGCAGAAAAACAGAATTTGCTGTAATGTCTTCTTTATGTCTTAAAGATGCAGTACTGTGTACAGCCAAGGATGGATCAATTATATATTTTTCAACCAATAGGCTTAAACAAAAGTAATGATCGTCAGATTCAGTGATTACATATTGTAATGTTTTACTGCAGTGTATTTAAAGCATAAACATGTTCTTTTAGTTTTGAATAGAGTCTGCATTGGTTAAAGTTACTGTCGTTTTTTTGGGCTATCTCTGTCCAATTAGGGATATTTATTTTCACTTCCACTTCTACAGACACAACAGGAAGTTAGAGGAATTCTCTGCAAAGTAATGGAAACTAATGTAATTAAATAAAGTCTCTCTAAAATTTTTCCGGTGACAACTGAAAGGCTTTATTTTTCATCCATTTGCCAGTGCCATTGGTCACCAGGACACATAAAGCGAGTAAATCTCCCCAGTGAGGACATAGACAGCATTAACAACTTGACAAAGGTTCTAACCATTCTCTACTTAATTGAAAAATAAAAATAAAGTTTTAGCTGTAGATACACATTAAGATATTAGTGCTAAACAGTGCTTACTATAATCCTCAATACTTACAAAATTATAATATATGTATTGTACAGGACACTGTGGCTGGGTCCAGGAAGAGAAAATAAAACATTACACACCCAATCATAGCCTCCGATCAACTAACCAAAACCTCCTCCTCATCCCCAAGTCATGCTACAAATCAAAGGGAGAACGAAGATTCGCAGTCCAAGGACCACGTCTATGGAACGCGCTACACACTAACATCTGCTTGGAAGAAAACAATCGGGCCTTCAAAAAAAAAACTCAAGACCCACCTCTTCTAAGCAGTTGCAGCACTATACAAGTCATTCATTCATTCATTCAAGGACGCTATATTTCCCCTCTGTTTGGACTGTGGTCCCTTTAAGGGAACAAAAATGGTTAACTCACCTGTTAGAGGAAGTGGGTTTAAAACAAGACAGGAAGTTGAAGGTGAGTGTGGAGGAGTGTAGAGGAGACTGTGGATGGTGGATGGGGGTTTTGTGTACGACGATAAAAGTGAACGGCAGTGTCCTGCTTGGAAGCCTCCTAGCAGGGGAAGTTACCTGTGACAAAACCCAAGGACTGTTTAACTGTGATAGCATTTCTTGACTCGTTGCTGCTGTGAAGCTATTTAAGTTTAATGTGTTCCCATTTCAACAATCAAATAACATTTTTGTGCCATACAAAAAATCATAAGTGAACTTATAGCGCCAAACTCTGATATAAATGCTCCATCCAAGTCACTTGTGCAGTAGTCCACACATAAATATAACAAAATATAAAAAAGTAAAAGGTAAACAAAAGTCCTTAAAAATGACAAGATAAAGGTGCTTGTGCTTTGACAACAAAGCCGACCCACTTTGTTAACGTTGCCTATTGATGACGAAACGCGTCAAGATGTTGTTCCCATGCATCACTTCTGGCTCATTGAGTGGAACACATGCCAGACCTTAGGCAGCATCCATCTCTCTGGACACCCAGAGGGCTGTTTTTCACTTAAACAGTGGCATTTTTATATACTGTAACTTTTAAAAGAATACACCTACAAAGGATTTTACACTATGAGAGGCTGTCTCTCCATTTTTTTCACCTGCCCAATAATCATGTGGGATAACCCCTTGGATCACAAAAGGAAGGAGCCTTGGCTCAGTAAGGGCAAGACGCCAGGGATTGTGGGACTCATGACCTACAAGCCTTGCTGCCTCTCCTTTCTATATGGCTAGGAAGTCACCCATATCGTGTGAGTGTGTTGTGAATACATTGTAACATGTAGTGGAAGACACAAGGGAAAACCTGGGAATGAGTCACAAAGCACTCAAAATTACACAAAAGACTTTGTTGGCACTATGTTACTTTATTTTCATTTGTCACTTCTGTTTACATTTGTACCATTGTTTGTCACTTACTATCACATCAGCGGCATTCACAGCATGTAATATATAATTTTTGGATAATTATTAACTTATGATATAGCAAATGCTGCCTGAGATTTATTATTAATTAACTTTTTTTTTGGACTAAATAGACAGTAGCTGTACACAGTATCATTACTTTTAGTGTTTGTTCACCTAGGTGTGGGAGTTTTCTATTTTTAACAATGCTTTTTAGGTCACTATGGGACCTATTTAGACCTCTCCATTGACATCTGTCCTAGATGTTATTCCCTCCTTGGTGTTACTCTGGTCCTTATCCTCTTCATTCAATGGGAAGGACAGTTTATCAAACAAGAAAGGAGAGAAGTCCTCTCATGATGTAAAACAGCCCAGTAAAAATGATTAAAAACTGCTACAAAATTGCTTAGTAGTTATAACATTGGTCCAAAGTCTATAAAGCAAGAGGAAAGCTGCCTTGTTGTCAGTATGCCTTCCACCTAGGACTTGAAATGATGCACCAAAAGTACTACTTGATGCATTTCATCCTTGATACGTAATGTCCTCAGAAGCAGCTGCTTACACTTCAAACCAAAAAATGTATATAGGAGCTTACCAATTATTAGATATGGTGGCAGCATTAGTCTTCAATTTTTTTTCTTTTCCCCTCTGTTTTCACCTTGCAATCTGGCAAGTGACACACATTCTGTATTACAATGTCCTGCAGGGGCACCTTTCGACAATAGCATTGTTAGTCTGGGGGGGGGGGGGGGTTAGATCTAACAATTTGCTAGTCTACACTAGCAAATTTAAGCCAAATTCTAGCTAATATTTTATAAACGGTTGCAGAAAACTGTATTTTGTTTTGTTTTGTTTTTGGAATAAAGGGCTTACATCAAAAAATAAATGCTGATCATTGTAAGGTGCTGTTGTTAAACTGTTTGTCTCATCTTTGTATCTCATACAGTTTTGTATCTCATACATTTTTCTGGAGAGCCTGTTCTTTTGTAAAACTACAGACTTACTGGTTAGATTGCCAGATGAACATAGAAGAAAAAAAGCTTAAAGTGGAAGTAAACCCTTCTATCGTTTTCAGTCAAGGAAGCCGCCATCTTGGCCTCTAATGATTCTTCAACTGCCATAAAGCTGCACATGTGATCAGTTATGAAACCAGCCATTGGATGGTTCGAAAGTTTGGTTGAGAGCACAACCAATGTGAAAGTTAGCATTTCCGGCATGCCGGGAATGTAAGTGTTTTTTTAAACTGGGTTTACTACCACTTTAAAAAAGAAAATTATTTCAGCCATCACATATAAGGATTAGTAAACTGGAATATAATACATTTTCTTTTGAATTTAATACCACTTCAAGCTTAATTACTGTATTTATTTACAATACTTATTAAAAATGTACAATAAATTAAAATTGCAATTCACTCCCTGTGAAGACCTTTCCACAGGTGGCCAGCTTCTTGCTATTTGCAATATGCAAGTCAAGTACTCTGGACTGGAGCGTGCAGTTTATGCTCTAGTTCACTTTTGTTGCCTTGAACTCCCTGCTAATGATTCGTGTTGGACACAATTTAGCTGCATTTTATGTGCCCAAATTTTGTTGTCCAGAAACTAAGTTGGCTGTTTTCCTTGTAACCCAAGTGCCTTTCTGGTATCACAATGTGTAAAATTAAAAAAAATATATTGAGCAGGAAATTGTATATCATCCTAAAAGCCCCAGTAAACTATTTCTAAAATTATTGAAGAAACTGCATATTTTTTTTTTTTACTGGAAAAAAAGATGTATCCTTTAATTGTATCTTATATGAAATTTGTAGTTTGCATTTTATGTATTTTAGTTATGGTATCGTTTTTTCTAATGGTATTTCAAATAAACTAAAATGTGGTTTTCTTGTTTAGTACTAACTGTATATGTGAAATTAATGAGTGGCTGCAAGCATTAAAATGATGTTCTCACAATCCCTGATATCAAACAGATAAAATAAATACTGTTTCGCTTTCCCCTATTTAAATGTGCATCAATTAAACCCTCAAGTGGTATAAATAAATCACAATATTCTTATATAAAGTGCTTTAAGTGCATTCATAATATTCCCTCGTGTCTCTTTAAAAGATACATGATAAACTATTATTATGGCTTCAATGCACACATAAAAATGAAAAAATCTTTCAAAAAAATATAAAAAAACTTTCCAATGTACTTATATATATATATATATATATATATATATATATATATATATATATATATATATATATACAGTATATACAGTGGTGTGAAAAAGTGTTTGCCCCCTTCCTCATTTCCTGTTCCTTTGCATGTTTGTCACACTTAAGTGTTTCGGAACATCAAACCAATTTAAACAATAGTCAAGGACAACACAAGTAAACACAAAATGCAATTTGTAAATGAAGGTGTTTATTATTAAAGGTGAAAAAAAATCCAAACAATCATGGCCCTGTGTGAAAAAGTGATTGCCCCCCTTGTTAAAACATACTATAACTGTGGTTGTCCACACCTGAGTTCAATTTCTCTAGCCACACCCAGGCCTGATTATTGCCACACCTGTTCACAATCAAGGCATCACTTAAATAGGAGCTGCTTGACACAGTAAGGTCCACCAGAAGATCCTTAAAAGCTACACATCATGCCGAGACCCAAAGAAATTCAGGAACAATTGAGAAAGAAAGTAATTGAGATCTATCAGTCTGGAAAGGGTTATAAAGCCATTTCCAAAGCTTTGGGAATCCAGCGAACCACAGTGAGAGCCATTATCCACAAATGGCGAAGACATGGAACAGTGGTGAACCTTCCCAGGAGTGGCCGGCCGCCAAGAATTACCCCAAGAGCGCAGCGACGACTCATCCAAGAGGTCACAAAAGACCCCACAACAACGTCCAAGGAACTGCAGGCCTCACTTGCCTCAGTTAAGGTCAGCGTTCATGCCTCCACCATCAGGAAAAGACTCGGCAAAAATGGCCTGCATGGCAGAGTTCCAAGGAGAAAACCACTGCTGAGCAAAAAGAACATCAAAGCTCGTCTCAATTTCTCCACAACACATCTTGACGATCCCCAAGACTTTTGGGACAACATTCTGTGGACCGATGAGACAAAAGTGGAACTCTTTGGAAGGTGTGTGTCCAAGTATATCTGGCGTAGAAGGAACACTGCATTTCATAAAAAGAACATTATACCAACAGTAAAATATGGTGGTGGTAGTGTGATGGTCTGGGGCTGTTTTGCTGCTTCAGGACCTGGAAGACTTGCCGTGATAAAAGGAACTATGAATTCTGCTGTCTACCAAGAGATCCTGAAGGAGAATGTCCGACCATCTGTTCGTGTACTCAAGCTGAAACGAACTTGGGTTCTGCAGCAGGACAATGATCCTAAACACACCAGCAAGTCCACCACCGAATGGCTGAAGAAAAACAAAATGAAGACTTTGGAGTGGCCTAGCCAAAGTCCTGACCTGAATCCTATTGAGATGTTGTGGTATGACCTTAAAAAGGCCGTTCATGCTCGAAAACCCTCTAATGTAACTGAATTAGGACAATTCTGCAAAGATGAGTGGGCCAAAATTCCTCCAGGACGCTGTAAAAGCCTCATTGCACGTTATCGCAAACGCTTGGTTGCAGTTGTTGCTGCTAAGGGTGGCCCAACCAGTTATTAGGTTTAGGGGGCAATCACTTTTTCAAACAGGGCCATGATGGTTTGGATTTTTTTTCACCTTTAATAATAAACACCTTAATTTACAAATTGCATTTTGTGTTTACTTGTGTTGTCCTTGACTATTGTTTAAATTGGTTTGATGTTCCGAAACACTTAAGTGTGACAAACATGCAAAGGAACAGGAAATGAGGAAGGGGGCAAACACCTTTTCACACCACTGTATATATATATATATATATATATATATATATATATATATATATATATATATATATATTCAGGCTACAGTTCATATATTAATCCTAGTATCTTTTAACTGTGAGATTATGTGTACATTTATTTAAATCAACAAACAATTCAAACATTGGAGGATTGGGGGGCTGTAAAATTGAGGTCTTCTTTTAACATATCCAATTCGGCTTCAGAGAACACAGAGCTAAAAAGATTATAGATTTGAATGGTATTTAGGGAGGACGTTGTCTTCTCCCTCTTTGTTTGTGCCTTTGCTCCACCTCTCCTTCCTCTTCTCATGCACTTTCTCTTTTTTGTAGTTGTTGCTCCTGCCTTTCCCCATTTTGTCCTTTGTGATTGAGGCTGTGGATGTCTTGCCACTCACAGCTTCTTGTTCTAAAAAAGTGTCTTCCCCACCGTGTTGTTGACCAGTGGATGCCTGTAAAGTATTAGGTGGTTTGATACTAGGACTGGGGTCATGGGGGTATTGCAATGCAGTTGATGTGAGGGGTCGGCAGTGGCATGTTGGGCCAGTGTGCTATGCTTGTTAGTAGATAGTAGACACATGTAAAGTAATCTGAAGGGTCCCACCTGGTGATTTATATTGGAAGTCGGCTGAATGTTGCATTTTGGGATGTTTGGTTGGTTGGTTTGACCAACTTGGGAGTGTTAGTGTAATTGTTATGTTCATTCTCTTTATTTGAGGGAGGGTGATGGTTCTTCGCTGTATGGTTGGGTCTTTCACAAGAAAAATCTGTGGTACATATTGTGCTGTTGTAATGGTACGCATTATGTTTAAAACTATCCTTGTCATTTGACCTGTGATATTGACCTTTTTTGAATGAGTGGAACCCTTGGGTAATGGATGCTTGAGCCCCCCCCCCCACCCACACACACACCCGTTCCCTTGGAGGAGTGGTGTGGTTTCATTTGATTGTTGTTCTGAGTGTTTTTTTCTCCAGCTGAATTCTCTACCTTGTAGATAGTCTAATCTATGTTTCAAACTTATCTGACTTATTACTAATCAATTCAGTTTCAAAAGCCATCATCTGCTCATTAACTTTCTTATCCCAGTTATTAACCACCTCAATACAGAACACTTTCACCCCCTTCCTGCCCAGGCCATTTTTCAGCTGTCAGAGCACTGATAGGCTGCACTGATGAGCACTGATGGTGTGGCATTTATGGGCACTGATGAAGTGGCACTTATGGGCACTGATTAGGTGGCACTGATTAGGACTCACTAATATGCCGTACTTATGAGCACTGTTAGGTCACTGATATGTGGAACTGATGAGTGATTGGACACAGCCGATTGCATGGTTAAAGATCCACCTCATCGGCTCTTAATAGAGATCAGGATCGGGTGCACAGCGCAGCCACAATTGCCTCGCTGCGAGCCCCAGCGGGTGCACGAGAGCGACCGTTCTGGAGCGACATCCTTTGTGATCCACCCAGAATGAGAGCCGCATCGCCCTGCCGTCATTTGACGGTGGGCGGGCGTAAAGTGGTTAAATTCATTAATGTCAGTAAAAAAACCTCAATTCATCCTGTAAATTGGAAATAACAGAACACATGTTGTTAAGAAGATTCCTTTCTCTCTGTTTGATAATGAGATTGAGACAAATTTCATTACATTTTCTCAATTCATTAATCCATTCTGTGCTTAGGTCTTCATCTAAAAAGTTACAAAATTTAGTGATCCTAAGTACTCTGGGGATAAGTTTCACTTCCAATTATTTTTGTAGCGGAAGTATGTCTCACCATTGGATCATTTCAAATTCACGAGTCAAGTAAAATAATGTCCGAAAAGTGCTTCATCCAGCATTGTCTGCTGATGAGTGTCAACTGTGAGATGAAAGGTCCAAAAAAGACTGGCACATTTTGAGGGGAGTCCCCTCTTCCTCAGAGATAAATTTGGAGTGCAGATAGCTGGTCTTTAAATAACGTGACCTCAAAGCCAGACTCCTCCCTCAATAGGAGGGAATATGATCTGGATCAAATTGTCAAGCAAAATGCACATAAAACAATAATAAAACAATGTGAATTTCATAAGCCACACGTTATACAGAACAGATCAAGAGGTTAGGTTAAAATCCATCAAACATCATGCACAAAAGACACATATAATACATCTAAATATATAGAAAAAGCTTCTCATTGCTTAGGGTAGCTGTATGTATATAACATCATATTCAATGTACTCGAAAGAGCTATCAGAGAAAGGGGCCATCACTAGTGGTAATTCACTGGTAACTCACTGGGAACTTTAGATGTTTCTGATATTTCCATAACGGTGTTTAAAATCGGCATTATGATGCTGGAATGCACACTGGCCGAAACCAGAAAGTATGGCCACGCTGTGCTCTCCAGATGCTGCCTTCCGTGGCCTGCAGGTGTTATTTTCGTTGACACAAGTGGGCATCTTATCGGGTAGCATGATGTGGAAACTGCTGGCAACAAAAGTGAGTAAACCCCTAAATGAAAATGTCCAAATTGGGCCCAACTAGCTATTTTCCCTCCCCAGTGTCATGTGACTTGTTAGGGTTACAAGGTCTCAGGTGTGAATGAGGTGTGTTAAATTAGGAGTTATCACTCTCGATCTCTTATTCTGGTCACTGGAAGTTCAATATGGCACCTCATGGCAAAGAACTCTCTGAGGATCTGAAAAAAAAATTGTTGCTCTACAAAAAGATGGCCTAGGGTATAAAAAGATTGCCAAGACCCTGAAACTGAGCTGCAGCATGGTGGACAAGACCATACAGCTTTTTAACAGGACAGGTTCCACTCAGACCAGGCCTCGATATGGTCGACCAAAGAAGTTGAGTGCACGTGCTCAGCATCATATCCAGAGATTGTCTTTGGGAAATAGACATATGAGTGCTGCCAGCATTGCTGCAGAAGTTGAAGGGATGGGGGGTCAGCCTGTCAGTGCCCAGACCATACACCACACACTGCATCAAATTGGTCTGTTGTCCCAGAAGGAAGCTTCTTCTAAAGATGATGCACAAGAAAGCCCACAGACAGTTTGCTGACAATAAACAGACTAAGGACATGGATTGCTGGAACCATGTCCTGTGGTCTGATAAGACCAAGATAAACCTATTTGTTTCAGATGGTGTCAAGCGTGTGTGGCGACAACCAGGTAAAGGAGTACAAAGACAAGTGTGCCTTGCCTACAGTCAAGCAAGGTGGTGAGAGTGTCATGGTCTGGGGCTGCATGAGTGCTGCCGGCACTGGGGAGCTACAGTTCATTGAGGAAACCATGAATGCCAACCTAAACTGTGACATACTGAAGCAGAGCATGATCCCCTCCATTTGGAGACTGGGCAGTTTTCCCACATGGTAACAACCCCAAACACACCTCCAAGATGACCACTGCATTGCTAAAGAAGCTCAGGGTAAAGTTGATGGACAAATCAAGCATATCTCCAGACCTAAACCCTATTGAGCATTTGTGGGGCATCGTCAAACAGAAGATGGGAAGCTCTGGTGAACTCCATTCCCAAGAGGATTAGGGCAGTGCTGGAAAACAATGGTGGCCGCACAAAACATTGACACTTTTGCCCCGTACACACGAGAGGACTTATGTCCGACAGACTTCCAAAGGAGTTCCGCCGGAGTTCCGCCGGAGTTCCGACGGAGTTCTGACAGACTTTTCGGCCGAACGGACTTGGCCGCACACGATCACACTAAACTCCGACGGATTCGAACGTGATGACGTACGACCTGACTTGAATAAGGAAGTTCATAGCCAGTAGCCAATAACTGCCCTAGCGTTGGTTTTAGTCCGTCGGAGTAGCATACACACGAGCGGAGTTTTCGAAGGGGACCGGGTCCGGCGGAGTTCCTTCGGGAAAATTTGAAGCATGCTTCATTTCTAAAGTCCGTCAGACTTTGGCGAATCAAAAGTCCGTTGCAGCCCACACACGATCGGATAGTCTGACGGACTCGGTCCTTCGGACTTTGGATGTTGAAAAGTCCGCTCGTGTGTACGGGGCATTTGGGCCCAGATTGGACGTTTTCAGTTAGGGGTGTACTCACTTTTGTTGCCAGCGGTTTAGAAATTAATGGCTGTGTGTTGAGTTATTTTGAGGGGATATGTGAGGGCAAATTTACACTGTTATACAAGCTCTACACTTCACTACTAACTACTACTACATTGTATCAAAGTGTCATTCCTTCAGTGTTGTCACATGAAAAGGTATAATAAAATATTTACAAAAAAGTGAGGGGTGTACTCATTTTTGTGAGATATTGTATATAAAATGATGATGATGATGATGAGAAAATATGAAAAAATTAAAATGGAAGAATATACACACAAACATACAGCCATGCATGCATCTGATCAAATGCATGTACTAAAAATGGTCAAATGTAGGTACTACATATGAATGGATCAGTGTTTTTTTAGAGTTCCACACTTGGGTTCCCCTGATCTGCTGTGAGTGTCAGTTGAACCAGCTGAAGGCACATGACCACATCCAACCCAACATTTATCTCAAGCGCAGAAGTATTGGTTTTCTCTTTTGACTTAAAATATGCCTACCTCTCTTCATCCTCATTACATGGTGGATTGATTATACTTGTAATTTACTCAATAGAAATATAGTACTTTGTGCTTTCTTTTTAGCTCACAAAAAAAAATGACAAGGACACCACATTTCTGGCAAGAGCAACAGGTGTCTTCTGTACTTGATGAATTCGGACGGATTAATTCCGGAAGAGGTCCGGAAGTGATGTTGCATACACACGGTCGGACTAAGTTGTCGGAAAATCCGATTGTACATAAGGTGATGACGTTATTTCATCACGACGGGACTACGTTCAGGCTAGTAGCCATTAGCTTTGGTCTAGGAAGTTCATCTGAGCATGTGTGGCACTTTGTCCGTCGGAGTAAGCTACACATGATCGGAGTATGTCCGATAGGAGCATTTTGTCAGAAAATTTAAACCGGCAAGTTGGAAAAATTGGTCCGTCGGATATTCCGACGGAAACAGTCCGATGCAAACCACACACAGTTGGAATATCTGACAAAACGGTCCGATAGGAAACATTTCGACGGAATCTCCGACCGTGTGTACAAGGGCTAAGATAAACAATTACAAGTATATGAGAGTGGCATTGATTGATGTCATGATGGATTTAAAATGATTATTTTTTTACTACTTCGGATTAATCAAATTTGCTTTTTATGTGCAAATGTGACTTTGCTTTTGTGCAGACACAGTTGAAGCTGGCGTACATAAAAAGTTGACCTGGGTCAAATACACAGTAAATGCATGATGATCTATCTGTTTACATTTTATCTGATTGATGTTCAGCATTTCCCTGGAATGATCTGTCACCTTTCATGACTATACACATTCCTAAGATATGATTTATGTCATTTGTCATTATCATCACACCACCGATCAGCTGAAAAAAAAAAAAAACACCACATTTTATCCTGACAACTGTTTGCCACTAATGACGGGCTTCTGGGTCCTGCAGCTGAGTTTAAAGGATAAGTTCACCTTTGGGAACATGTTACATATTACACCCGTTTTTAGGATGGAACATGTAACATGTTCCCACTGCTGTAGCTGCCGCCGGCTGCTCGTTCTCCCTGTGGCAGCAATATGGGGAGAACTTCCCTGTACTAGCTGTCAGTTTTTAAAAACCACCCACACGGGAGCGTCTTTCATACACGGAGATCTGTGTATGAATGAACTACAAGTCCCGACACCCTTTGCGGCTGTCGGCTTGTAGTTTTCATATAACTACCACAGCGCTGTGGGCATCAACAGAGATGGTTCTACCACTAGGCAAACTAGGCAGCCGCGTAGGGCGCCCCACTGCCTAGGTCACCCAGCCACTGGTGTTCATACTCTTTTCTCTCTGCAACAAGCAACTAATTCTCAGCATCAGCAGGCTACTGCCACTCCGTTCACACATACTGTCAGAGACGCAGCAGTGGAGGACTGTGTCTGTGATCCAACTCCTGAATGAATGGAAGCAAGCATACATTCATTGATGGGCAATGGTAGGCTGCATTGATGGGCGCTGGTGAGGATACATTGATGGGCACTGGTGAGGATGCATTTATGGGTGCTGGTGAGGATGAATTAATGGGCGCTGGTGAGGATGCATTGATGGGTGCTGGTGAGGCTGCATTTGATGGTCGTTGGTAGGGCTGCATTGATGGGTGCTGGTGAGGCTGCATTTGATGGTCGTTGGTAAGGCTGCATTGATGGGTGCTGGTGAGGCTGCATTTGATGGTCGTTGGTAGGGCTGCATTGATGGGTGCTGGTGAGGCTGCATTTGATGGTCGTTGGTAGGGATGCATTAATGGGTGCTGGTGAGGCTGCATTTGATGGTCGTTGGTAGGGCTGCATTGATGGGCGCTGGTGAGGCTGAATTTGATGGGTGCTAGTGGGCTGCATTGGATGGGCACTTCATTAAAAAGGTAAGGTTTACATGGGCATGGAAAAGGGTGTGGGTCAGGGGTGGAGCCAAGGGGTGCGGCAAAATGAGGTTTCGCCTAGGGGGTCAAAAATCCTTGCACCAGCCCTGGGCGCCATAGTAGTCCATTGATTCTTCCTGTCAGAATGTATTGGCTTCCTTATAAGGGATACGAGCAAGCAGATACACCGACAGGTCTGCAGGAGACCTGCATGGCATCAGTGATCTCCTGATCACTGGTGCAATACTTTAAAATAATAAATGCACTGTTTTACCTGAAAAAAAAGTACATTTATTATTTTTATTTTTTTTAAAGTTAACGTATCTTTTAAATCACTGATTGTCCAGATTTGGTCAATAATGTTCCCCGGAATACCCTATCCCTTTGTTTACATGCCTCTGTCAACTTGGGAGCTGTCGTTTAGGCAAGCAGCCACCAGTGAGTGAGCAGGTGTCATTCATCATAATTGACATAATTAAACATTGTCAGATGATGTGATTGATAATGAATTTACTATATGGGACATTTATTTTTTAACCACTTAAGGACCGGGCCTCTTTTTCAGACTCGGTGTTTACAAGATAAAAACATTTTTTTTTGCTAGAAAATTACTTAGAACCCCCAAAAATTATACATTTTTTTAAAGTAAAGTTAGCCCATTTTTTTATATTGTGAAAGATAATATTACGATACCCAACGTGCCACGCTTCAAAATTGCGCCCACTCGTGGAATGGCGAAAAAACTTTTATCCTTAAAAATCTCCATAGGCAACATTTAAAAAATTCTACCGGTTGCATATTTTGCGTTACAGAGAAGGTTTAGGACTAGAATTATTTCTCTCACTCTACCGATTGCAGCGATACCTCACATGTGTGATTTGAACACTGTTTTCATATGCGGGCGCTACTCACATATGCATTCGCTTCTGCACGCGAAAATTAGGGACGTACATCGGCGTGCGGTCATCAGCGGTCGGCAAGTGGTTAATACAGACTTCTAAAAGTGTGTCATAGTGTTTAGTTACTTTACATTTTTATGTAAATAAGGATAAATGCACCCCTTACTCTTTTATGTAGGGATGCAGTGCCGCCATCAGGGGGGTACAGCCGTTACAACTGTAAGGGTCCCCGGGCCCGAGGTGCCCTCCCGGGCCAGAAGAAGGCAGGACAGGTGAAGGGGATCCGTGCTGTGCAGTATAGAAATGATCTCACAGTTTCTGCAGTTCTCGTGTCATTGATTTTAGACATCAAGCTCTTTACTGCCACCTCTGGCTACTATGTGCATGTGCACCCCTCGTGTGACAGTGATCTGCCTGTACTATGCTTCTCAGCAACATCTCAGCTTTGTAAAAAAGGACTGGGACAAGGTAGGAAGTTACAAGTAGGGGCTGAGAAAGGCAAGAGGGGGGCTCTTTGTGTACAGGGAGGGGTCAGAGGCTTGTGTGTATACAGATTTGTGTATGTGGGGCTGACATACATACAGGTGTGTGAGGGGCACTGACATATATACAGGTGTGTGTGTGGGGGGGGGGCGCTGACATATATGCAGGTGTGTGTGTGGGGGGGTGCTGACATATATGCAGGTGTGTGGAGGGGTGGCCAATATGTATAGAGGTGTGTTGGGGGGTACTGACATATATACAGGTGTGTGTGGGGGCGCTGATCTATATACAGGTGAGTGTGGGGGGGGGGTGGCTGACATATATACAGGTGTGTGTGTGTGTGGGGCTGACATATATACAGGTGTGTGTGTGTATGGTGGGGCTGACATATATACAGGTGTGTGTGTATGGGGGGGCTGACATATATACAGGTGTGTGTGTGTATGGTGGGCTGACATATATACAGGTGTGTGTATATGGGGGGGATAACGTATAAACAGGTGTGTGTGTGAGGGGGGCTGCCATATATACAGGTGTGTGTTTATGGGGGGCTTCCATATATACAGGTGTGTGTTTATGGGGGGCTGCCATATATACAGGTGTGTGTTTATGGGGGAGCTGCCATATATACAGGTGTGTGTGTGTGTGTGTGAGGGGGGGCTGCCATATAAACAGGTGTGTGTGTGTGGGGGGTGGATCTGGTAGGATGGCAAGCCCTGGGGAATGTTGGTGATCAGGCTCGGGGGGGGGGGTGTCAGATCTAAAACTGTGTAAGGGGACCAAAAATTTCTGATGGCTGCCCTGTAGGGAGGGGCAGATATTTGGGGCCCCCTTTGTTTTATTGGGAGCTTCCAGATTCCAATAGGCCCCCCCCGCCCATAGACCTCAACAACCACCAGGCCAGGACTGTGTGGAAGAGGCTCTTGTCCTTATCAATATGGGGACTAGTTGCTTAGATTCCCCCTGGAAAGGTGCCCTCCTCATGTTGATCTGGTGTGGTATGGTTCAGGGAGGGGCACATGCTCACCCCTTGCTTTACTGGCCTGCTGGGCTGCATGTTTAGATAAGTGTCTGATATGGACTTTGTGGGGACCCTACCCTGTTTTTTTTTGTAGGTGAACGTCGGCACATTTAAAAGCAATAGTAGACCCGTGCGATCCAATGGGCGTGGCCTGGAACCGTGATTTATGCCAGCCACCAACAATCGTGGGAAAGAGAGAAAGAGAGCCAGAACGGGGATCTGTCAATGTAAACAGACAGATCCCCATTCTGATAGGGGAGGAGAGAGAGAGATCTGCTGTTCCTCCTCCTCCAGTCAGCCCCATCCTCCCATAATTACAAACACTCCCCCACATTTAACCCATTGATCGCCCCCTAGTGTTAACCCATTTCCTGCCAGTGACATTTACACAGTAATCAATGCATTTTATAACACTGATCACTGTATGAATGTCAGTGGTCCCAAAAAAGTGTCAAAGTGTCCAATCTGTCTGCTGCAATGTCGCAGTCCAGCTAAAAATTGCAGATTGCCGCCATTACTAGTAAAAAGTAAATACCTGTAAATAATAAAAATGCCATAATTATATCCCCTATTTTGTAGACGCTATAACTTTTGTGCAAACCAATCAATATACGCTTATTGATTATTTTTTATTGATTTTTTTTATCAAAAATATGTAGAAGAATATATATTGGCCTAAACTGATGCAATTTTATTTTTTTTTTTTATATTTATTATAGCAAAAAGTAAAATATATGTATATATATTTTTAAATTGTTGCTCTTTTTTTATTTATAGCGCATAAAATAAAAAACGCAGAGGTGATCAAATACCACCAAATGAAAGCTCTATTTGTGGGAAAAAAGGGACATCTATTTTGTTTGGGTACAGTGTGGCATGACTGCGCAATTGTCAGTTAAAGCTTCACAGTGCCATATCGCAAAAAATGGCTTGGTCATAAAGGGGATAAACCTTCCGGTCGTTAAATGGTTAAACAGCATTTTTTGACATGTCAATGTCAGTTTTGCTGTAGCAGGTTGTATATGGAATTTTGCATTTTTAATGTTTCGCTTCTCGTATTATGAAACTTGCAGCTCCCCGCCAAATGGGATTTTTAAACAAATATTGACTTGCTTTGGTATATTGTCTCCAGGAATGTGCCCAGCTCCCCACCCTAGTTATTTGACAATCGCTTGTCTATTACTAGAAAAAAAGGCCATTACTGATCTCCGAGATTCTATTCCCATCGGTTTTGGCATTAGAACATAGGTAAAGTTTACTGAACGTATATTGAACAAAACTCAGGTATGTTTGTCTCATCACTTATTGTCATATGCAATTGTCACGTTTGATTCACAAAGCCTTTCAACAAGCTAAAACATAGTATTTTTGCAAATACGTTCCTCAAACAGTGATTTGATTTCCTCCCACATCAGAGATGGACTCACAGTCAGACAAGCCTACCTTCCTATTTGGTTACCCATCAGCACAAATAGCATCACCATTCTCCACAGCAATAAGAATTTTAAGATGCAATAAATAAACAATACCGTGTAGCGGCCATAACCCTTGGCAGGGCGTCCTTAACTTTTTGTGCTTATCGGTTACCTCCCCTTGGCTTGTTCTTCCACATCTAGGGGTTCCCAGGGTTGATACCCAACAACTTTGGACGCTGACACCAATAAAGTCCTTTTGAAGGTTTTTATTTGCAGGGGTAACATCCAACAATCACAGTCTCCTATGGGAACAGAGGGCAATGGTGAAGAACTCAGGCACCTTGAACTGCTAGTATAACAAAGTCTCTACTACCATCCAGAGAGTAGCCACTCGCAGCTGGGCGCTTCAAGGCTGAACATATCTCTAGCCAGAGATTATTGCAGTCCGCACATTGGTTCAGAACTTGAAAACCTCTGACCTTGAACAAGTTGTAACTGAAAGTGAACAGGAACCTTTTCCTCAGTACCTGGAACGTTCACTGTCTCCTTGATAGTACTGGAAAAAGCGTGGATTAGTCAATGTTCTTCCCAACTCAGTAACCAGGCACTTCTCAGGATGCCAGCTTGTTGGCCCTCCTCCGAAGAGTCCTCCCCCAGTCACTTACATGAGCTGCGGTGCCCCTCCAAGCCAAGAGCGCACCCAGATGCCTTGAATCCTCCCTCAGTTACTGCGCCTCGGACCAGCCGGTTCCGAGACACGGGAACAGACAGATCCCTACCCCAGACCAGGTGGGTCTATTGGGGCATGTTGAGGAGCGTTGAACGCTCCATGACCGGGACCCCTTGCGTGGCTACCCCGGTCCAGAAACAGGAACAGACCGATAGGGCCTCACGAACGAACCCTGAACACGTGACTTCCACATCTTAAGTACCCTTCCCCAGACTCCTCAGCGGGGCCCGGCGCACCCACTGATTGGCTCCGAGGAAGCTGATACCTAAAACGTCCAACCAGGCCTGGTTCTGGCCTGTCATGTGCCCCTCACCGTACACAAGACCAAGCAGAACTCTAACACAGCCCAGCCAAACTGATGTCAAAGTTAACCTATATAATTAAACCTCAGAACCCCATTACTGTTCTGAGGCAACAACTAAATTTACACATGAATGACACTTTGTCCAAAGTGTCACCGCTACAACAGTATATAGTTTAGGTAAAAATAACCATAATATAATTTATTGACTCATAATAATGAGTGATTTTTATTTTTTATTTTTTTTAGACAAAATAGTAAAGTTGCTTTCTAAGGGCAAGTATACTGTTTATTTATGTATTTACTTTTTATCTGCTATGTTCAGGGCTAAAAATGTTACACGTTCACATTTCTAACAAATAAGTACAGCTCTAGACTCCTTTTTACATGCAGATATTTGCTGAAAAGGTTCAATAGCTCAAGCTCACGTTTACACAAACAATTGAATGACGAAAGGGGGGACTCATTCCGCTACTTGCCCTTCCCTGCCTTCCAGTTCAGAGGGGTATATTTGTAGTTTCAATCAGGGAGCTGAAAAGCAAAGATACATTATTTAGCTCTCTATTTTGAATATCAATAATGCTTTGTGAAACTAATGTTATGGTGCCATGGGTGAACATCTTTCAAATATATTTGTAAAATGTTTTTATCAGCTAAAAAAAAAAAAAAAAAAACATATAAAACTAAAATTTAAAAACAAAAAAAATCATAAAATGAAAATAATAAATTGGTCCATTATAGATTTAGCTTTAATGCAGAACCCCAGCTTCAGGCTGCAAAACATTTCTGGCAACAAGGAAAAGATCTATAAGCTACAATTATTTAGCACAAGGATGAGTACATTTCCCGATTGGCATCAACTCTCTCTATAAAACACTATTTAACGGGAACATATAACCAGTTTATAAGTAGGAGATATCATCATTTAAATGTAACATTTGAGTATAGATATGCATTCATATTTGATTTTATAGTTATTGAAGCTGCCGTAGTCATGGTCTCATTATACAACAAAGCGTACAGAATCCCAGCAGATAATCATGCAGACAAAGCCTGGATGATAATATTTTCACAATAAATAGTTACTGTTCTTTAAAGTAGAATTTTCAGCATACAGTCTATGAGCAAAACTGTGTGGGTTTGTTAGATCACATGGGAAAAATCAGAAGGGAGGAAACTGTTTGTGCTATGACAAACTAGGGTGCATTTCTATAAAAAGATTTCTGCATTTCATTTTCATGTATTATATACACTAGTACATAAAAAGTAAAAAAAAAAAAAAAAAAAAAGAGCTAAACATACTAATTCAGTGGTATAAATGCCCCAACGATCTGCAAAAGATCTTCCCCACAATCTGGTTTAACTGTTGGCACTGTGACTGGATGGAGGGCATCACGTTATGGTGGACTTGCCCACAAATAAAGCCACTTTGGGATTATGTATTCAGAATATTGTCTAGTTACAGGTGTTTCAGTGTCCAAATCTCCACAAATTATTGTGAGTGAGTGAAATATTTGTATAGCGCACAACGCCAACTGAATCACCTTGAGGCGCTGCGAAGAGCTTAGTTGTCCATCTTCTAGAAGAGGAAGGTCTTGAGTTTTTTCCTAAAGGCCTGGTGCTTTTCTTCCAGGCCGATGTTGGTTGGTAGTAGGCTTGTGCAATTCTTTCGTAACGAATCAAAATTTGGCCAAATTTTGCATCTTTCGGACATTCGGATGCATCCAAATGTCCGAATAAAAAAAATAACGAATAACAACGAATACGAAAGAAATATAATGAATGAATTCGAATTAATTCAACATGATTTGGTAATTCTTTAAAGATCTAATGAAACAAAAGGTCACCTCAAAGTAAATCTTAGGCCGCGTACACACGCGGGGACTGTTCGCTCAACTTTGTCCGTCAAAAAGTTTCAGCGAACAGTCCGCTCAAAATTAGCATGGACGGACTTGCCCACACACGACGAACGAACAGTTTGCTGAAACCGTGCGCGATGACGTGAACGGCACGTACGACGGGACGGAAAATACGACGTCCTATACACTGCATTACAACTTTCGGCGTGTAAATCCTTTCTGAGCATGCGCAGAACTTAGTTTGACGAACAAGCCTACACACGAGGGGACTGTTCGCTGAAACCAAGTTTCAGCGGACAGTTTTTCGGAATTTCCGAAAAACTTTGTTCAGCAGACTGTTCGCTGAAACTGTCCGCTGAAAGCCCACACACGGGCGGACTGTCCGCCGAAACACTGTTCAGCGGACAAAGTTGGGCGAACAGTCCCCGCGTGTGTACGCGGCCTTATAGTCCAATCAGCTAATTAATTTTGTGCCGGAGAATGGATTACTGGCAAAGTGCATTCCTGAGAACTAAGTTAAAAGGGTGTTGTATTGTATTTGAGCCGAGGAGAAGAGACGTTGTCATTGTGTGTGTTAAAAGATTCAATAAACAAACGACTTTCCAAACTACGAATCATTATCACAAATGTCTATACATACATAAATAGCGAATTTCAACTAATATGAATGAATGAATTCGACGCTCTACGAATAATAACGAATTATCTGAAAACGTATTAATGTAACATAAGGAATATAACAACGAAAATATGTATTTTACGAATGACAACGAACCGAAACTAAACAAATTTTTCCGTTGTGCACAAGTCTAGTTGGTAGAGCGTTCCATAGCCGTGGTCCTTGGACAGTGAATCTCCGTTCCCCCTTTGATTTGTACTGGGATTTGGGAACGAGGAGGAGGTTTTTGTTAGATGATCGAAGACTGCGGTTTGGTGTGTAGTGTTTTATTTTCTCAATTAGGTAGTGAGGAGCATCTCTATGCACGCATTTGTGGGTGAGGCAGAGGGTCTTGAAAGTTATCCGATTCTTTATGATTAGTCAATGTAGCTTCCTCAGGGAAGGAGAGATTGATTCCCAGGGTTTTTTTCCTGTTATCAGCCTTGCCGCCGTGTTTTGAATAAGTTGTAATCGCGCAAGTTGATATTGGGGTAATCCCATGTAAAGCGAGTTTGCATAGTCAAGTCGTGAATTAATGACTGTTCCAACTACCACTGCTTTGTCATTCTTTGGGATGTCTGTCCTGTCTGGTTTCCATTCCCATATTGCATCTCTTCCACTTCTTTATCGCAACACATACTATTGTACCAAGACCTTGGAAATCTTCCTTAATCGCTTCAGCCCTCGAAGATTTTACCCCCTTCCTGACCAGAGCACTTTTTGCGATTCTGCACTGTGTCGCTTTAACTGACCATTGCACGGTCGTGCAACGTTGCACCCAAACAAAATTGACGTCCTTGTTTTCCCACAAATAGAGCTTTCTTTTGGTGGTATTTGATCGCCTCTGTAGCTTTTATTTTTTGCGCTATAAACAAAAAAAGAGCGACAATTTAATTGAATAAAAATGCAATATTTTTTACTTTTTGCTATAATAAATATCCCCAAAAAATATATACATTTTTTTTCCTCAGTTTAGGTCGATATGTATTGTTCTACATATTTTTGATCAAAAAAAAAATCACAATAAGCGCATATTGATTGGTTTGCACAAAAGTTATAGCTTACAAAAAAGGGGATAGATTTATAGCATTTTTATTATTATATTTTTTTTACTAGTAATGGCGGCGATCTGCGATTTTCATTTGGACTGCGACATTATGACGGACACAATGGAAAATTTGGACACATTTTTGGGACCATTGGCATATATACAGCGATCAGTGCTATAAAAATACACTGATTACTGTAAAAAAGTCGCTGGCAGGGAAGGGGTTAAACACTAGGGGACGATCAAGGGGTTAAGTGAGTTCTAACTGAAGGGGGAGGGGACTGTCTAGGGGAGATGACAGATCGTTGTTCATACTTATGTATGTATGAAAAGGCGATCAGTCTCTTCTCCCCTCAGAGAAGTGCAAATTCTGTTTATACACACAGATCCTGGTTTTTGGTGTGTTACCAGCAATCACGGGAGCCCATCGGTGATCGCGACCACCGGGCACTTGCATCGGCTCGGGGGGGGGGGGGGGGGCAAGCAGCGGGCACGTGTGCCTCTAGTGGCCACAGGGAAAAGCGACATTACATTAAATTGTTTCACCCAGCCGTGGCATTCTGCCGCAGTAAAACTGCAGCAGCTGGTCAGCAAGTGGTTAAACTTACATTTTTTTTCTAACAATAACGCAATATGTTTAAATATACTGTAAGTCGAATGTACCTTCTCTCTCTATACCTTTGTTCTCTCAAATACAAGCTTTTTTCTGCTATTCTCAGACTACCTGTTTCAGCCCCCTTTCCCGCTGTAGGCTTTTTTCAGGCGTATTAGCGCTAAAAATAGCACCTGCAAAGCACCTGAAAAACACCTCCCATGCGAGTTCTTTCATACTGGGGGTGGTGCGCTTGTGAGATGTTAGAAAAAGTCCTGCAAGCAGCATCTTTGGGGTGGTTTGGGAGCGGTGTATACACCGCTCCCTAAATGCCCTGTCCATTGAAATGAATGGCAGTGCTGCCGAAGCACCTGCAAAGCGCTTTGGCAGTTCCGCAACATGGACGCTTTTAACCCTTTATTCGTCCGCAAGCGGGGTTAAAAGTGCCCCGCTAGCGGCCGAAAAGCAGCGCTAAAATGACGGTGAAGCGCTGCTAAAACTAGCGGCGCTTTATTGCTAAGATGGCCACACTACAGTGTGAAAGGGGTCTTAGGGTGGTTATGTTTATTCTCCATGCCTCCCTTGAATATGTGAACGTAGCCACCCTTTTCTGCTCAGCCTTAAAGAGGAAGTAAACCCTGATGGGTTTACTTCCTCTTTCATTCCCTGCAAAGGCAAAGCATAATGGACTACTATGCATCGCATAGTAGCCCATTATGTGTCACTTACCTGACACAGGAGCCAGCGAAGTCACCGCTGTCCCCTGTAGTCAGGCGCATCCATCTTCTCGGTGGGGTCTCGCAGCTCCGCCGCTGCCATTCGGCGAAGCCGCGATAAAAGGGAGCCGACACGCGCAGCATTTCCGTCGTTGAAGATGCCGCGCTCAGTGCGCCTGTGCGCCGCTGTCTACGGCGCATGCGCCGTAGACAGCGGTGCCTGTCTTCGGGCCGTATAGGTTTAGGAGATATTTCTTGGACCTACAGGTAAGCCTTAATCTAGGCTTACCTGTAGGTCAAAGTGTGTTGTATGGGTTTACAACCACTTTAAGGTGGACTACACATCTTTGTGCAGACACATTTGGTTCTATGGGCATTGTAGAATGCATAGAGTGGAGCCTGTGACCAGAAATAATGATATTGCTTGCTCTACGCCAGTAGAGGTGAGGTGTATCAGTGGAGGATAGGGAGTGTGTATAGTACAGAAAATAAGTCTGAGAACAATGGCGAGAAACGTTTTGAAGAACAAAAATAGCAGAAAAAGATTAGAACCATGGTATGCTTTATATTTTATAATGATTGATGTAAAAAAATGAGTTTAGTGTCACTTTAATTCCCCACTGGACTTTGGAGCTTAGCTACCATATGAGAACAGGGAATCGAACTGCTTATCTCCATGAGACACAAGATCAATATAATATCAATATAATATGATATGGAATAAAGGATGTGATGCGCTGATTTCCAACCATACAATGATCGCGATAGGCCACAGGTATGCGATTATCAAATAAAGTGCAACTGTGCATAAATTAATCCAGTGATGCTTCTGTGCATATATAACAGTAATAACTAGTGCATAAAACCATAAAGTGACTCTATGTGCAAACAAACGCAGATTTGTCATATAGACCAAAATACATATATGAAGTGTGTAAACTTAATTACAAAATGTATATAGTGAAGCAAAGACAAATTCTAGATATACGTTAAAGTGATAACTGGTGCAAAGACCATAAGGTGACTGTATGTGCAAAAAAACGCAAAGTTTGTCATACAAACCAAAAAATTTAAAAAGTGAATGTTACTTATCAAAAAGTGTATAAAATGGAGCACAAACAAGTAAAGAAAGAAAAATATAAAATATTCAATTCAAGTGGCCAGCGTGATTGAAGGTAAATGTCCCATACACAGTCAGATCATGCAATCCGGTGAATACGCTAAGTGAAACGTGCAGCGTGCTGGGCAATTAATCCATCCGTGATGATCCGTGCACAAAAGCAAATATTATGCAATTACCTCACTGCTGTGAGTGAACAGCAATATAGATGATGAACACCAGGATGATTGCAAAAAACGGCTGTTAACACAATCTTTAGGAGACTTCTCTCACTTCCTCGTGAATGGCAGGTAAACTCAGAAAAATAGATTAAGAGGGACCGCCATAGTGTAGTATTTAAAACATAGAAGTTTTATTAAACAGGTTTAAAAACTACTCACAAACGAAGCTGATAAAGACACATCTGACAGACAGCATTAAAGTAAGACCGGATATGGACGTCACTTCCGGGTTCCTACGCGTTACGTCTTGGAGACTTCAACTGGGATCCCAGTTGAAGTCTCCAAGACGTAACGCGTAGGAACCCGGAAGTGACGTCCATATCCGGTCTTACTTTAATGCTGTCTGTCAGATGTGTCTTTATCAGCTTCGTTTGTGAGTAGTTTTTAAACCTGTTTAATAAAACTTCTATGTTTTAAATACTACACTATGGCGGTCCCTCTTAATCTATTTTTCTGAGTTTACCTGCCATTCATGAGGAAGTGAGAGAAGTCTCCTAAAGATTGTGTTAACAGCCGTTTTTTGCAATCATCCTGGTGTTCATCATCTATATTGCTGTTCACTCACAGCAGTGAGGTAATTGCATAATATTTGCTTTTGTGCACGGATCATCACGGATGGATTAATTGCCCAGCACGCTGCACGTTTCACTTAGCGTATTCACCGGATTGCATGATCTGACTGTGTATGGGACATTTACCTTCAATCACGCTGGCCACTTGAATTGAATATTTTATATTTTTCTTTCTTTACTTGTTTGTGCTCCATTTTATACACTTTTTGATAAGTAACATTCACTTTTTAAATTTTTTGGTTTGTATGACAAACTTTGCGTTTTTTTGCACATACAGTCACCTTATGGTCTTTGCACCAGTTATCACTTTAACGTATATCTAGAATTTGTCTTTGCTTCACTATATACATTTTGTAATTAAGTTTACACACTTCATATATGTATTTTGGTCTATATGACAAATCTGCGTTTGTTTGCACATAGAGTCACTTTATGGTTTTATGCACTAGTTAGTACTGTTATATATGCACAGAAGCATCACTGGATTAATTTATGCACAGTTGCACTTTATTTGATAATCGCATACCTGTGGCCTATCGCGATCATTGTATGGTTGGAAATCAGCGCATCACATCCTTTATTTCATTTTCTTAGTGGTGAGAGACAACTCATTTAGTGATTGCAGCTTTTTTCCATTAGTTACTTTTCTATTTCCCATAGAGCGCAGAAGTTTCCAAATATACACAATATGATATGGGATCCTTATTTTATTTATTGATTTGTGAATGTCAGTATGAAAAAAACAACATTTAGAACCCACAAATTGCATTAAGAAAAGTGACTACAAGATGAGGTTGTGACCCTCAGTATCACCAGCTGTTTGGAATAGTGGCTGATTCATCCCTAAAGCTCTATGCTCATTACCTCCCCCTACTCATCTTTCCTAAACCCCCCTACTCCTCTGTCTTACTTGCTTCCATTTCTTCTTGTTTAATTTTTCTCTTTCTCTTCTTTTTTTTTTTTTTTTCCCACAAAAAATATATTTTTATTTGAATTCTTGAAAGGGTTACAAGGGCAGTATGCCCTACAGTACAGTCAACATAACATTTTATAAAGCATGAAGCAGTTAGGTATGACATTGGGGTAAAACCATATATTATTCAAGGTAGCTAATCTTGCATTTAAGCTTACCACTACAGCTTTCTCCCCGCTCGAGCCGCCACCCGAGGCTAACCCCCACTGGCGAACAGACCAGTGTCAGTATGGATAATGCTACCAGGCCCAAGTAGTGGAAGATGTGGTTCCAAAAGGGGCTGATTTCTAAATCGCTACCTGGGCGAGCAAAGAACTCGTTAGTGCAAAGGGGGCCAGTCACGAGCAGCGACAAGAAGGGAGGGATAGGTAGGAAGGGGAAGAAAAGAAAAATAATGAAAGAGAAGGAAAGGAAAGAAGTGGGAAGGTGAGAGAAAGGGAGGGAGAAAAGGGTAGGGTCCGCTCTCCGCCCCAGCCCCCACTAAGGGTTTGCGGGTGCAGTGTCCCACTAGGTCGATCCGGATCACCCGGTAGGGGGTACGAAATAGGATTTGTAGTGTTCTGTGGTTTTAAAATGGATCCAGCAGGCCCAGGTAGCCGTAAAGCTCTGCAGGCGCTCTTGGGAGATGTGAATCAGTTCCTCCATTTCCTCGATCTTCGAGACCCGAATTAGCCACTCCCTAATGGATGGTGTGTCTTTGTACCGGAATGCAGAGCCTCGCGGCATTGACCATATGCATAGCAAGGGACTTATGGTAGAGTCTCTTAGGCACGGTCGAGTGATGTAAGAGGTATTGCGCTGGGCTAAAGTCTAAGGGGAGTGTAGTGATTTGTGTTGTTAGGGTATGCACCTCATTCCAATATTGTTGGATTAGAGCACACTCCCACCAGACATGGAGCACTGAGCCCACCGCCCTCCCACAACGCCAGCAGATGTTGGAGATTGTGGGTGAGAATTGGTGCAGGAGGGCCGGGGTCCTGTACCATTTGGTAGCAATCTTGTAGCAATTTTCTTGTATTGCTACATTTAATGAACCTTTGTGAATGTGTGTGTATATGTCTTCCCAGTTGTCATCCGTGAGAGACACCTGAAGGTCCCTTTCCCAGGACAGTCGCGACGCATTGCTGCCGTAGGTAGAACAGTCACCCTGCAGTAAGGTGTAAATGAATGAAATCAGATGCCTTTGAGGGGAAGAGCGTGTGAGTAAGGATTCAAAGTCAGTAAACTGTCTATTCCACTGCAGCGAGGGGTCTGGCGACACGAGGAAGTGTCTTAGCTGTCTGTAGGTCCAGAAAGGGAATGTTTCAGTGCGCGATGAGGCTACTAGGTCCTCATAGGGACGTAAACGTCCCCTGTGAAAAAGTTGCTGTGCCAGAACTTCCTCATGAGGCCATTCCCTTTGGAGAAACGTTCCAGATGTACCAGGGGGAAAGTCAGGGTTCCCTCGCAGGGGGGTCAGGGGGCCTGGGTAAGAGGACAAATGAAAGGGCACCATGGACTTCTTAAAGGTCACCAACGTAGGGTAGATAAAGGGGTGCGTCACCAAATCTCGGGGCCATAGGGAGGGTTTTGTCCAAGGGATGAGATGCAAAAATGAGTTGGTGAAAGCGTTCTCCAATATGACCCACGGTTTCTTGCGTTTGTAAACCTTCCAGTCCACCAATCTAGTTAAGTGACAAGCTAGGTAGTACTTATGTATGTCAGGTAACCCTATTCCCCCTTTGTTTTTGGGGCGTGTGAGTCGGGAGTAGCTGATGCGTGCAGGACCGTTTTTCCATATGAATGCGGTGCATGCTTTCTTGTACGCAGAAAAGAAGGATGGGGGGAGGTGAATGGGGATTGTCTGCATCAAATAGAGTAAGCGCGGGAGGACTATCATTTTTATAAGAGCTGAGCGCCCAAACCAAGAGACGTTGAGACTGGCCCAGTCCCTCAAATCTGACTGTATTTTGGATAGAATGGGTATGAAGTTGTGGAGGTAAAGCTCAGAAAGCCTCCTGGGTATATGAAGGCCCAAATACGGGATGGAGTCCTGTTTCCAAAGAAAGGGGAAGGAATCTTGGCAGTGTAGCACCTCAGACTGGGGGAGTGAGACATTCAGGGCATAGGACTTGGAGAGATTGATCTTGAGATTAGACAAGACTCCGAATTGTGCCATGTCTTTCAGCAGACTTGGTAAGGAGACACGAGGCGATTGAAGCGATAGGAGCATATCATCGGCAAATGCCGCTATTTTAAATTCGTTATGTGGTGTGGAAATCCCCTTAATATCGGGGTTCGCCCTAAGTTTAATCAATAGGGGCTCTAGAGTTAGGACAAAAATGAGGGGCGAGAGAGGACATCCCTGGCGTGTCCCGTTGCTAATGGTAAAGGCGCTCGACAGGTGGCCATTCACTTTCACCCTCGCTGAGGGGTTAGAGTAAAGTGCCGCTATGTATGAGCACATGCGGGTCCGAAGACCTACCCTCTTCAGCACTTCCCGCATGTAGTCCCAGGCCACTCTGTCGAACGCCTTCTCTGCATCCAAGGATAGAAAAAATCCCTGGGTTTTTGAGGAGGTGAGCCAGTGGTGAAGGTTCAGGGTACGTGTGGTATTCTCCCTCGCTTCCCTACCTGGAATAAAACCCACCTGATCGGGAGAAATGAGGTTGGGTATGAAAGGCAGAATCCTGTTGGCAAGCATCTTGGCATACAATTTGATGTCCACGTTTAAGAGTGAAATGGGTCTGTAACTAGAAACTGAAGTCGGGTCTTTGCCCTCCTTCGGGATGACCGCAATGTGGGCCTCCAATAACCTGCCCGTAGAGGTCTGGGGAAGAGCAAGGGAGTTAAAGGTTGTTATCATCGTAGACGATAGGACCTCTAGGAAGGATTTGTAGTACTGAAGTGGAAGGCCGTCTGGACCCGGGCTCTTTCCTACTTTCATTTGGCCAATGGCCGTGATTAATTCTTCCGCAGTCAGGGGCTTGTCCAAGCCTTCAGCTTGTTGTCTGGTGATGGGTTTCGGACAGTACTGTTCCAGAAAGTTCTGTATTTTGTCAACACGGGTAGTCGAGGAGTCAGGGCCAGGATGTTCAGTCGATCAGTTGTAGAGGTCAGAGTAAAATAGTTCAAACTGTTTGGCTATATCCTCGTTCTTGGAGAAAGGTGTGCCTTGTCTGTCTCGTATATGGTGAATTGTGGACGAGGCCTTAGAGGCCTGTATCGTGCGTGCCAAGAGTCTCCCACTCTTGTTGCCGTGTTCGTAAAACACTTTTTGCCTGAGAACGTAACGCCTCCTCGTTTGTTTCCCCAGTTCATCTAGCAGTGTGGATCGAGTGAATAATAACTCTTGGAGTGTGGCCTGTGAGGCTGAGTGTTTGTGGGACGTCTCTAGTCTACTAATGGTATCAGTCAGGGATTTAATCCGTTCCTGGTGCGCCCTTTTGGCTTTCGTTGCCAAGGAGATAAATTCTCCACGTAGAACACATTTATGGGCTTCCCATACTGTAACGGGGGACACGTCATGAGTACCGTTCTCTGCAAAATACAGTTGTATTCGGGATTGAACCTGTTGTAATGTGACCGGGTCTTTCAGCAAGGAGGGGTTCAGTCTCCAGGTCTTTGTCTTGTGCATCGAGTCAGGGAAAGAAAGGGTCACCGTAATAGGGTGATGATCCGACAGAAACATCGGCTCAATTGAGGCTCGCGTAAGGAGGGAAAGGTCAGTTTGCGTTAGAAAGAAGTAGTCGATTCTGGAGTATTTCAAGTGCGGTGGGGAATAAAAAGTATAGTCTCTGTCATGTGGGAACAAGGTGCGCCAGGTGTCATGGAGAGAAAGGCCCTGCAATTGCAGTTTAAGCTGTCGCAGCGCTCTGTAAGGCAGCGCAGACATACCTGTGGAGGTATCAACGATGGGATTCAGTGGGGTATTAAAATCTCCGCCTAGTAGGACTATACCTTCCTGGAATGTAGATAGGAGATCACATACCTTCCTGAAAAAGGAGACTTGGTGTGCGTTGGGGGAGTAAATATTGGCAAGCGTAATGGGCCTGGAGGCGTACGTACCTTTAAGAAAGAGGTATCTGCCTTCTGGGTCAATTAAAGAGTCGGATAATTGGAAGTCAGCAAATTTAGAAATTAGTATGGACACCCCTTTCGTTTTGGAGTCTGGATTCGTAGAGTGTACTACCGAGGTATATGTGCGATTAGCTAACTTGGGTATAGAGTCCGAACGAAAGTGGGTCTCTTGAAGAAAGAGGAAATGGGCTCTGTGTTTAGTTAAAGCTGTGAGCACCTGCAATCTTTTTTCAGGGAGGTTCAAACCTTTCACATTAAGCGAAACACATTTTAGAGTAAGTTGGTTCTGAAGAGCTTTTCCGGGTTGCATGTTATTCTATGTTGTATGGGGCGGTAAAGTTAAGGATCCTACGTAGTAGTAATGTGGGTTTAGTTCTTGATTATAGGTTATTGGCGCTACCTCCAACCAATTAGTTTCATTAACACTCTTTGCTTCCTCAAACCTTTTATGTCTATCACCTTAACGTGTCCCCAGGGGCTGCGTGAATTAAACCCGTGTTCCGTATTTTGTCTCAGCAACACCCCATTTATCCAACACCTCAAACTCAAGCCAAAAAGTGATTACACACCACTTTGTATCACCTCTACTAAGTGAGCTAATACCACTTATTTTACATATAGTTTCATTAATATTTAAAAAATTCGGATCAAAAGATATAGATATAAATATGAAAATAAAAAATGATTAATAAAACCTCTACCGTAGAAAAAACCTAACCACAAGCAAAAACAAAAAAAGGAAAAAACAGAAAAAAAACCAGAAAAAAACTTAGTGTTACACAGTGCAAAAAACCCTTTCTAATTGGGAAAAAAACTGCCTCCAATTTTCATACAAATTATTTGTGCTAATTATTAGATACACCAGATCTCCCTACATTGGTAAATGTGAAAGGAGGAAGCGAGAGATTTCCTCATACATTGGTATCCAAAATAAAAACAATAAACAAAATTCAAAGAGACAAAAAATGTGAAAAGTCCAATTGCATCCGGTGATATATACACCAATCCAAAGGCATGTGAAAATGTGAAAGGGTCAAATGAGACCGGTATATATAAGAAATAAACAGTATATATATCATAAAAATATTTCAGTCCACAGTGAGTCTTCTATAACAGTATCAATGTGCAATTGCGCCTCTTCAGAATACAGGAAAGGTGACTTTCGTGAGAGTGCCTGCGCTTTATTAGTGACTTTCGTGCTTGTTCCCCCTCAAGGATCCCCACTCACCAGATCCATTCACCCCCTAGGGGGTTACACGCCTATAATCTGTATCCTGTTTATCCGAAGATTCCACCATCCAGTTGTGTCTTCAACGGGTCCTTCTCAAGGTCTTTTAAAGAGATGCAGATAAGTCCTTATATCCACTAGTGATTCCTCAAATAAAAGAAAATTCCCTCATGGTGTAGTATTTTTGATTATAATTGGGGAAGAGGGGAGAACAGTCTGATATTCTTCTTTAAAGCAGGTATTTTTAGTTATGTAGAAATAGTAGGAGGCTAGTATCCACTTAAAAATACTTTATTACAAAAAAACTTTATACAACACTCTATGCAAGAAAAGGTTTTTTTTATGCAAGATGCAGTCTAACAAACCATGCATCAGCATAGACTTTATCTTTATCTTACTTTAGCATAGACACCATGCATAAACATTAGACTGCATCTTGCATAAAAAAACCCTTTTCTTGCATAGAGCGTTGTATAAAGTTTTTTTGTAATAAAGTATTTTTAAGTGGATACTAGCCTCCTACTATTTCTACATAACTAAAAATACCTGCTTTAAAGAAGAATATCAGACTGTTCTCCCCTCTTCCCCAATTATAATCAAAAATACTACACCATGAGGGAATTTTCTTTTATTTGAGGAATCACTAGTGGATATAAGGACTTATCTGCATCTCTTTAAAAGACCTTGAGAAGGACCCGTTGAAGACACAACTGGATGGTGGAATCTTCGGATAAACAGGATACAGATTATAGGCGTGTAACCCCCTAGGGGGTGAATGGATCTGGTGAGTGGGGATCCTTGAGGGGGAACAAGCACGAAAGTCACTAATAAAGCGCAGGCACTCTCACGAAAGTCACCTTTCCTGTATTCTGAAGAGGCGCAATTGCACATTGATACTGTTATAGAAGACTCACTGTGGACTGAAATATTTTTATGATATATATACTGTTTATTTCTTATATATACTGGTCTCATTTGACCCTTTCACATTTTCACATGCCTTTGGATTGGTGTATATATCACCGGATGCAATTGGACTTTTCACATGTTTTGTCTCTTTGAATTTTGTTTATTGTTTTTATTTTGGATACCAATGTATGAGGAAATCTCTCGCTTCCTCCTTTCACATTTTCCAATGTAGGGAGATCTGGTGTATCTAATAATTAGCACAAATAATTTGTATGAAAATTGGAGGCAGTTTTTTTCCCAATTAGAAAGGGTTTTTTGCACTGTGTAACACTAAGTTTTTTTCTGGGTTTTTTTCTGTTTTTTTCCTTTTTTTGTTTTTGCTTGTGGTTAGGTTTTTTCTACGGTAGAGGTTTTATTAATCATTTTTTATTTTCATATTTATATCTATATCTTTTGATCCGAATTTTTTAAATATTAATGAAACTATATGTAAAATAAGTGGTATTAGCTCACTTAGTAGAGGTGATACAAAGTGGTGTGTAATCACTTTTTGGCTTGAGTTTGAGGTGTTGGATAAATGGGGTGTTGCTGAGACAAAATACGGAACACGGGTTTAATTCACGCAGCCCCTGGGGACACGTTAAGGTGATAGACATAAAAGGTTTGAGGAAGCAAAGAGTGTTAATGAAACTAATTGGTTGGAGGTAGCGCCAATAACCTATAATCAAGAACCATTCCATTAATGCAGGTTGTTTAGTGCAGCCTTTGCATATTAGGGTGGCAGCAACCTCATAAAACGAAGAGAACTTCTATTAAACCTTTTAAACGAATAGGATAAAAATTAGACAGAGGAATTGTAACCAATAAAAAATCATATAAAATACAAGGTTACAGGTATAAATTAACACCTATACATACTCCTGCTGATCAAGACCCATCCCATAAGCGCGGCTTCACTTGTATAATGTGGGTTTAGCAATCTCTGAGGCGGCCAATAGGGCTCGCCGTGAACTGAGGTTCCAGGGCGAGAGCGGACCCCAGGAAAAGGAGGGAAGGGAGAGAAGGGAGAGATAGAGAAAGAAGAAGAAAAAGAAAAAGAAAAAAAAAAAAAAAAAACAGCCCAACAAGCAGAGAGAAACCACCCCCACAGGGGGGGAAGGGGGGATTAGAAAGCGAGGTAAAGGAAGCGAAAGGGGGGAGAGGTATAGGGGGAAGAACAATGACAGGAAGAGGAGAGTGGCAGTGACTGAGGCCTTGCACCAAGGAGGTAAGTAGATCAACTTATTTGAGGTACAAAAAGGGTTATGTACCTCGAAATACCGGAGGTGGGAGCAGAAAATCTCGCCCACCTAAAAAACCGGGCCGGAGTGTCAGCCAGTGCCCGAGGGTACCGCTGTGTGGGAGCTGGGGAATGAAAAGAAGCCAAGCGACTCCGCACCTATGAGGACTAGATGTTATGAGAATAGGGAATGGGACAACAGGAAAGTGCTTCCAATACTGTCGAGTAAGTCCGCAGTTCAGGTAAAGAACTCAGGGGATTCAGAAGCAGCAGTTCAACAATTTCAAAACAACAATAGAAAAACAATGCGTTGCACCGGGTGGATCAGGGGATTAACATAACGTGTATAAACTAGTACAATAAACAGTTAACACAACAACCATGAGGCTTGGTTATGAGTCTGCTATAGATTCAGCCATAAGGTCCCCCCTCTAGGGTCCAGGAGCCATTCACCAGCATGCAGATCCCCCCCACAGAGAGATTGCATGAAAGGCTACGGGCGACATTGGGAATTTACCGGGAAGCATAAGTAGAGCAGCCCAGGACACGACCCCTACACTTGCAAACATTGTGGTCTTCTCCTGAGTCAACGCACTATCGCCCTGTTAAAACCTGGGTATCGAGACCCCTTAGCTTAGTAACAAAGCCCGGGAACTCGGCAGTCGGTGGAGTCCGCAGGGGGGGGTATCCCATCCCACCGGGGACTAGAGTTAGAGCTCCAGGGAATGCCGGAACAGGCGCGCGGGTGGGGGGAAGGAGATCACCCCATTAAAGGGTTGGAAAAAATCCAGAATCCCCATCGGCAACTGAGCCGTACCCAAAGCTTAACCCAACCCCACCCATAAGGGGGCCCTGACAAACCTCTTGCACAGCAGTGAGGTATACTCATGGGGGATTCCAATACCACCGGGGGGGGGTGGGCTCGGCCCACACCGGGAAGCCAGTACTAGCCAAATACCAATCGGGGAATAGTGAAGCCAGGCGGCGCTGGATCTGGGAGGAACAAGGTGGCGATTGTAGCAATTTCACCCGGCTTCTGGTCGGCTAGGGTCCAGCCCCCCCCCCCCCAACATCATCAACATAGAAATGACAGACAACAGGTGCAAGATGCGGAGTCATCTTAGTCGGGCATGTGGGCATGTCCCTCATAGAAAGTACTAGCAAATAAAAAGTGAAGAAAAAAAAAGAAAAAAAAAGTTTTCAAACAGTCTTATGTGTAAAGTCCAGAGAAAGACACACAAAAAGTTCAAAAGCAATCCTGGTTTCCCGTGTAGGGTAGGTGTGGGAGAGACCGAGCCATCTGGTTCAAAAAGGGAAAAATAATAAAAATGTAAAACAAAAAGAGTACCTGGGGTCATGGTGCAGGAGCAGGGGTCCAGTGTAATCGCGAGCAGAAGACCATACCACAGAAGGGCCCGTCAGCTTCCCGTGTATAGGGATGACCTGCAGAATCCGGAGAAGGGGGCAAGGCCAAGCTCCTGGAGGAATCAGAAACAGGGGGGGGACAGAAAAGGGGAGCAACAACAAACAAAAAAGGCCACAAAAGGTATATGTTCAACAGTTACGACCCACCCAGTGTAGGCCTAAGCAAAGGCAATTAAACATTCTGTTGATCCCGTCTGGGAGTCGCAGCTGGTCCTGGACTGCGCCCGGATGAATCCCGACGTGAAGGACGAACAGCCGGTGACGTTGGGTCCAATCTGCGGCGTCTCGAGTGCTGCCTATGGGGTCTAGGCGACAGGCCATGCGAGACCGGCTTCCACGGTTCCGATGGGAAGTAGAAGGCGCACCACTCTGGAATGTCCACCCTGGGAATATCAAGCTGGTCACAGAACACAGGCAAATCTTCCGGTGTGCGTAGCAAGGCAGTACGGCCTCTGGAGGACGCCGACAGGCAGAATGGGAACTTCCACCTGTATTGGATGTTTCGCGTGCGCAGGACCTCTAGCAGGGGGCGCAGCGCGCGTCTGTTCTGCAATGTTATGGGGGAAAGGTCCTGGAACAGTTTAATGTCCGCTCCATTAAAGATAACGCGGCCTCTTTCGCGCGCCTTCCGAAGGATTTCCTCTTTCAGAGGAAAATTCACAATACAGCATATAATGTCCCTCGGGGGGTCAGGTTCACGAGGAGGGGGTCTCAGCGCCCGGTGTAGCCTCTCCATCTCTATAGGGGAGTCTGCAGGGCGGCCTAGTAAGTCATTGAATATAGAGCATATGGCTTGTGGTAGCGCAGGCGAGTCTATGTTTTCAGGGACCCCCCTCACCCTCACGTTGTGCCTGCGACCCCTATTGTCGAGGTCTTCTACCTGGCGATGGAGTTCAAATATGTGGGGGAGTTGAGCGTCATAAGCCATCTGCACTTGCCTGATAGCCTCCGCATGGGTATTTGAGGCCTGCTCTACTTCCACAATGCGGTGAGTAATGCCGTGTATATCCGCCTTCAAGTCCGAGACTGCGGCGGCCAGCGTGTGTTTAATGTCCATGGCCACTTTCTGCAGGTCCTTCTGGAGATCCAGCAAGCCGAAGGGACGGTCCTCATCCATCGGCAGGTCGGCAAGGCTGCTACGCGAGCTCGGTGAGGAGGCCCGCGGTGTCTGGGAGGCCTGCGATGCCTCGTGGTTGTGCGCCTGCTGAGAGCGGAATAGCTCCGGGATGTTTTTGCCCAGCTGCGAACCGGGTTCTTTCAGCGTACGAGGAGCAGGGGTGCCCCTGTTGGATTTCCCCATAATTCGGGTGATGCTGCGGGTTGATAACTGTCCCCAAAAGGCAAAATTCGTCCTCTTCGTGCGGGAGCTCAGGACTCAAGCAGCCATCCTGGTTCCCGTCCAAGCCACGCCCCCCTCTTTCTCTTCTAAACATAGTGTGTGGACCTCAGACTTTCCCATCGGCTCCAGAAGACATATTTTGCAAGCTTTTAGACCACATGGACTTTGCAAGATATTTCTAGTTAACCCTGTACAGTTTGTCAAAGGTTATGTACCAACCACTCTATAGACAATAATGACCTGGATTGCCTGTGTGGTTTAATTTTTTTTGTTTTCTTTTACAATTTTTTTAATGCAAGCAATGTAAGTACCTGAATGTGATTGGATATGAGCATCTTGCAATTCCTGTACATCAGGACTAAAATGTGAGAGGAAGAAGCAGTACAAGGAGCCAATCAGTTCATGTAATGATAAGGAACATGCTGATATAAAAAAGAAGGCAGAGTGCCAGAAGTATGAGCTCATCTCTGAGCTGCTTCCCTTGTTACTGTCCAGTAACAGGGTGAGGCAGGTCCAGGACAACAGACAAAGTGGGTTAAATGATGCTGAAAATCTTACTGATGATAAATAGGGGCTTTTGCTAGGGGCAGAATCTCTGGACTGAGAATATTTCACCAAAAGCGTTTTTTGTTATTTAACTTTTTCAAGGCATTGTATAAATTATTCATAGCCCTTGAAATTGTCCACATTTTATCATGCTACAACCAAAAACGTTAATGTATTTTATTGGGATTTTATGTGATAGCCCAACACAAAGTGGCATATAATTGTGAAGTGGAAGGAAAATTATAAATGTTCTTCCAAATTTTTTTTACAAATAAATATCTTTTGCAGACTCTAATGCCGTGACACACGACCTGACTTTCCAGGCAGACTTGGTCCGACGGAATCAGTCCGGAAAGCATCAGACTCAATTCCTATTGGGAAAACCGTTTGTCTGTATGCTGGTCCGACGGACCAAATACGAAGCAAGGGTAGCTATTGGCTACTGAACTTCCTTTTCTAGTCCAGTCTTTCGTCATCACGTTCAAAACAAACAGAATTTCGAATGGTCAGTTTGTGTGTGGGCAAGTCTGTTCATTCGGAAAGGTCCTTTGGAACTCCGCCGAAAGTCCATCGGGAAGACCGTCGAACCTAGTCTGCCGGAAAGTCCGGTCATGTGTATGCGACATAACAGTTTTTTTTCTAACGCCTCGTAAACACAAGCTGATTATCCATCTGAAAAAACTTGGCCTAGATTTCCACTCAAGGTTGGCTTGCATACACACTGTCACACAAAAGTTCTCTTAACTTTCAACCATCAAGAACGCGGTGACTTACAAAACTATGACGAGCCGAGAAAATGAAGTTTGACGCATGCTCGGAAGCATTAAATTGTTTCAGAGCATGCGTAGGAATATTGTGTATCAGAATTTGTACAGACGATCAGAATTTCCAATCTGAACTTTTTCCGACCGAAAAATAGAGAACCCGCTCTCAATCTTTTGCTGGCTGGAAGTCCGATGGAGCATTCACACACGGTCAGAATTTCTGGCCAAAAGCTCTCATCTGACTTTTACTGGAAAAATTTCTGATAGTGTGTATGGGGCTTAAGATTGTCTTGTGGCTCCATCAATCTTCCCATCAACTCTGACCAGCTTGCCTGTCACTGCTGAATAAAAGCATCCCCACAACATAGTAATACTGCCACCACCATGTTTCACAATAGGGATGGTGTGTTCAGGGTGATGTGCAGTGTTGGTTTTTCACCACACATGGCGTTTTGCTTTTAGGCCAAAAAGTAAAATTTTGGTCTGATGTGACCAGAGCATCTTCTTCCACATGTTTGCTGTGTCCCCCACATGGCTTCTCAAAAACTGAAAACGGAACTTCTTATGGCTTTATTTTAACAATGACTTTCTTCTTGCCACTCTTTCATAAATGCCAGATTTGTGTAGTGCACAACTAATAGTTATCCTATGGGCAGATTCTCCCACTTGAGCTGTGGATCTCTGCAGCTCCTCCAGAGTTACCATGGGCCTCTTGGCTGCTTCTCTGATTAATACTCTCCTTGCTCGGCCTGTCAGTTTAGGTAAAAGGTCATGTCTTAGTAGGTTTGCAGTTTTACCATACTCTTTCCATTTTCAGATGATGGGTTGAACAGTGCTCTGTGAGATGTTCAAAGTTTGGGATACTTTTTTACAACTTAACCCTGCTTTAAAATTCTCCACAACTCGATCCCTGACCTGTTTTGTGTGTTCCTTGGCCTTCTTGATGCTGTTTGTTTACTAAGGTTCTCTAACAAACCTCTGAGGGCTTCACAGAACAGCTGTATTTATACTGAAATTAAATTACACACGGGTGGACTATATTTACGAATTAGGTGACTTCTGAAGGCAATTGATTCCACTAGATTATAGGGGCTGAATATAAATGCACGCCACACTTTTCAGATATTTATTTGTAAAAAAAATTGGAAAATTATTCACAATTATGTGCCACTTTGTGTTGGTCTATCACATAAAATTCCTATAAAATACATTTACATTTTTGGTTGTAACATGACAACATGTGGAAAATTCCAAAGGGTGTGAATACTTTTTCAAGACACTGTATGCTCTCTTTTTATATTACATTTGTTTGCTGGCGTTATGCTTTAACTAAAGTATATGTTAACCCAAAATTTCAAAATTTCTGATATGTGCCTATTGCTGTACTTGTATTAAAAGGTATCCTTTTCTCCTTGCATCACTTTCTTTATGTGAAATTCCTATTTCAAGCCTACCATACCAAGGGTAGATGCACATTCATCTCAGTGTGGTCAGTTTTTTTTCTTTGCATTCTATCAACTTGGGAGCACAGCCTGCCTGTAATATAACGGTCAGACTTCTGCTGACACAACCCCCCTGTACAGCTCTTTACTGGGAAGATCAGTGTATTGCTGTTTCTCTGCCTCCTGCTGACATGCCCCTAACCCCCTTGCCCCCCCCCCAGCCCCTACACAGTCTCCACCCCCCAGCTCTCTAAGTCCCTTATGCAACTGACATCAGAGGTAATCTTACCACTTATAAAAAAAAGAGAAGAAAGTTATACAGTATTTCACAAACGTGAGTACACCCCTCACATTTTTGTAATTGTTTTATTATATAAAATCTTCATTTTAATTTAATTTAATTTTAATTTAATTAATCTTGTTATGTAACAACACTGAAGAAATTACACTTTTTTACAATGTAAAGTAGTGAGTGTACGGCTTGTATAACAGTGTAAATTTGCCATCCCCTCAAAATAACTCAACACACAGCCATTAATGTCTAAACCGCTGGCAACAAAAGTGAGTACACCTCAAAGTGAAAATTTCCAAATTGGGCCCAATTAGCCATTTTCCCTCCCCGGTGCCATGTGACTCATTAGTGTTACAAGGTCTCAGGAGCAGGCGTGTTAAATTAGATTTTAGTTATCGGTCTCACTCTCTCATACTGGTCACTGGACATTCAACACGGTACCTTGTGGCAAAGAACTCTCTGAGGATATAAAAAAAAGAATTATTGCTCTACATAAAGATGGCTTAGGCTATAAGAAGATTGCCAAGACTCTGAAACTGAGCTGCAGCATGGTGGCCAAGACCATACAGCGGTTTAACAGGACAGGTTCCACTCATAACAGGCTTCGCCATGGTCGACCAAAGAAGCTGAGTGCACGTGCTCAGCGTCATATCCAGAGGTTGTCTTTGTAAAAAAGACATATGAGTGCTGCCAGCATTGCTTCAGAGGTTGAAGGGGTGGGGGGTCAGCCTGTCCGTGCTCAGACCATACTCCGCACACTGCATCAAATTGGTCTGTAATGCCGCGTACACACGAGCGGACTTTTCAACATCCAAAGTCCGACGGACTGATTCCGTCAGACTATTCGATCGTGTGTGGGCTGCAACGGACTTTTGATTCGCAAAAGTCTGACGGACTTTAGAAATGGAACATGCTTCAAATTTTTCCGACGGAACTCCGCCTGACCCGGTCCCTTCGAAAAATTCGCTCGTGTGTATGCTATTCCGACGGACTAAAACCGACGCTAGGGCAGCTATTGGCTACTGGCTATGAACTTCCTTATTCGAGTCCAGTCGTACGTCATCACGTTCGAATCTGTCGGAGTTTGGTGTGATTGTGTGTGGCCAAGTCCGCTCAGTCGAAAAGTCCATCAGAACTCTGTCGGAACTCCAGCAGAACTCCGGCAGGACTCCTTTGGAAGTCTGTCGGACATAAGTCCTCTCGTGTGTACGGGGCTTTAGGCTATCGTCCCAGAAGGAAGCCTCTTCTAAAGATGATGCACAAGAAAGCACACAAACAGTTTGCTGAAGAGACAAGAAGACAAAGCACATGAATTACTGGAACTGGTCTGATGAGACCAACATAAACTTATTTGGTTCAGGTGGTGTCAAGCGTGTGTGGCGGCAAACAGGTGAGGAGTACAAAGATAAATGTGTCTTGCTTGCAGTCAAGCATGGAATATGGGGAAAGTTCTGGTGTCCCCAGTAACCCATTTCCATCCCTGTAACATATAATAAAAAGGGTTTGCCCCAGGACTTTAAATTAAGTGGGCACCATTTTCATCAGTACACAGAACAGTAGTAAATACAGTATATGGTTAATTCAAGTAAAATTGTTTACATGAATAGATATCACCAACAATTGCCAATTTGAAAAAGATACATAAACAAGGAATATTGATACATTGATGTAATAGCAGTCATAGTACATGGGCATCAGACCAACCGCAAAGATCCAGCTCGCTCTTCAGGGGTGAATGTGTGTAACAATGTGCCTAGAATGAAAATGTATATATTTGACAATATGGCATAGTATTAATTATAAAGGCACAGAGTGGACGGAGGGGGGGGGGGGGGGTTATGGGTCTCCATACTCACCACTGAGCTTGACCATGGCTACAAGACGGTGGCAGCAGGTGCCTCACCAGGGAGCTGAGGAAACTGAGTCAAATGGGACCCCTCCAGGGGCCAAACGGAGGGCAAGCATGGCATGGATTTAGTGATGTATCCCTAGAGACCTCGTTAGTCCATAAAGAGTATAGGCTGTGAACATAAGTATGTTTGTCAGGCATCTAAAGTATTAAGTGAATCTGGGATCGACAACGACAAGCATTCTTTTTTATCTGTGAAATTTTGACAATTCAGGAGCGCATAGAGGAGAGGCAAGGTCAGGCCAGGCTATGAAGGGGGTGCAGGAGATGATCAATGCCACAGTCAGGGCAGCGCAGTCCTGTGCCAGTGTCCCAGTGTGCAAACCTGTGCTTGAGCCCCTGACCCCTCCCTCTGCCTGGCCGTTACCCCCACCTATGCAGGGCTCCACTGCGGTGGTCCGGAGGTGCCAGTCCAGTGCTGTTCCTCAGCCATGGTGCTGGCACTGCCTGCTGATTGGCTTATCCACTGCTATCTCCCTCACTGTCTGAAACCAGCACCGCGATAGACACTGAGCACTGACACCAGCATCGTGATAGAGAGCACTGACACCAGCACCATGATAGAGAGCACTGACACCAGCACCATGATAGAGAGCACTGACACCAGCACCGAGATATAGAGCACTGACGCCAGAACCGAGATAGAGAGCACTGACACCAGCACTGTGATAGAGAGCACTGACACAAGCACTGAGATAGAGAGCACTGACACAAGCACTGAGATAGAGAGCACTGACACCAGCACCGAGATAGAGAGCACTGACACCAGCACCGAGATAGAGAGCACTGACACCAGCACCGTGATAGAGAGCACTGACACCAGCACTGAGATAGAGAGCACTGACATCAGCACCGTGATAGAGAGCACTGACACCAACACTGAGGTAGAGAGCACTGACACCACACCAGCACCGAGATAGAGAGAGAGCACTGACACCAGCACCGAGATAGAGAGCACTGACACCAGCAGCATGATACGTCCTTTGATGTAATCCCACGCACCTTCTGCAATTTGCCACTTTGGCTCAAGTCTGTTGCTCCTGCCCTACCCCTACCACCCCTGCGGAAGGGCTTGCCTCTTCCTCTGCCTGTCATTTTTTAAATGATCCTGTGACAAAAGTCTCTAGAGAAGTGCAGTATGTATGTGGAAGAAGGTATATAACACCCGGCTTCAATATGTCATTTTTGGGGGCCACTGGTCTATCACACCAGTTATAATACTTTTTTTTTAATTGCATTTGTCACTCTTTGTAGTATTGCTGCAGAACTGCTCAGCAGTCACAATGCTGCACAGTGGAAATGCACTATACTATGCTTTCTATATGTGCAAGTATTTTATATGTGTATTACACTCTTATATACTGCAACCAAATAGTACACCTATACCAGTCCTTAAAAGGACCTTTCTGGACCTAATAGTAGCTAGCTAGTAGCTAGTGAATTGCAGACTGTCCCTGCTCCAAAAACCAAACTGTCCCTCCCTACACTGGTAACTGACAGCTGCAGAATCGGTCAGCATCACAGCAGTGCAGTGCACTATAATATGCTTTCTATATTTGAAAGAAAGTATATAATGCGTTTACAACCCTATATACTGTACACCTATAAAAGGACCTTTGTGGACCTAGTAGCTAGTGATTTGCAGACTGTCCCTCAGTCCCTACACTGATAAAAGACAGCTACAGAATCGGTCAGCAGTCAAGTATAATAGGCTTTCTATATTTGAAAGAAAGTATATTATACGTGTACAACCCTATATAGTGTACACCTATACCAGTCCTTAAAAGGACTTTTGTGGACCTAATAGTAATAGCTAGTGATTAAACTGACTGTCCCTGCTCCACACAGCGTCCTGTCCCTACACTGACAAAAGACAGCTGCAGAATCGGTCAGCAGTGCACTCAGCAATCAGCAGCAGTGCACCAGAACCCTATATACTGTACACCTATACCAGTCCTTCAAAGGACTTTTGTGGACCTAATAGCTAGCGATTTGTGTCACTACAGTCTGTCCCTGCTCCACACAGCAACCTCTCCCAACACTGACAAAAGACAGAATGTAAAATGGTCACCAGATCAGGTCTATTTATAAGGTAGGGGGAATGTCCAATTGGCCATGTGCTGAAATGTCTCAATTGGCTGTCCTGTACCCCATGCTGGATGTGTCATCATGGGTCAAAGTTCTTTCACAATGTAAACGCATACGTCCGCCGTGCGAACAGCGCCAGAAGTCCGCCGGTTTGGCGAATCACGAACACGCAAAATTTGCTGGACGAACCGCAAGGCCATCCCTACAGTCAAGCCTGGTGGTGGGAGTGTCATGGTCTTTGGCTGCATGAGTGTTGCCGGCACTGGGGAGCTACAGTTCATTGAGGGGACCATGAATGCCAACATGTACTGTGACATACTGAAGCAAAGCATGATCCCCTCCCTTCAGAGACTGGGCCACAAGGCAGTATTCCAACATGATAGCGACCCCAAACACACCTCCAAGATGACCACTGCCTTGCTAAAGAAGCTGAGGGTAAAAGTGATGGATTGGCCAAGCATGTCTCCAGACCTAAATCCTATTGAGCATCTGTGGGGCATTCTCAAACGGAAGGTGGAGGAGTGCTAGGTCTCTAACATCCACCAGCCCTCTAAAGTCCTCTTGGAGAAGTGGAAGAGGACTCTAGTGGCAACCTGTGAAGCTCTGGTGAACTTCATGCCCAAGAGGGTTAGGGCAGTGCTGGAAAATAATGGTGGCCACACCAAATATTGATACTTTGGGCCCAATTTGGACATTTTCACTTAGAGGTGTACTCACTTTTGTTGCCAGTGGTTTAGACATTAATGGCTGCGTGTTGAATTATTTTCAGGGGACAGCAAATATACACTGTTATACAAGCTGTATACTACATACTTTACATTGTAGCAAAGTTTAATTTCTTCAGTGCTGTCACATGAAAAGATATAATAATATATTTACAAAAATGTTGGGGTGTACTCACTTTTGTGAGATATTGTATAGTTTAAAGTCTTTTATTTAAAATGGCCCGATTAAAAACCAACAATATATGCACTCACATTAAAAGGTGTATTCTGCTATGCACCTGGAATGTACCGCCAAATCTCTACTACAGGTCTCTTAATATCTACTGGATGGTGTAGCCAGCCAGTAGTAGAGATTATACTACAGTATATAAAGCTTTTTCCCCTTTGGTTTGCGGTATACCTATTGAGAAAAAGAAGCAATATTGATCCCAAAACCACTTGTTGACCCGTTGAGTTGGGGGGGGGGAGGTGTGTGTCAAGTAGGGTGTTGGCACGCTGGTGGAGTGAAACACTTGCCATGGACAGATTTTGCACAAGTAGGGAAAAGAATATAGCAAAAATCACTTTATTGCTTTATTCACAGTGGACACTTTATTATAAGAAGCACTTTATACTTTATTGCACTTTATGTTTGTAGCACTTTATTTATTGTGCTTTATTGCATAAAACTGTGGTTGTTTAATGAGATACATGTATTCATTTGGACTAAGGGGAGGTGTACACTATTCTTTGTAAATCTATCTATAAATCCACATTTATGTATATGACACTTTGGTGATCTACTGTGGTGTGTTTATGTCATGCATTAGCATGCATTGTGTTACAGCAGCCCATTTATGCTGAATAGCCTGTCAATACGCCATAATGGATTAAAAAATGGTAGGTGTGTTGTGTTGCGCCACGGTGCAACATAACACACACAATTGCATAGGGTACCATTTAAAATGAATAGCAACCGAAGTGCATCACACACACAGAGTAGGTCAGGGTAGGTTCATGTTAAAGCGGAGGTCCACCCTAAAGTGGACCTTCCGCTCATCGGAACCCTCCCCCCCTCCGGCGCCACAATTGGCACCTTTCAGGGGGGAGGGGGGTGCAGGTACCTGTACAGCACAGGTATCTGCAGGTATCTGCACCCACTTCCGGGATAGCTCTCTGTGGAAAGGGGCGTAATGTACACACAGATCCCAGAGGCAGCGGGTCCATTCTTATTGCGCAGCGCGACTCGCACATGCGCAGTAGGGAACCGGTAAATGAAGCCGAAAGGCTCCACTTCCTGATTCCCATACCCAAGATAGCTGCGGCAGCACCCGAGAGACGATCGAGAGATCGGCTTCGGGTGCCGTCATCGCGGGCGCGCTGGACAGGTAAGTGTCACTATTTTAAAAGTCAGCAGCTGCAGTATTTGTAGCTGCTGGCTTTAAAAAAATAAAAAAACGCGGACTCCCGGCGGACTCCCGCTTTAACTTGCAAAAAGACACAGTACACAAGTGTTAAAGTGGAGTTCCGCCCGAAATATGACATTTAAAATAAAAACACCACTAGAGTACTCATGCCTCGTGCAATGTGACAAAGGTATGCTGTAAATCATGCCCAGTTTTCTATCTGCGCACTATGGTTTTCTTACTTTGTGAAGTTTCTGCACAGCGCAGCCATCTCCAGTGTGAGCATCTGAAGCTAGTGTCCTTCTTCCTGGATTCCGTTCATTCTCGCACACCCATGCCAAGCTGACCAAGATTTTCCATAGAAGCCAATGTTAAATTTTACTGGAGCCGTGCAATGCCAAGCTGGCCAAGAATTTCTATAGACACCATGCCAAGCAGACCAAGATCTCCCAGGAGCCAATGCAAAACCGGAAATTACGTCTGCAGCCGTGGCCCCCTAGAGGAGGAAGTGAAATTAGATATAGGCATAAATGATTTTAAGGATGCACATTAGTTCTGCATGATGAGGAGTGAAAAATGTGAGTGGAACTCTGCTTTAAAGTGGTTGTAAACCGATTACGACCACTTTAACCTACAGGTAAGCCTAGATTAAGGCTTACCTGTAGGTGCAAGAAATATCTCCCAAACCTAAAAGGTTTAGGAGATATTTGCAGAAATAGCAGCACCGATGTCTATGGTGCATACACAGTAGACATCGGGCACAGGCACACTGAGCATGCCGTTTCTAATGGCGATCATCCTGATAGTGACGGCACCAACACGCATGCACGAAGGCGACGTCATCGCGGCTCCAGCCAGTCACAGCGCCGGAGCTGCGATACCTGGAAGCCACTCCGGGATAGATGGCAGCATCGGAGGAGGCGAATGAGGGCTGATGCAGGGGGATTCGATCTCAGGTAAGTAATTCATAATGAGCTAGTAGCTCATTATGCCTTTGTCTTGCAGTGTGTATTTTTTTTTTCCTCAGAGGCTTTACTTCCTCTTTAACAGCACTTAGGCCCCATTCATACTTCACATAGAGAGAATGCATGTTCTTGCTCATTTTTTTATTTTTTGCACGTTTCTCTAGCATATCATTTGAATGGGTGTTTTTTCAGCAACTGCTTTGGACTGCATTGCAAGCACAATGCAGGTTTGCAACATGTTTTTCATGTATTTCCTAAACACGTGGCAAAATGCACATTTCCTGCACATTTTTTTACAGGTGCAGGAAAGGCCAAGTGTGGATGCAGCCTTAGTATATGCATATGCATGCTGGCATATTAACAGACCATGCTGGAACTTGTGAAAATAAATAGTTATATTCTCATTTATCTTTAGTTTCATCTCCTTAAAATAAATAAACATACAGTAACTACAGTCTGAAAGAAGGAAATGCACAATCCCAAGGATGATTGTACAGTCGTACAAACAAAAACCTTAAGTCTGTGAAGATAAACATAAAATAATTGTATGTATCCAATGCTCCCTCGTCACAAGTTTATTAGGCTTGTCTGATGCCTGATATGTGTTAGGCATCCCCCCCCTTTATCTGGGCCAGACAGTTGAAGAGGCAGGACCATTGACAGCAGCCCCCCAAAATACTTATAGACAGTCTAAGCAACTTATAACCAAGAAATGCTAAAGCCCTTGTACACACGGTCGGACATTCCGACGGAAAATGTCCGATCGGGCCATGTTGTCGGATAATCCGACTATGTGTGTGGGCTCCATCGGACTGTTTCCGTCCGATGGAGCCCACACACATAGAATATCCGACGGACAGCGTTTTAGAGCTGGGCTATAAAACTTTCCGACAACATGATCCAATCGGACTTCGTCCGATCGGAATTCTCTACACAAAATCGGACAAAGTGCCACGCATGCTCAGATCAAATTCCTAGACCAAAGCTATTGGCTACTAGCCTGAACGTAGTCCCGTCGTAACGAAATAACATCATCACGTTACGTACGATCGGATTTTCCGACAACTTTGTCCGACCGTGTGTATGCAACACAAGTTTCGGACAAAATCCGTCAGATTTTGTTGTCGGAATGTCCGACCATGTGTACAAGGGCAAAGACTGATTTTGTTTAGGTTTATGTCTTTTTTTTGAAATTGTGAAGTTAATTTATTTTTTTTGTGAAGTCAATTTTTACTTTTAAACTTTACCATACTTCTCAGCTTTGTGAAATGAGAAAGAGGTACATTTAGGCTTCATGCACATGGGGCGCTAGAAAAAACGAGCTGCAAAGCCACTACCAATGCCAGGAAAAAGTGGCTGTAAAAATTTTCTTTTCACATAATCCGTTTAGTACGTTTAGCCACGCTAGCTTTTAGCAGTGTTTCTCTGCTTCTATTCAAATTCAATGGTTCCCTATGAGAGCCTATTGATTTGATTAGAAGTTGCACCAAAAGTCGGATCATGATGATCCAACTTGTGGTGTGGCTTGTGCGCTGAGGATCTTGAAGGGGAACCCTCGCCAAAATGGAAAAAAAAAGGGCGTTTTATCATTGTGCCTTAATAACCATATTATAAATGTATTTTATTGCCTTATGTTGAAAGCATCTTTTTGGTATCTAAGAACACCAGAAAAATAAAGATTCTGAACTTTTGAACCAATATACTGTACTTGAGAGCTTGTGTTATGATACTGCAATAGCAAGCACTAAGATACATCTTAAGGTTGTTATATCTGGAAAATTATATCTATGAGCTAGCACTTTTCATTTGAGGGTTATTGATGTTCTCTTTGAAAATAACCCACTGACTGGTGAGAGCAGACAAGTTTCCTAAAACTGTAGGAAAGGTAAAGAAATAGCTGTGTACTTAGGCTGTTTTTCTGTAAACAAGTGGTCTGTTTGTACAACTGGCCAGAAGGTTATACTGTAAGAGAATGAATTTAAATCAGATCCTCACATTCAGCAAACACTTCACTCCCTCCCCTCCTATACCAGATTAGGACTTTTAAAAAAAGCCCCCCCCCCCTGCACTTTTTTCACCTAAGTATAAAATGTCCATTCGGGTTACTGTATGTTGGACGTACCATCCGAGCTAGGTTCAATGAACATCGCCAATCCATACAAGGCTCTACCAACTACAGTGTTCCCAGACACTTCAAGGAGGTTCGTGAACACTCCACCCAGGGTCTTAGAGTGTGGGTACTAGAAAGTATTCCATCAAATTTTACCAAGAAAAGTAGGTAGAGTGTCCACCTTAAGGCCATACTAAAAGGCAGCAGCCAAAGCTCCAAGAGGATTCACTGCCACCATCCACAAACTGGGCACAAACCACTGGAAGGGACTTGTTCCTGCTCCCCCACACTATCACTCACCCATGACCAATGACTGATCGAGCCAGGCCAGTGCAGACTCTGCAAATAGGGTAAAAATTGTGAATGTTTCCCAAGACCCCATGATCTCAACAAAGAATTATAACTAAATCCAGTAATCCAACACCCCACTAGCATCTCATTCAATCCTAATTTCATTTAAACCTTACTATTTTCCTTTGAGTTTCTTCTGACAGCCTAAAATACCACACAAATGTAAAGAAACCTTAAACAATACCATTATGTAAAATAGCATCTCCACCTTATTTTACATGTAGATTCCTACTGTACCGCAATCTGATAAAAAATCTATAACAATAACCCGTATGATAATTATTATTTTTTTTACATTTTGTACTTGACTGTTCCTCACACCATATAAAAATGTCCACTGTAGTTTATAGACATGTTTCCATGTTCAATGTTTGGGTATTCAGATATTCGAATGTATCCGAATCTCTAAATTAAATAGTTGCGAATTTTGTTGAAATTCTTTAAAATTTGTTTAGTTTATTCGTTTTCTAATAAATTTCAAATTTTCAGAACAATTAGAATTTGGATGGATTGAAAAATGATTGACGAGTTCGAATTCTATGTGAAAAATAGCTGGTTGTTAAGCAGTAGGTCGGGAAGCCGGCTGCCCCGTCCTTAAAAAACGATGATTCATTAGCTGTTAGCAGGCTTCCCCACTGAAAGCTGAAATGTAAACAAAACAATGTCGGCAATAGAAAATTCTGAATAAAAAACATGGGGCATGGGGCATGGGGCCCTCCCCCCAATCCATACCAGGCCCTACAGGTCTGGTATGGATTCTAAGGGGAACCAAAAATGTGAAAAAAGAATTGGTGCGAGGTCCCCACCAAAGTCCATACCAGATCCTTATCTGAGCATTCATGCTCTGATCCCCCACCCCATGTTGAGGGGGACAAAGGTCTCTTCCCCACAACCCTGTGCTTGTGGGGGTCTACAGACAGGGGCCTTATAGGAATCTGGAAGACCCCCTTAACAAGGCGGCCTCCAGATCCCAACCCCCCATGGGAATGAGCATGGGGTATATAGTACCCCTACCCATTTATCAAAAATGTGTAAAAAGTGAATAAAGACAGTACACAAGTTTTTACCAATTCCTTTATTAACCTCCCTGGCGGTATGATTATTTCAGATTTTAGGTGCTAAAAGCGGTACCATTATTTTACATGGAAATTTGGCGTTTTGTATTGTAGTCCTGTAATTCTTATGCCGCGTACACATGATCAAACAATCGGGTGGAAAAGTCCGGCAAACTCAAGTCCGCCGGACAATCCCCCCGTGTGTAGCCTCCGGTGGACTTTTGTTACCCAAAAGTACGGCGGACTTAGAAAGTAGTTTTGCACTCCAATCTTCCCGCCGGACTTGCATTTCGGCGGACAATCCGGCCGTGCGTATGCCAGTCCGCCGTACTTTTGAAATGAACGGACTTTTCCCGCCCGGAGAAAAGTCCGCTCATTTTGAGCGCGTCTCCAGGTAGGCAGGGCCCGCGAAGGAGACGTCGCTGGCCCCGCCACCTGCTATGGACTTAAAGGGGAACCGCAATGCCGAAAAAATCGGTGTGGGGGTCCCCCCAGGTCCACATCAGACCCTTGTCCGAGCACGCTACCCGGCCGGCCAGGAGAGGGGGGGACGAGCAAGCGCCCCCCCTCCTGAGCTGTACCAGACCGCGTGCCCTCAACATGGGGGGGTGCCTTGGGGAAGGGGGGGCGCGCGGCCCCCCTACCCCAAAGCACCTTGTCCCCATGTTGATGAGGACAAGGGCCTCTTCCCGACAACCCTGGCCGTTGGTTGTCAGGGTCTGCGGGCGGGGGGCTTATCGGAATCCACTGGAATCCACCGGAATCCACCGCACCTTCTTCTAGCTCTTTTACAGGTGGTGGCCCGGTCTTCTGTCGCCGCCGTCGCTGCCACTGCTGCCGCCGCTGTCTTCTGTTCTTCTCTTCTTCGCTTCAGATGTTGCCTTGTCACTCCCTCCGCTCACAATGACGGGGACCGAGCACGCGGCGACTTATATAGGGACATCACCAGATGATGTCTCCGCCTATTATGATGTCACAGTCCCAGAGGATGCTGGGACTGTGACATCATACTGGGCGGGGACATCATCCGGTGATGTCCCTATATAAGTCACCGCGCGCCCGGTCCCCATCATTGTGAGCGGAGGGAGTGACGAGGCAACATCTGAAGCGAAGAAGAGAAGAACAGATGACGGCGGCGGCAGCAGTGGCAGCGACGGCGGCGACAGAAGACCGGGCCACCACCTGTAAAAGAGCTAGAAGAAGGTGCGGTGGCCCGGCAGAAGAACCAAAGAGGGGGACAAGACCCCCAAAGTCAGAAGAAGAGGCCGGCGGCGAGGAAAAAAGTCGGGCTCCTCCGCTAGTAAAAGAGCTAGCAGAAGATAGCGGAGGAGTCCGGCGAGAAGACCCCGGAAGACGGAAGACCCCCGGAGCTGTGCAATAAACTATTTTAACCCTGTGTTGTGTTTTTTTTGCTGTACTTTTTTTCACAGGTGAATGGGTAGGGGTACATTGTACCCCATACTCATTCACATAGGGTGGGGGGCCGGTATCCGGGGGGCCCCTTATTAAAGGGATTCCGATAAGCCCCCGCCCGCAGACCCCGACAACCAACGGCCAGGGTTGTCGGGAAGAGGCCCTTGTCCTCATCAACATGGGGACAAGGTGCTTTGGGGTGGGGGGGCCGCGCGGCCCCCCCCTTCCCCAATGCACCCCCCATGTTGAGGGCACGCGGCCTGGTACGGCTCAGGAGGGGGGGGCGCTCGCTCGTCCCCCCCCCTTTCCTGGCGTGCCAGCGTGCTCGGACAAGGGTCTGATGTGGACCTGGGAGGACCCACACGCTGTTTTTTTCACGTTGGGGTTCCCCTTTAAGTCCATACCAGGTGGCGGGGCCAGCGACGCCTCCTTCGCGGGCCCCGCTTACCTGGAGACACGCTCAAAATGAGCGGACTTTCCTCCGCGTGTGTAAGTGAGTCCGTTCATTTCAAAAGGACGGCGGATAGTTCAGCGGACTTAGTACGCCGTATTAGTCTGCTGAAAAAGTGCCGTGTGTGGGCAAGTAGCCCGTTCGGAAAGTCCGGTGGACAGTCCGGTGGGAAGTCCGCCGGACTAAGTCCGCCGGATAGTCCGCTACGTGTGTACGCGGTATTAGGAATAACTCACTTAAATCTGTCCAAACCAGAGTCTAGCAGACATCCCCGGTATGATAAAGTTTGAAAAATTGAATCATAAATTATAATATAATAAATAACTATAAATATTTATACCAAATAATAATATAATAATAATAAAAATGATTAAATGATGTAATCAAATCAAAAACACTGAAATTCGCTCAGTTGCAGAATTGTCACTGTCATTACTTTTCAGTATTTGATGACGGATCTCCCTACAAATCGCTATCCCCCAATTCTGCGAGTGATTCTAATTTATTATCGCTGTTTTCTAGCTGGTCTAAAACCTCTTTTGATGTAAAGGAACAGTTTTTTCATTGGTGATGTCCAGAAGAGGGTTCCAGGCGTGGGAGAGAATTGAGGAGAGTTTTGAGGAGAGTCTTGAGGGGGAGGGTGTCGGCCTCTGCATAAGAGTCTCACATTGGTATCAGGAAAGGAGCGGAGAGTTGATCCAATTCGCGTTGGTCCTGTATAGACATGTTTGCGGTCATGAATAGTTGCCACCTGGCAAGGAAGTCAGCTTTTTATTTACCATGCGAGAAGTCTGTCGTGAGCCTCTCTGTGTGTAGGAGAGATAGAAGGTCTTTGCGGAGTTGGGAGGCATGAGGGCCAGAGGGCAGGAGCCAGAAACGTAGTATGAGATGGCGGGCCAACAGTAAGCACAACAGGGTCCAGTCCACTGTAGCTCGCGTAGGAAGAGATCCTGAAGAGGGTCTAGTGCCTGCTGAGGTGGACCAAGGTAGCAGGATGGGATCCCAATAACCAAAGATTAGGAGAAGAGGTTCTTTAGGTAGTTTCATCAAGGTTACATCAAAAATGAAGGCCAAGACCTGGTCCCAAAAGGTAGAGATAACGGGACAAGACCATAAACGATGAGCGAGGGGTGGCTTCGGGAGATGACAATGAGGGCAGGAAGCCCCATCGGATTTGGATTTGGAGGAAAGAAAAGGAATGTAGGCCCTGTGGGCAATCTTAAGCTGAGTTTCCCTCCAGGTTTCATTAGGCGTCAGGTTGAGGACTTTGTTTAGACCGAGCAAAATTTTATGAACAAGATCTGTGTCCGGGAAGGCCGATGACCATTTTGCAATAGAGGTAGAGGAAGCAGGTGGCTGTGATCGTTGCAGAAGCGGCTTGTAGATATCCGAGATTTTAAAAGATTCGTTGCGTATCAGCTGATCCAGGAAGCTTGGTTGAAATCGACGGGAGTCCTCCTTACAAGTGTGGGTAATGTAGCTGATGCATTGTTGGTAATGGAAGAAATGAGAGGTGGGAATCAGGAATGTGTCCATCACTTTCTGAAAGGGGAGCGGTTTGCCAGTATTCGGGTCGCATAGGGAAGAAAGAAGGGACAGGCCCCGTGCTGACCATTCCGAGAAGGCCTTACAGTGGAGACCTGGAGTAAAGCATGGGTTTCCTTGAATAGGTAAATGAATAGATAAGAAAGGCGTGAGTCCGGCCAATTTTCTGGATTCTCTCCATGCTATTGCTGTGTTTCTGAAGACCAGATTGTGTTGGTGGGGGAGGGGTACCGATTTCCAGCGGCAGTGTAACAGGGCAGACAATGAGAAAGGGTGAGCCATAGCGGATTCCAAATCAAAATTAGAGTATCTGGACGAGTGTGTGATCCAGTCTAGGCTCGTTCTGAGTAAACAGGCTAGATTATACAACCTAATATTAGGTAGACTTATACCCCCATCGCCCCTGGGAAGGTGTAATTTTTTGAAAGCAATACGTGGTCTTTTGCCGTGCCATAAAAATTTAGAAATAGCAGATTCCAAAGAGGTAACATCTTTGTGTTTGAGCAAAAGAGGAAGAGTTTGCATAGGATATAAAAGTCTGGCAAAACTGACCATTTTTACAAGGTGGCACCTTCCCAGGAGCGAGAGGGGCAGATCCATCCAGTTGGTCAATTCTTGGGATATCTTAGTTAACAAAGGGGGGTAGTTTAGCTGATACAAAGAAGAAGGCATTTTACCAATTTTGATTCCCAGGTAGGTGATGTAAGAGGGAGCTACAGAGAATAGGGAGTCACTGACCCAGGAAGGAGTTGAGAGAGAGCCAATGGGTAAAATTTCACTCTTAGAATAATTAATGCGTAGCCCTGAGCACAACCTAAACTCATCGAAAGTAGTTTTAATGGTGTAAATGTCACGGGAGGGGTTAGAGGTGAAAATAAGGATATCGTCTGCGAACAGGGATGTGCGGAGTTCCACTCCTCCAATTTTTATGCCCTGGAGGGGAGCTGAATGAGATAGGTATCTGGAGAGGGGTTCCAAGGCTAAGTTAAAAAGTAGAGGGGATAGGGGGCAGCCCTGCCTGGTACCTTTGTGTAAGGGGAAATTTGGTGAGTGGAGGCCTGCCGCTACCAGACGGGCGGTTGGAGAGGAGTACATCGAGATTATAAGGTGACTGAATGGGCCTGAGAAACCTAATTTAGAGAGGGTCATGGATAGCCAGTCGAAACTGACGTTGTCGAAGGCTTTCTCAGCGTCTAAGGTAATAATGGCATAGGAACCATTGGGGTCCTGTTTGGCAGATTCAAGAGCGAGTAAAACTTTACGTATGTTTAGAGTGGCTGTCCGACCTTTGACAAAGCCCGATTGGGCTGGGTGGATTAGATGGGGGATAATATCAGCTAGCCTTATGGCGACAATTTTTGAGAGGATTTTCACATCTAGATTAAGGAGGGAGATAGGTCTGTAAGAGCCGGGTTGTAACGGATCTTTACCTTTCTTAGAGAGAAGCTTAATTACCGCTTGATTCCCGGAGGGAAGGTAGGGACCCCCCGCCCAAATAGAGGAGTAAACTGAGAGGAGTATGGGCGCTGCAATGTGAATGAGGTTTTTGTAAAAGTCGCTAGTGAAGCCGTCGGGGCCTGGCGCCTTATAAGAGTGCAGATGACGAATGGTAGATTCAATTTCAGAAAGAGTGATGGGGGCGTTTAGGGTCTCTAATTGCTGTGCTGATAAGGTGGGAAGTGTCACTTTGTCCAAAAAGGCCTGAGCCTTTTCTCGTACTATGGGGTCTGGTGCATAGAGATCAGTGTAGTATTTCAACATGGTCTCGTTTATGGCTTGAGGGGAAGAATGTGTCTGTCCTGTGTGGTCACGGAGGGAGGTGATGTGAGTGGGGCGATGGCCCCCTTTACACAGCCTGGAGAGGAGTTTTCCGGCTTTATTGCCATACTTGTGAAGGGTAGCATCCAAGTGAGCTTTTTTCGATCGTTCAAGAGTGTCAGCCCAAGTATCAAAAGCTGACTTGGCTGATACCCACTCATCATGATGCATGGTGGAATTGGAAGACGAGAGCTGCAGTTGGGCAGCATGTAGTCTGGCACTGGCTAATTTGTAATGCTTGAGTGCGTTGCGTTTAAAGGATGTGGCATAACAGATAATGTGACCTCTAAGGTACGCTTTCCCTGCATCCCAAAAAAAGATTCGGATCAGCCGCATGTATGGCGTTTGCGGAGGAGTATTCCACCCAAGCCTTATCCATAAATGTCAAAAAATCTGAGTTATCAGCTAGAAAAGCTGGAAAGCGCCAAAGGTTGGGATGCGGGGGAAGATCCAGTCTGTCTAGGGAAATTGCCACTGGGGCATGGTCAGAAACCGCTATGTCATGAATTTCAGATTCGGATACCAAGGTTATGACATCATTCGAACCAAAAAAGTGGTCAAGTCTGGCCAGGGACTTATGAGGGTTGGAATAGAACGTGAATTCTCTGTCTGTAGGGTGACTGAGACGCCAAAGGTCCGTCATGTGTAGGGAGTCCAGGGTGGAGGCAAAGATAGTAGGGATCAATATGGTGTCATCCTGCGGTTGTTTTTTTGGGGAGGATCTGTCAATCGAGGAGTGCATAACGTCATTAAAGTCACCCTCTACTAAATGAGGCAGGTGGGTGAATTTAAGTAACCACGATGAAAGTTCAGAATAGAATTGCTTAGAGGGGTTATTAGGGGCATAAACGTTGGAGATAAACATTTCCTTAGTGCCTATCCGTACCTCGGCGGTGAAAAAAAAACGACCCGTGTTATCCGAGAGAGTGGATAGAATTGTGCAGGGAAGGTTTTTGTGAATTAAGAGCAATACCCTGGCTTTCCGACCCACTGACTCGGCTCCATGTACTAATCCCACCCACATTTTTTGCATGCGTGGAAAATCGGATGCGTGTAGATGGGTCTCCTGTAATAAGGCAATGTCTGCTTTGAGTCTTTTAAGGTGACGAAGGATCTTCACTCTCTTTTGGGGAGAGCGAAGACCCTTTACATTCCAGGAGACTACTCTAAGAGGAGCGGAATCAGTGGGTGTGAATGGCAGGATATGAGATACAGGTGGCTGAGGATAGTTAAAATGCCTAGGCCGAGCTCAATGGTGATACAGGGCATAAGGTGTTGACCAGGGAATCTTGACTGGTAGAGGGGAGAACCCAAAAGGTCACGGGGAAAGAACCAGGGGAGGGCAGGTAAAAAAGGGGCTTGGGGGGTAAACAATAATAAAAGGATAATAACCAAACAAATAAACAACAGCATGTACTTCTCTTTTTTCCACATGAGTTCACTGTGCATAGGGGGGGGCGAAGGAACAGTTTTGGTTGCTATGTACAATCTCCAGTTTCCAGGCAGAAAGAACAGTTTTTATAATATAAAACTACATGCAGGGCACTGGGCAGACCACTAGGGACAAAGGGGATGTGAAATAATTACATACAGTAATGTAATCTGTAAGTTTACATTATACTGTATGTATAGTGTGTGTTTTACTTTTTGAATTTGGCGGCGTTCTCCGGCATCTGGCTCAGGCTTACCGCTAATGGTACTGAATTTTCACCCCGAGCCAGACTCGGGAATACCGCCAGGGGGATTAAAATATATCCCCAGATGCAGATCCATCTCACGCCACCCGCCAAACCGTTGAACCCGAAAAAAAAAACCGAAAAAAAAAACTCCAGCCTCATTGAACGCTCCCCGTGGACTGCCTGCTCCTCTGTCTGACATTTGTTAAATAGCTAAGGAGCAGAGTCCCGCGATGTCAGCCTTGATCCACTTTTAACTTGTGAGTGCATTTTTATTGTCTTTTAATCTTTGTAATAAATCGCTACACCTAGATAGAGGTGTCCTATTGTGTTTGTTTTATATATGTATGTTAGGATCTCAAGACCTACTCTGAGAGGAGCTGCATCCACTTCACCTGGTGTCACCTATCACTGTCCTGGCCCTCTTACAGCGTGTGACTGGATTTTTTCTTGCATACAAACGGCAAGGAGTTCTAGGCCAACAAACACAAATGTAGTGACGTACTATGTGGTTTTTCAGCTCTTAAGCGCCACCCTTTTGTTCATTTAGGGCTTTTCAGTTTGCGCTTTTCATTTCGTGCTTTTCAGTTCGTTTCGGAATGGCCGTTCGTCAACCAGACATGTTACGGAAATGGAGGAGATAACGTGTTATTTATTATTGGCCTTGGAGTTATTGCTTTAACCCAAGTCCAGTCCAGGAACAGAAGGAAGAGGAGTTCTTGGACCAAAAATTGGTTGATTTATTAATCGTGACCAATTATGTCATATGCCTTTGCTGCGGGAGCTCCCGGACAATAATCCAGAAGATTTTTGGAATTATCTCCGGATTACAGACCCTTGCTTTCATCAACTCTTGGCATTGTTAACTCCCTATATTAAGAAGCGGGACACATGCATGAGACTTTTATTAAATTTTTTGGTTGAATAATGATTTGATTTGGTATATTTTCTATATTTTTGGATGCATAGAATGCACATTTTGGTTAAGTTCTATTGGCATATAGCAAGTCTATTTTTATTTGTTTTCTTTTTTTAATGCACAATAAAAAAAACATTGTGGAGAATAATACTTGGCTATGTGTTTTACTTCAAAGGACAGTTTGGGAGTAGGCAGTTACATTTAAACAAATACAATGTAAAATTAACAAGGGACACCTACATAGTTGTATCTTTGATCTTAAAAACCATGGGGTGTTGTGGTAACTTGCCCAAAAAAAAAAAAAAAAAAAAAAAGAAAAAAAGCATAATAATATTATTTTTGACATCACTAGAAAAAAAAAGCCTCTGAACATTTGTTTGCAATAACTCCATCAGTATCACCAGCAAATCAGCTTCATTATTATCCCATTAAAAAAGAAGAGAATGTGCGCTGCATTTCAAGATTTCATAATTTGCCACGTCCGGTTGCCGGGATGGCTAGTCAAAAATCCCCTGGACCAGATGGGCTCCCGATGGAGATGTATAAATATTATGGAGAAATATTACTCCCAGAGTTGCTTAGTGCATTGACGGGAGTGGAAATGGAAGGGAAATTGCCCGCCCCAATGTCCGAAGCAACTATTATAGTGATACATAAAGAGGAGAAAGACCAGTTAGATGCATCGTATAGACAATATCCCCTTTAATCCTCGGATGTTAAAATATTAGCTAGGGTGCTAGCAGCTAGGCTGAATAAAATTGCCCTAAAACTTATATACCCAGATCAAACAGGAGTTATTTCTAATAGATCCATGATCCATATCAGAAGGGCATTCCTGAACCTGCAGACCCCATCAGAGAATATGGGATCAAGAGCCGTTTTATCCTAATGTGACTATAGCTTTTGATAGCCTAGAGTGGGGATATATCTGGCATGTTCTGGAGGAATTTGGGTTTGGGCCTTCTTTTATTGGATGGATACAAATGTTGTACAATGAACCAAGTGCTAAAGTTAGAATCAACAATGAATATTCGGGAAAGATTCAATTGAAAAGGGGGACAAGGCAGGGGTGCCCATTGTCGCCTCTGCTTTTTGTCCTTGCGATGAAACCATTGGCAATTGCAATAAGATCAAGCCCAAAGATGATAGGATTCCAGAGGAGGACCAGGGAGGAAAGAATTGCACTGTATGCAGACAAAGTTATTCTTTTCCTGGGGACACTGGGCAATCCCTTAGAAAGGTAATGAATATAGTAGAGGAGTTTGGAAGATTTATAGGAATAGCGATAAATTGGGATAAATTTGAGTTGTTACCAGTTGACCCTATTAGTAGCCCGATCGTACTGGAAATGCCCCAATTAGAGGTAGTAGAAACAATGAATTATTTAGGGATCTACCTGATGAAAGACACTAATCAATACATCAGCAAGAATATAATACCATTATTGAATAAATTGAAACAAAAAAGTATTATTTGCTGCCAAATTCCCCTGTCAGCAGCAGGCCGATGCAGCCTGATTAAAATTATATGGATGCCACAGGTATTGTACCTGCTGCATAATCCTCCAGTGTGGTTATGTAAAAATTGAAACTCTTTTTAAGAGAGTTAATTTGAAAGAAGGGATAGGCCAGGATCCGGCTGAAAATGTTGCAGCTGACGATAGGGGAAGGGGGCTTAGCGGTACCTCACCCCGGGAGTTATTATCTTGCAGCACAGATGCAGCATCTAATTGGATGTGACATCATGGGAGGAGGTAGCACAAGTGAGAGAATAATGCTCTCAGAAGCCTTGCATAATACAATAGTGGATGGGTTGGAGGCAGACTCTTTCTCTGCTAGGAATCCCACAATAAAGATGGTTATAAATGTATGGAAAACAGTTAAAATATTGATAGGATATACAGGGGTAATTGAACATACTCCCCTCTGGAACAATAAGAACCTGCAGGAGTTGTTAACAATAGGAACAATTTAAGAATGGGAAATACAGGGCATAAACAGGCTGATACATCTATACGATGGAAATATCTTAAAAACATTTCTGTATTTGAGAAGAGAATATGATATACTATATCACTCATTTTATAAATATTTACAGACTAGACACACCTTAGAAGCTCAGTTTAGGATGAAAGCACTAGAATGGAATAAAACCCCCTTCTTTCAAAGATTATTTAAGCCGGAAATGACCAAGGGACTTGTTTCTGAACTATATGTACGTTACTCGATGGAGCGATAGTAGGGCTGGAACCCTTTAATGGTAGGAAGAGATGGGAAGAGGACATAGGGGAAATAAAATAGGGATAGTGGAGGGGGATACTGGAGCTGGGGCCATCGCCTTCCCCTCACAGAAAGCATCACATTTGATGCCGATACACAGAGCCTACTATACCCCTAAGAGGTTGTTCTCATTTGGGAGGAGACCTGATGCTAACTGCCCCAGATGCCAGGAGACCAGAGATCTTATACATATGGTGTGGAGATGTCCAAAGCTATTTCGATACTGGGCATGAATAAAACCTATGGGACAACATTGGAGATGGCCAAACTCTGTGTATTGGGATTTAGGGAAAAATCGGGGGAAGGGGCAAGCACCACGATGGTGATAAGAAGCTTATTTCAAGCAAGAAAAATGATTGCGCAGAGATGGCAGTCGGGGAGACCACCGTCAGCAAATTAATGGATGCACACTATAAATGAGATAATATGGAAGGAAAAAGTAGTCTATACAAAAAGAGGAAATCTTAGGGAATTTGAAAAGATGTGGAGGCCATGGTTGGATAAAATGGGATACCCCCTTTAGAGGGAGGGCGATAGAGATAGATCAGAGAAGAACTTAAAGAAATGGGATATGCATGTAAATAAAACTCTGGATAAGTTGCTAAAGATGCCCTTGAATACAATTTTATAATAACTCCATAAATAGGGGGGTACAGACTGGAGGCATGTATTATAATATGGAAAAAAGATAACACACTGGAAAATATTTTGATTGTAATTTTTTTTTCTTTATTATCACAAGGTTTTGTATTTGAGAAAAAACTTAATAAAGAATAAATAAATGAATAAAAAAGAAACTGTAGTTTCACAATAAACTTTGGATGGTCAGTAAAAAAAAGAGCTAACTGTGAAAGGCTCACCTCTGCTTGTGTGAGCTCCTCGGAAGCCAGTCTAGGTCTTGTTTTGTTAGGACTAATGAAGGTAGATAAAGTCTTAGCCCTTGTACACACAGTCCAACAACAAAATCCATCTGATTTTGTCAGACGGATTTTGTCCGAAACTTGTGTTGCATACACACGGTCGGACTAAGTTGTCGGAAAATCCGTTCGTACGTAACGTGACGACGTTATTTCGTTACAACAGGACTATGTTCAGGCTAGTAGCTAATAGCTTTGGTCTAGGAATTTGATGTGAGCATGCGTGGCACTTTGTCCGATTGGAATTATCTACACACAATCGAACAAAGTCCGATTGGATCATGTTGTCGGAAAGTTTTATAGCCTAGCTCTAAGCCCTTGTACACATGGTCGGACATTCTGACAACCAAATCCGTTGGATTTTGTCCGACGGATTTTGTCCGAAACTGTTGCATACACACAGTTGGACAAAGTTGTCAGAAAATCCGATTGTACCTAACGTGATGACGTTATTTTGTTACGACGGGACTACGTTCAGGCTAGTAGCCAATAGCTTTGGTCTAGGAATTTGATCTGAGCATGCGTGGCACTTTGTCCGTCGGAGTAGGCTACACATGATCGGAGTATGTCCGATCGGAGCATTTTGTCGGAAAATTTTACGGACAAGTTGGAAAACATGGTCCGTCGGATACTCTGGCAAAAACAGTCCGATGGAGACCACACACAGTCGGATTATCCGATGGGACACATTCCGTCGGAATCTCTGACTGTGTGTACAAGGGCTAAAACTTTGTCCATCGGATATTCCGATGGAAACAGTCCGATGGAGCCCACACACAGTCGGATTATCCGACAACACGGGCCGATCGGACATTTTCACAAGGGCTGAGAGTCTGTACCCATGCCACTGAAGACTCTGGTCCTGCTGTGGGCAGACTCATCTCACCCTGTAGCTGCTCAGCTGGGCAGTCAGTGCTATCTTGGCAAAATGGTCTGAGCCATGGGGGGAAGAATTCTGTCATCTTCCACAGCTTCCCTTGCTCCTTTTGCCTCTTGGACATGCTTTTGGTCTGCTGAAGTAAAAGTGAGGTGAGATTGCTGTGCTGTTGCAGTCTCTACCCCCCACTGTGAGTCCCAGAAAACTGCTGTGTGTAGGAGCGTCCCCACAATTTAGTTATCCTAATCTAATCACTATGGTGTTATGATAAGCTGCATGGGTGTGTCAGGCTCAATAGCATATGCAGAAGCATAACTGTTACTTACATTATTATGCGGTACATAACAGTAGAGTAAAGCATTGGTATACTGTATGAATAGATTGTTTGTTTTTTTATTAGTTTTCATGAATGTTGTTATCTACTGTATATTCAATTTACAGGATGCCATGAACTTCCAGTCCCAATTCACTTAAATAGATTTTAGGGTTATGTCTCCTTTGTCCGTCTCTTCAGGGTTACTTCAGCATTTTGAATGTTAAAGAACAAGTAATATGATCATCTAAAAACATTTTATCCTTCAAGTATGGAAAGCAAAGGTTACACAAGTACACGCAGTAAATACATTATGCATGATGCTTGAACTGCAGAGCACAACGTAAATTGAATTGTTTATTTCTATTTTTGTCTATCTGCAGTGTGCCAGCTACATCTTATTGTATGCATTCTGGCAGTAGTTGCAGGACACATTGCTCCCTGCAGAGCTGAGGCCAAGTACTTGCATCTGATTAGTTGGCAGATGCTACTATGGGGATAGATGCAGGAAACAAACTGATGCATCTCTGAGGACTTTACTTCTGTTACAACTGCAAAATTTTCATAGAGGAAAAAAAAAGGCATAAATTACAAGACTGAGCCCCGGTTCACACTATAATTTGCATGTGAATCGCACAGAAACTACATCGCATTTGCAATATTTATTGATCTACCTGACCTTGGCTTGGTATCAAGAGATCCCTAAATTTCCCACTTCTTATTAAGTGATTGAGCACTACTGAATGACATATTCAAGGCTTTGAATATCTTTTTATATCCTTTTCCATCTTTGTAAATTTTCATTACCTTGTTATGCAGGTCTTTTGAGTGTTCTTTTCTACCTCCCCATGGCTCAGTGTCTAGCCTGCTTAGTGCATCCATGTGAGAGCTAACAAACTTGTTGACTATTCATACACAGACACTAATTGTGATTTCAAAAGCCACAAATGTGGGAAATTAACCTTTACTTGCCATTTTAACCTGTGTGTGCCACCTTCTGTGTCCGTACCAATGCCAAACATTCCAAATTTTTTGTAAACTTTGGATCAGGGCCATTTGGGTGATTTGTGTTATCATTACGATCTAAAAGGGATTAAAAAAACTATGTGATAATAAATAGCTTCATGTGATTGCTATCTTTAACCACTTGCTGCCTGCCATATAGCAAAATGACGGCGGCAAAGTGGTTTCAATATCCTGACCGGATGTCATATGACATCCAGCAGGATTACAGCCGTTGCGCGCCTGTGGGATACGCATCGTGGTGATCAGTGGTGTGGTATGTCAGTCTGACACACCACAACACCGATCTTGGTAAAGAGTGTCTGACAGAGACTCTTTACCATGTAATCAGCCATGTCCAATCACGGCTGATCACAGTATAAACATGAAGAGCTGTTGATTGGCTTTTCCTCACTCGCGTCTGTCAGATGTGAGTAGAGGAGAACCGATCAGCTGCTCCTCTTATGGGGGGGTCTGCACTGATTATCAGCACAGCCCCCCGAGGATGCGCACACTGGACCACCAGGGACACCACTAGGTCCACCAGGGATGCCACTAGGACCACCAGGGATATCACCATCGGGTATGCCACCCTAGACTACCAGGGACGCCAATCAGTGTCCGCAATGGATGCCAATCAGTGCCCACAATGGATACCAATCAGTGCCCACAATGGGCATCACTGATTGGAGGCATTATTGTTTGGCACTGATTGGCATCCATCGGTACTATCAATTATTGTACATCAGCACCACCTATCAATGCCCATCCATGCCCATCCGTGCCACCTATCAGTGCCCATCTGTGCTGCCTATCAGTGCCCACCCATGCCGCCTATCTGTGCCAGCCCATGCCGCCTTTCAGTGCCCATCAGTGCCACCTATGTGTACCTATCAGTGCTGCATATCAGTGCCACCTATCAATGCCACCTATCAGTGCCCCATCAGTGCCACATATTAGTGCCCATCATTACCACCTCATCAGTGCCACCTCATCAGTGCCACCTCATCGGTGTCCATCAGTGCTGCCTTATCAGCACCCGTCAGTGCAGCCCCATCAGTGTCCATCAGTAAAGCCGAAAACGTACTTATTTACAAAGTTTTGTAACAGAAACATTAAAAAAAAAATTTTTTTTTTTCTAAATTTTCATTCCTATTTAAATTTGTTTAGCAGAAAATAAAAATCCCAGAGATGATCAAATACCACCAAAAGAAAACTATATTTGTGGGAACAAAATGATAAAAATGTAGTTTGGGTACAGTGTAGCATGACCGCGCAATTGTGGAAATTGTGAAAGTGCGACAGCACTGAAAACTGAAAATCGGTCTGGGCAGGAAGGTGTATAAGTGCCCTGTATTGAAGTGGTTAAATAAAAGACAGGTTTTTTTGGCATGATCAGTCATATTTTCAATATTGATACCAAAATTTCACTATTTCTGCCAGGGTGTGAAAACTTTTCAGCACAACTGTATCTTTTCTGCTAACCCTAGGATAAACACCCCTTATTCTGGGATCTGAGAGATACACTGCCACACAAAAAGGACTTGTTATGCTTCAATGCACTTATTCACACTGTTGCTATAGCATAGCTCCCAACTGTCCCTGATTTGGAGCAATGTCCCTCTTTCCCCCTCATTTGTCCCTCATTTTGGTCTGATCCATATAGTTGTGTGTAAAATGCACTTTTTAATTTTCAAAAAGTGTTTCCCACTGCTAAACCTTTCATCCAATTTCTAAATTGCTGCATTTGTACATTTTAAAAGCCAATATAAAGGAATAGCAGTGGTAAAAAATAAGTCCTTGTGGATTTAAGTCTCCTTTAAGGGGGTGTGGCATGGGGTGTGTCCTATGCCTACATACATTTGTTAGCAGATGTCCATCATTCCCATCTTAAAATGTTGGAAGGGATGCAGGGGCGGACTGACAACTCATGGGGCCCCCAGGCAATCAGGGATTATGGGGCCACACAGTATACACACACACAGTATACAATCACACATTATACACATACATGTACACACAGTATACACAGACATGTTTCTATTGGCTGAGAAGGTACTGGAGAGGTGGGGCAGCTATAATCTTTGGATTTTTAGACCAAAAGGATGTCGGTAAGGGACATTTTAGAGACAGATGTAATAAAAACACAGATTTTTACATACTGTCCCTGGTTTTACTGAGGCTGTCAACCCTGATGGGGCCCCCTACTGGCCCGGGGCCCTTGGGCAGTGCCCGAGTTGCCGATTGGTCAGTCCGCCCCTGGAGGGATGGCTATAGGCTACCTCACATAAAATAAAATGGAAATGTACCAAGCCTGTGGCTGATTTGAAGTGATCGAAGTGAATTCCTGTTACCCCAGGTGAAGTTGGGAATCGGGATAGCACCCTGTTGAGCTAACTATTAGACTGGTATATCTCATCAAAAAACAGTGGCATATACAGTATATTATCCAGAAGAAGAAACTCCAGAGCAAACCTGGTTGAGTTGGGGCAGCTGGCAGACAGGGCAAGAGGTCAGTGAGCTGACCCTCTCTACGCAGCAAGCAGCAAGTTACCTTGGCCCTGATTTCACATGGGCCTCACATGGGCCTCCTGTAACCATGTAGAAGACATTAGGCCAAACTGTCCCCAGCTAAAGGAGGGTCACTGCTAAGGATGACCAGGAGTATGATGAGTAATGGGCCTAGAACCCACCATATGTTCACAAGTGTAGCAGAAATGGAGATCTGGAGTTCTGCGTATGCTGTTGATTATTAAGCTTCATGCACACAGGATGTCAAAAATGACACTTTTTTACAGAAGTTTAATTTTTTTTTACCTGTCTTTAAATGCCCCTCTATATTAGCTGATGTGTCCATGAGCATATTTGTACCCATTTACATGACTTTTGGAGGCAGAAAAAGAAATACACCACTAGCACATTCAGGAGAGGAGATATCTGGGCAATAAAAACACCAATCATATATAAACACTAGCGCATTGAGGCGCGTCCATGTGTTTATGTGTTAATGCCTTCTAATAGCTAGAATAAATGAATATTCTGGACAATAGAATGCATTAATGCCAAACACACGAACGTGCACAAATGCTAATGCAATACACAGTTTTGCAGGGGGGTTTAGCTGTGTTGCTCCCCTGGATCAAAGGTGGTCTGCCTCCTGATCTCAGCCTAAGTAAAATCACTGGAGCTTAGTGTCATTAAACCCAAAAGCAAATATTTATTATATTGCAGCTTACCAATTCTTATGCCCTGTACACACGGTCGGAAATTATGATGGAAAAGGTCCGATCAGATTATGTTGTCAGAAAATCCAATCACGTGTGGGCTCTATCGAACATTTTCAGTCGGAAATCCCAACGGAAAAGTTTGAGAGCTGGATCTAAAATGTTCCGACAACAAAATCCGATCTGACTTTTTATGATCGTTTGTATAGAATTCCAAAGGATAATGGGCCATGCATGCTCAGATTAAATTACGAGACCAAAGCTATTGGCTACTAGCCTCTACGCAGTCCCATCATACGCAATGAACGTCACCTTATTCCAAACTATCTGATTTTCCGACAACTTTGTCTAATCGTGTGTATGCAACACAAGTTTCAGTCAAAATCTGTTGGAAAAAATTAAACGGATTTTGTGGTTGGAATGTCCGACTGTGTGTACAGGGCATTAGATGTGATGGCTAGATTTTTTAAATGTTTTCTCTTCACTTATTGTCACCTGGTGACATGGCCAGTAATGCCGCGAACACACGACCAGACTTTTCAACATCAAAGGTCCGACGGAACGATTCCGGCAGACCATTCGATCGTGTGTGGGCTGCAGCGGACTTTTGATTTGCAAAAGTCTGACAGACTTTAGAAATGGAACATGTTTCAAATTTTTCCGCCGGAACTCCGCCGGACCCAGTTCCTACAGAGAAATCCGCTCGTCTGTAAGCTAGTCCGACGGACAAACAGCGACGTGAGGGCAGCTATTGGCTACTGGCTATGAACTTCCTTATTCTAGTCCGGTCGTACGTCATCACATTCGAATCCGTCGGACTTTGGTGTGATTGTGTGTGGCCAAGTCCGTTCATTCGGAAAGTCCGTCAGAACTCTGTCAGAACTCCGTCAGAACTCCGTTGAAAGTCTGTCGGACCTAGTCCCTCAAAGTCCGGTCGTGTGTACGAGGCATACGTCTTCTGTTTTAAAAAATGTGTTTAGCAGTATTAGAGATGAGGCAAACCATTTACCGCCTATAGGGGTGCTTACAATGATCAGCGTTTATTATTTACGTAAAACCTTTATTCCAAAAGAAAAAAAATATGTTGCTCTAACTGCTTATACAAAGCTTCAATTTGTTAGTGTATTTAAATTCGCTACTACACTTAACACTCCCCTCCTCCCAGACTGACAATGCTGCTGTTCAAAGGTGACCCTGTTCTCCTTCACCCAGAGTGGGGGCACTCTAATACAGGAGTTGTGTTATTGGCCAGGTCAAAAAAAAAAGAATTATGCAAAATAATTGTGGGAAAAAATGACAGCATCAAAAACCTCACCATGCATCTTCCTAAATACCTTGGAATGTCTACTTTCAAAAAAGGGGTCATTTGGGGGGTATTTGTACTTTCCTGGCTTGTTCGGGTCACAAGAAATGAGATAGGCCGTCGGTACTTCAGGTGTGATACATTTTTTATGATTTGCACCACAGCTTGTAGACTCTCTAACTTTCACAAAAGACCAAATAATATCCACTAATTTGGGTTATTTTTACCAAAGATATGTAGCAGTATAAATTGTGGCCAAAATGTATGAAGAAAAATGTATAATTTGCTAAATTTTATCACAGAAACTAATAAAAATGCTTTCTTTTCAAAATGTTCTGTCTTTTTTTATTTATAGCGCAAAAAAATAAAAAACCTAGAGGTGATCAAATACAACCAAAAGAAATCTCTATTTCTGTGAAAAAAAGGGCAAAAAATTATTTTGAGTACAGTGTTACATGACTGAGTAATTGTCATTCAAAGTGTGAGAGCACCGAAAGATGAAAATTGGTCTGGTCAGGAGGGGGGTTTATGTGCTCAGTAGGCAAGTGATCAAAGTGGAACTATAGGCAAAACATTATGGAGATTTCCCTTCACTTCCTGTCCCAAAGCTAAACAGGAAGTGAGAGGAGATGCCTGCAAATTAAGGGAATTCCTTGGGGTCTCCAAGGTCACCAGAACTAGTGTCCCCATTGGAAGATTTCCCCTTTATTACGTTTCTGGAGACAACCCAAAATTTGTTATTTTCTTTTACTTTCTGTTTGAATGATAATGCTAAACAGGCCAAATACAGAGGATGGATTTCCTTTACAGGAGAAAGTACAGCAATAAAAACTGACAAGTGTTCTAATCCCCTTCCATGCTATCCAAAACGAAAAAAACAAAAAAAACGTTTTGCCTTTAGTTATACTTTAAGGGTGAGATTTTATTAATAAAGGTATGGTATTTCTGCATTTTTTGTAATTTTTGATAAGTCAGGAATTTATTTCTGCAGACTTGTAAAATTTCTGAAAGGTCCACTTTCTATTTAAATAATCACAGGGCTATAGCATGTTAACAAGGTATTTAATGTCATGTAGATTTCTCCTTCTGTAGAACATATAGTTACTTCTCATCTCAGCGCAGGCTTAACAGTATAACCTATAACTGAATGTTCTGTGTGAAACTTGTTCACTGGAACAATGGAATGCAATTTGGCCTGATTATACAGTTCAATATTTTAAACATTTTCGATGACCTATCAAGAGCTGGACCTTAGTCCTTTAAACATAGCAACTGATCTTCAATGTGTTTTCTCCATGGGCCTAATTTAGTTGAAAGTCTACCTTAACTTTAACAAGTAAATAAAATAAATGAATCGATATTATGCAATTAGGGAAGAAAAGAACGCACATTGATGTGTATTCAATCAGCATAAATGTGATGTTATCTGCTAGGTGTGCATTACTTGAAAACAAACCAATTAATCATACTAAAGGCAGAAACGAGCCAATAAAATCACAGCTGTATCAAAATGTATCACAAGTCACTACAGTAATGTGTCTCCGGTGACCAGTCAACTGATCATGCAGACAACAAAAAGAAAGGCAAGGAAAAAAAATACAGCTTCACTTGTATCAGGTGGCAAGATTGTAGTCCATTGCGCAGATATCTAAATTCTAAATTCTGTGTAAAAGTAATTCTAATTGATTTTCATAATGCCGCGTACACACGATCGGACTTTCCGAATGAGCGAACCTGCCCAGACACGCCCGGACTTTTCTGGTGGACTAGGTCTGGCGGACAATCCGCCGGACTATGGCGGGAGTCTGCCAGACTTTTGAAATGAACGGAGGTTCCCACACACAGAGAAAAGTCAGTTCATTTTGAATGTGGTTTCAGGTAGACTGAACTAGCGAACAAAGTCAATGTTGCCGCCTCCATTGGCGAGATTGACACCTCACTAGCCCAGTTACCTGGTATGGATTTAAAGGGGAAGCCCTACGCCGAAAAAACGGTGTGGGGGTTCCCCCAAAGTCCATAGCAGACCCTTATCTGAGCATGCAGCCCGGCCGGTCAGGAAAGGGGCTGGCCGGCCGGTCAGGAAAGGGGGTGGGGTCGAGCAAGCCCTCCCTCCAGAACCGTACCAGGCCGCGTGCCCTCAACATGGGGTGGTGCTTTGGGGAAGGGGGACCCTGCAACCCCCCCACCCAAAAGCACCTTGTCCCCATGTTGACGAGGACAAGGGCCTCCTCCCAACAACCCTGGCCGTTGTCGGGGTCTGCGGGCGGGGGGCTTATCAGAATCCAGGAGCCCCCTTTAATAAGGGGGCCCCAGATTCTGGCCCCCTATCATATGTGAATGAGTATAGGGTACGTTGTAGAGAAGAACGTATAGGGTACCTTGTACCCAATGCCAAACTACCTGGGGAAAAAAATGTACATAAAAAACACAACACAGGTTTTTAAAATACTTTATTAGACAGCTCCGGGGGTTCTTCTCTTCTTCCATCTTCGGGGGTCTTCTCGCTGGACTCCTCTCACTATCTTCTGCTAGCTCTTTTACCTGCGGAGGAGTACGGCTTTCTCCTTCGTCGCCGTCGCCTCCACTTTCTCCTTCCAGCTCTTTTACTAGCGTTGGTCTGGTCTTCTGTCGCTGTCACCGTCGCCACTTTCTGCTTCTTCTTCTTCTTCCTTCTTCCGATGTTGATACAACGCTCTCTCTGGCCGCACTGGCAGGGATGCGTTGTGCGGCGACTTATATAGGGACAAGGGATGGGGGTCACCGGGTGATTTCACATGGTGACTCCGCCCATTATGATGTCACAGTCCCAGAGGATGCTGGGACTGTGATATCATAAGGGAGGGTCGTGTCAACATCAGAAGAAGGAAGAAGAAGAAGAAGCAGAAGTTGGCGGCGACAGCGACAGATGACCGGGCCAACACTAGTAAAAGAGCTGGAAGAAGAAAGCGGAGGCCTGGCAAGAAGATCCGAAGAGCAGGACAAGAGCCCGAAGAGCGGGACAAGACCCCCGAAATCGGAAGAAGACCCCCGGACGGCAGTGGCAACGAAAGAGAAAGCTTGGCTCCTCTGCTAGTAAAAGAGCTAGCAGAAGACAGTGGAGAAGTCCGGCGAGAAGACACCTGAAGACGGAAGAAGAGAAGACCCCGAAGCTGTCTAATAAAGTATTTTAAAAACCTGTGTTGTGTTTTTTTTATGTACACTTTTTTCCCCAGGTGAATGGGTAGGGGTACAATGTACCCCCCTACTTATTCACATAGGGTAGTGGGCGGAATATGAGGGCCCCCTTATTAAAGGGGCTCCCGGATTCTGATAAGCCCCCCCGCTCGCAGACCCCGACAACCAATGGCCAGGGTTATCGGGAAGAGGCCCTTGTCCTCATCAACATGGGGACAAGGTGTTTTGGGGTGGGGGAGTCGCAGCGCCCCCCTTCCCCACAGCACCACCCCATGTTGAGGGCACGTGGCCTGGTACGGCTCAGGAGGGGGGCGCTCACTCGTCCCCACCCCTTTCCTGACCGGCTGGGCTGCGTGCTCCGATAAGGGTCTGCTATGGACTTTGGGGGTCCCCCATACCATTTTTTCGGCGCAGGGCTTCCCCTTTTAATCCATACCAGGTGACGGGGCTTAGGTGTCAATCTCGCCGATGGAGGCGGCGACATGCACTTCCTTCGCTAGTTCCGTCTACCTGGAGCCACGTTCAAAATGAACGGACTTTACTCCTTGTGTGGGCAAGTCCATTAATTTCAAAAGTCAGGCGGACTAGCACACAGATGGGCTGATTGTAGTCTGGCAGACAATTTTGAGTCAAAACTTCTTTCTAAGTCCGCCAGACTTTTGGGAACAAAAAGTCTGCTGCAACCCACACGTGTGCAGATTGTCCGGTGGACTCTAGTTCGCCGAACCAAGTCCACCAGATAATCCGATCATGTGTACGTGGCATAAGTCATATTTCACACTTTTGAGCATTATTATGTGGTGCTTAAAGTGGGTGTAAACCCTTAGGCCACGTACACACGCGGGGACTGTTCGCTCAACTTTGTCCGTCAAACAGTTTCAGCGGACAGTCCGCTCAAAATTAGCATGGAAGGACTTGCCCACACACGACGAACGAACAGTCCGCTGAAACCGTGCGCGATGACGTGAACGGCACGTACGACGGGACTAGAAAACGACGTCCTATACACTGCAATGCAACCTTCGGCGTGTAAATTCTTTCTGAGCATGCGCGAGACTTAGTTTGACGAACAAGCCTACACACGGGCAGACTGTCCGCTCAAACCAAGTTTCAGCGGACAGTTTTTCGGAATTTCCGAAAAACTTTGTTCGTCAGACTGTCCGCTGAAACTGTCCGCTGAAAGCCCACACACGAGCGGACTGTCCGCCGAAACACTGTTCAGCGGACAAAGTTGAGCGAACAGTCCCCGCGTGTGTACGCAGCCTTACAGACCACTTTTACCTACAGGCAAGCCTAGATTAAGGCTTACCTGTAGGTGCAAGGTAGGTTTAGGAGATATTTGCAAAAGACAGGCACTGATGTCTATGGCACATGCACTGTAGACAACGACGCACAGGTACACTGAGCGTGCCGCTTCTAACAGCAATCGTGCCATTAGTGGCGGCTCTCGCGCGCATGCGTGGGAGTGACGTCATCGTGGCTCTGGCCAGTCACAGTGCCGGAGACGCGATATCTGGAAGTCACTCCAGGAGATATGGTGGCGACAGAGGAGGCGAACGAGGACCGCTGCGGGGGCTTCAAACTCAGGTAAGTAATTTATAATGAGCTAGTATGTTATGCATACTAGCTCATTATGTCTTTGTCTTGCAGGGTGTTTATTTTTTATTTTTTTCCAGAGGGTTTACTTCCTCTTTAACCATGTAGGGTCTGCTGAGAATAATACCAACTCTCCTACAATAATACAGAGGCTGCTACCTACAAGCACAGTTCCATGCACACCAACAATACAGGCTTAATCTAGGGGAATTTTTTTTTAGAATTTATTGCTAAATAACTTGAACAGGAGAAGAGTTTGGGTCACTGGCTATGCCAAATGATATTATTATTATTATTATTATTTACGGTACTTATATAGCGCCGTCAATTTAAGCAGCGCTTTACATATCCATTGTACATTCACATCGGTCCCTACCCTCAAGGAGCTTACAATCTAAGGTCCCTAACTCACATTCATATACTAGGGCCAATTTAGACAGAAACCAATTAACCTACCAGCATGTCTTTGGAGTGTGGGAAGAAACCGGAGTACCTGGAGGAAACCCACGCAGGCAAAGGGAGAACTCCAGACAGGTAGTGTCATGGTTTGGATTTGAACCAGCATAGTTATCATAGTAAACTGACCAGTGGCGGCTGGTGCTCCATTTTTTTTTGGGGGGGGTTGCAAACAAACGCTACGCCCCAAGCCCACCCTTTTTGGAGCCAATTAGAGCCTCTGGCTCTAACCACGTGCTTCATAAAAAAAAACTCTGTAGAACTCTATGAGTCCGACGCCTTGCATGAAGTCTAGGGTCCCGCGTGCATAGAGATTAGAGGGGCAGCGCCCCTTATGGATGGACCACCGCTGAACCTATCACACATGTTGATGTACGGACATCCCTACTGTTATGCCACATACAAACGACCGGACTTTCCGACAGAAAAGGAATTATGATCGTGTGTGGGCTTTATCTGACTTTTTTCTTCAAAAATTCAGATGGACCTAGAAATAGAACATGTTTCAAATCTGTCCGACGGAATCAATTTCTATCGGGAAAACCATTCGACTGTATGCTGGTCCCATGGACCAAATATGACGCAAGGACAGCTATTGGCTACTGGCTATTGAACTTCCTTTTCTAGTTCTGTCGTAGGTCATCACATTCAAAACGAACACACTTTGGTCCATTCATGTGTGGGCAAGTCCATTCAGTCGGAACTCTGTCGGGAAGACTGTCGGGAAGACCGGTGGACCTTTTCTGCCAGAAAGTCCAGTCGTGTGTATGCGGTAAAACAGTAGGGATGTCCGTACATCAACATGTGTGATAGGTTCAGTGGTGGTCCATCCATAAGGGGCGCTGCCCTTCTAATCTCTATGCACGCCGGACCCTAGACTTCATGCAAGGCGTCGGACTCATAGAGTTCTACAGAGTTTTTTTTTTTATGAAGCACGTGGTTAGAGCAACAGGCTCTAATTGGCTCTAATTAATACACATCAAGAAAACACTTCCCATTGGACATTTAAAGTGCATGCCCATTTATATGATTCCCCATATCTTTTAAATTCATTCATATTTTATTAGTACAAAAATATTTATCCAAAAATACATCATGGAAAAAAAAGAAATGGCTGATTTGATACCATTTGTGTTTTACATATTTACAATATGCTATCTGAGACATTTGTAGCATCATTTACACTGTATTGATCTTGATGGATGCTTGCATCCAACTCCAGTATATACGAAGACATGTCTCATTCCTGAACACGTTTCACAAACTACAACTCACTTCATCAGGAGTCAATGCTATTAACAGGATTTCTGAAGAATGCTAATTAATATTAAAGTAGATCTTTACCCAAAAGAGTAAGTTATGCTTTTCTCTTCCTCCTCCTCCCTCCCCCTTCCACCTTGGAAGTTCTCCTTCTCCACCCCCCCCCCCCCCCACAGTCTTCTGAGACAAGTCACGACACATGATCACATGACCTCTGTTTTAAGCTGCATAAGGGAATTAGAGAGGTGAGGAGAAAACTGTGGGTGGGTGTCAGCAGGAGGCAGAGGAAGAGCAATACACTGCTCTTCCCAGTGAATAACAACGAATGTGCCAGGGGGCATGTTAGACAAGTCTTGGCCTTTGAGAGACAGTCAGGCAGAGCCCCTAGCACAGTCATTAAACTGACCATGCTGGGAAAGCTGTGCTCTCATGTCTAATGTGGCCAGTTTTCAATACGAAAGAAGGGGGACTGGCAGGATCACCAGATATTTCCAACAAATTAAACAATATAGAGAAAACTGGATGCTTTTAACACAAGTACCTGGTACAGCAGACACATATCAGGAAAATTAGATGGGGAGTAAAGTACACTTTAAATAGGCTTGAGTGGTGTTTTTATAAAGCCATTACTTTTTCCAAATTGTATTAAGAGATGACAGAATAGTATACGTTTAAATATTTTCATCAAGATGTTAGTTTAGTGGGAATATGTTTTATAACCAGAACATGGCAACTAGGGAAAGTGGCCATTTAGAGAGCTAAGGTATTTTCTGTAACTATTAGGACATGTTATGTGTGCTTTACCTGCTGTTTCTGAATTTCAAGTTCTAGAGAGAAGAGTGTATATTTTGGAATCCTAGTAATTTTTTCATTTCCAGATATTGTATTGCTTTTTGAATTAAAATCACTTCAATAAAGGACAGCACTGAGAAAAACATACACCCTGGGGGTATGGAGAAAAAGTACACAGTATTTTAATACACTTCTCTGGCTTTCTTGATTTTTGTTCCTGATTTTTGTTAGGACAAGTAAAACCAAGTTCATAGATCAAATTAGCTGTCAAATTATGCCATTTATTAATTGAGTAAACCACATGAGAAAACAAAGTCAGTTATAAGCTACAACCTACTGTAGGTATTTGTAATGCTAATATATTAACTAGTTAACCCACTCAAAGCAAAAGTATAGCGTATATTCTACCAGCCCTTATTTTTCATGAGATGTGAAGTATTTAACTTATATATTTTTTTTACATGACTTTCATGTGTATGCATGCTTACTTGAATACATTGTTGATGTGGAAATGTGTAGAATAGTGCCTACATACACTTTATTGTCAAAAGTTTTGGGACACCTGCCTTTACATGCACATACATTTGTAACGGCATCCCAGTCTTAGTCCGTAGGATTCAATATTGAGTTGTCCCACCCTATAACAGCTTCAACTCTTCTGGGAAGGCTGCCCACATGGTTTAGGATTGTGTCTATTCTTCCACAGGTATTCTGTTGGGTTGAGATCAGCACTCTGTGCATGAAAGTCAAGTTCTAATTTATCTCAAAGCTGTTCTATCAGGTTGAGGTCAGGCCAGTCAAGTTGCTCTGCCCCAACTCACTCACCCATGTTTTTATGGACCTTGCTTTGTGCACTGGTGTGCAGTCATGTTGGAACAGGAAGGGGCCACCCCCACAAAGTTGGGAGCATGAAATTGTCCAAAATGTCTTGGTATGCTGAAGCCCTAAGATTTCCCTTCACTACACCCAAGGGGCCAAGCCTAACCTCTGAAAAACAACCGCACACCATAATCCCCCCTCCACCAAATGATTTGGACCAGTGTACAAAGCAAGGTCCATAAAGACATGGATGAACGAATTTGGGGTGGAGGAACTTGACTGTCATGCACAGACTGCCTTTAGGATGAATTAGAGTGGAAACTGCAGCCAGGCCTTCTCATCCAACAGCAGTGCCTGACCTCACAATTGCACTTTTGGAAGAATGGTCAAACATTCCCATAGACACACTCCTCAAAAGAGTTGAAGCTGGTATAGCTGCAAAGGGTGAGCCAACTCAATATTGAACCCTAAGGTTTAAGACAGGGATACATAAGTTCATGTGCGTGTAATGGAAGTAGGGATCATTCGAACACCCCCCATTCGGTTCGCACCAGAACATGTGAACAGATAAAACATTCGGAAGAGAAAACAAACACCATTAAAATCTATGGGACACGAACATGAAAAATCAAAAGTGCTAATTTTAAAGGCTTATATGCAAGATATCGTCATAAAAAGTGTTTGGGGACCTGGGTCCTGCCCTAAGGGACATGTATCAATGCAAAACTTTTTTTTTAAAACGGACAGTTTTCCGGGAGCAGTGATTTTTTTTAAAGTGAAACAATAAAAATGTAATATTCCTTTAAATATCATGCCTGGTGGGGGGGGGGGGGGATGTCTATAGTATGCCCATAAAGTGGCACATTTGTCCCGTGTTTAGAACATTACCACAGCAAAATGACATTTCTAAAGGAAAAATTGTCATTTAAAACTGATTGCGGCTCTGATGAATTGTCGGGTCTCAGCAATATAGATAAAATTAGTTGAAAAAATTAGCATGGATTCCCCCCCAGTCCACTACGCCACGGTGAAGCCATGGGGATGCCCTGTGGCATAAGAGGGGGGCGGGCTTACCCATTTACGCCACTGGGTGGCCCCGTCCTCAGCTATATAAGAACTGTCACAGAGAAGAAGCGTTAGTCAGCGGGAGCCTCCCATGGAGGCGGAACAGTTGCGCCTTTTTTTTCCAGTCCGTCGGGCAGCGTGGATCTGCATCGCAGGGCATTTTTATTTTTTTATAATACAGGACTTGTCCCAAGCTGTCTCTTGTCTTTTGACACTTTTTTGTGAAATGGTAGGGGAACAATGTACCCCATACCAATTCACATGGTGGGAGGCCGGGATCTGGGGGTCCCTTTGTTTAAGGTCGGCTTCCAGATTCCGATAAGTCACCTGTCCACAGACCCCCACAACCACCAGGCAAGGGTAATGGAGAATAGGCCCTTGTCCCCATCAACATGGGGACAAGGTGCTTTGGGGTCAGACCCCAAAGCACCACCCCCATGTTGAGGGCATGTGGCCTGGTATGGTTCAGGAGGGGGGGCACTCTGTCATCCCCTCTCTTTTCCTGCGGCCTGCCAGGTTGCGAGCTCAGATAAGGGTCTGGTATGAATTTTGGAGGGGACCCCTACACCATTTTTTTTATTTGGTGCAGAGTTTCCCTTAATTTCCATGGCAGACCTGAAGGGACTGTTTTTTAGGGAGATCCCCACGCAATTTTTTATTTTTTTTTGGTTCAAGGTTCCTCTTAATATTAATTAATACTGAAATTGATAATTATAATAATGAAATTGTGATATTTGCAAGCTATTATGCAAAAATAATTGGAAATAAACTAATAATAATAATAAACCTTAAACTGCTGCAGCTGTCACTAATGTGCTCCCACAGATAACAGTTTAAAAAATGAAAGTTTGACGGTGCTGCAATAATAAAAAACTATGAAGATATATATGCAAAACGACAGCTGACTGTGCAATAAGTGTATAATAATAAGATTTTTATAACAGCTTACCTGTAAAATCCTTTTCTTTTGAGGTACATCACGGGACACAGAGACTCAGTAATTACTGATGGGTTATAGGGTATCACTAAGTGATTGGCACACCCTAGACAGGAAGTTCAATCCCCTATATAACCCCTCCCCCTACTGGAGGTACCTCAGTTTTGTAGCAAAGCAATATAAGTGTATTAGAAGAGGAGAGTGACCCTCTGTGTCCCATGATGTACCTCAAAAGAAAAGGATTTTACAGGTATAGCCGCGTACACACGGGCGGACTGTCTGTCCAACTTAGTCCGATGAAGCACATTTCAGCGGACAGTCCGCTCGTGTGTGGGCTTCAGCGGAATTTTTCAGCGGACAGTCTGGCGGACTAAGTCTTTCGGAATTTCCGTAATATTGTCCGTCCAACTTCAGCGGACAGTCCGCTCGTGAGTAGGCAAGTTGGACGGACTAAGTATGGCGCATGCTCAGAAAGGATTTACACGGCCGAAGGTTGCATTGCAGTGTATTGGACGTCGTATTTCTAGTCCCGTCGTACGTGCTGTACACGTCATCACGCAAGCTTTCAACGGACTGTCTGTTCATCGTGTGTGGTCAAGTCCGTTCATTCAAAAGTAGGACGGACTGTCCGTCGGATTGTCTGACGGACTTAGTTGGCCAGACAGTCCGCCCGTGTGTACGCGGCTTAAGCTGTTATAAAAATCCTATTTTCTTTCTCATACATCATGGAACACAGAGACTCAGTAATTACTGATGGGATGTCCCAGAGCAAGGCTATCTGAGGGGAGGGGAACCACACAACATAGGGTGTAATCAGACCTGAGGGCCCTGTAACACTGCCTGTAGCACACTACGCCCAAAGACGATATCCTCATGCCTTCTCACATCCACCTGATAACATTTGGTGAATGTATGGACTGATGACCAGGTTGCGGCCTTCCAGATTTCAGCCATGGAGGCCTGGTGATGCACTGCCCACGAAGCACTAATAGCCCTAGTGGAGTGCGCTTTGATTTGAAAAGGCAGAATCTTTTGCTTCAAACCATAAGCTTGAACAATTACTTGTCAAATCCATTTAGCAATGGTAGATTTCGACGCTGCCTGTCCTCTCTTAGGACGAAGAACAAAACATCCGTTTTGCGAACCTGAGGAGTCGCTTCCAGATAGGCTTTGACTGCTCTCACTACATCCAAAGAATGCAGTGACTTCTCTTCCATAGAGCAGAGATTTGGAAAAAGGGAAGGCAGAACAATATCTTGGTTTAGATGAAAACCTGAGACCACCTTTGGTAGAAAACTAGGATAAGGGCGTAACACCACTCTATCCTTGTGCATTATCAGATACGGTTCTTTAAAAAAGAGGGCCGCTTATTCTGATACTCTTCTGGCAGAAGAAATGGCCACCAGAAAAATTAATTTCCTTGTCAACAGAACTAAGGGAAATTGATGTATCAGTTCAAAAGGCTGCTTCTGTAAAGCTGACAGAACCAAATTCAAATCCCAGGGGTTTAGAGGTGCCCTAACTGGAGGATTAAGGCGCGTTACCACTTGTATAATGCTTCGATCCAAAGAATGCGAAGCAAGTGGACATTGAAACAGAACCGATAAGGCCAAGACTTGGCCCTTAATGGTACTTAAGGCCAGTTTCATCTCTAACCCATTTTGCAGAAATTCGAGGATTCTGCTTATGCCATATTTCTGGGGTGCCAACCCCTGGATTGACACCAAGAGACATATGCTTTTCAGACCCTGTGATAAATCATTCTGGAAGCTAGTTTTCTTGCATTAATCAAGGTACATATTACAGGGCCGAAAGCCCACTATTCTTCAGAATGTGGGTTTCAAGGCCCAAACCGTTAAATTTAGCGTTTGTAAGGTAGGATGGAATACTCTAGGGGATAGCAATACTTCCTGGGATAGCAGGTCTGGGTGGAACGGTAGGGTCTAAGGAGAGCTTACCGCCATCTTCACTATTTCTGCATACCAAGCTCTTCTGGGCCATGCTGGTCCCACCAGAAGCACTGACTTCTTTCCTGATTTCCTGATCCTGCAAAGAAGTCGTGGCAGAAGCAGAATACGAGGGAATGCATAAATCAGAGAGAACTGATGCCACAGAGCTACCAACGCATCTGTGCATCTCATGCAAGAGGATCCCTCGTTCTTGACACAAAGTTGTCAACCTTGTTGTTGAATCTGGATGCAAAGAGATCTACATCTGGAACCCGCCATCTCTGGCATATGGCCAAGAAGACATTGGGGTGAAGAGACCATTCCCCTGGGACTAACTGCTGACGGCTCAAGTAGTCTGCCTGACAGTTCTCTACCCCCGGAATGAAGACTGCCCATATGCATGGCACATGTCTTTCTGCCCAGATGGGCAGCTGCACGACTCTTGGTGCCCCCTTCGTGATTGATATAAGCCACTGCTGTGGCATTGTCGGACTGGATCCTGACTGGGCAACCCTGCAGCCTGAGTGTGCAGGCTTTTAGGGCTAGATACACTGCACGAATCTCCATAATGTTGATGGGTAAGGTCCTCTCGGTCTTGGACCATTTCCCATGGACGGTCGACTGTTCCAGGACTGCCGCCCAACCCAAAAGACTGGCATCTGTTGTTACCCCTGTCCAAGTAACTGGTAAAAAGGATTTTCCTTTCCGCAGATTTTCAGGTATCAACCACCAGCTGAGGCTCCGATGCATTGTAGGGGACAAATCTAACACCTGAACCTTCTTGTTCCAGGCCTATAGGATACTGTTTTTCAGCAGCCTTGAATGAAACCACCATCTTCCCCAACAACCACATACAAAGACGAATAGAAGGATCCTTCTTTGTCCTGACTACCTGAATCAGTTCTCTTATAGCACTGATCTTTGCTTGGGCTAGGAATACCCTCTGCTGGCCTGTATCTATGATCAGACCCAAATACTTTAAGCTGAGGACCCAACCTAGGCATTCCAGGTAGTTGATTGTGGTGACCAAATTTTGTTCCAGGCGGGCTACCGACTGGTCTATCAAGAGCAAGTCATCTAGGTAAAGCTATTATTGTTATACCTTGGGCCCTTAATCTGGCCAGAGGAGAGGCCAAGATCTTTGTAAACACCCAAGGTGCAGTAGCTAGCCCGAAAGGCAGAGCTACAAACTGAAAGTGCTGTTTTTCTACTTCAAAACACAGGAATTTTTGATGAGCAGGGGAAATAGGTACATGCAGGTATGCATCCTTGATGTCTATTGACGCCAGAAATTCTCCTCCTTGCAGGGTGGATACTACCCATTGGATCATTTCCATGCGAAAGGATCCGTATCTTTAGAAATCGGTTTAGATCTTTGAGATCTAGAATGCGTCTGAGATCTCTGTTTGGCTTTGGTACGGTGAAAAGATTTGAATAAAACCCCATTCCCTGCTTTTGCATGGGAACTACCATTATTCGGTTGACCAATTTTTCAACCATAAGATTCTATACATGTGTACCAATCCAAGCATAAGGTGAGAGGTCTGAAGGATAGAATCTCTGATAGCATCAACAGCAAAACACAAAGCCGCTAGTAGGTTAGCTAACCCCAGGTTTGCTGTTCAGGTAAAGCTTTAAGCACCTGTTTAACATGGTCTCTAAAATATTGACAGACTCCAATTGCTGCCACTGCAGGTTGAGCTACTGAACCTGCCAAGGATAAAACATTTTTTAATAGGAATTCCATTTTCTTATCAGTTGGAGCCCTAAACATCTGAGCGTTGTCAACAGGACAAGTCAGGCTTTTGTTTACAGAGAAAATGGTGGCGTCAACTGTCGGTATAACCCACATTTTAGTAAATTTTTCCTCCATAGGATAAAGTGTAGAAAACTTTTTAGGAGGAATTTTTTTTTATCTGGGCGATCCCACTCAGAATAGATAAGCTTTTCCAGTAAACCATGAACAGGAAAGGCATCTGCAGTTTGAGGAGGTTTCAGTGAACCCAGAGAAGTGGGTTCTTTAACTGACTCAGGTATGGGTAACGTAAATGTGGAACGGACCAATCAAGCAAGAATTTGCACCAACATCTTCTCATCCTGAGAAGCTGAAGAGGGCCCTTCTCCACTAGATTCCTGAGATGTGGAATTATCAGTCTCCTCCCAATCCTCTGAGGGGGATTCCTCTCCTTTATCCCAGAGTTCCTCACTCTGAGGGTCCTGGGTGACAGAGGGGGGCCTAGTACATTTTCTTCCACTGAGTGAAGATGTGATTAAGGCCACTAATCTTTCCTCTAAACCGTTTATGGTTGAGGAAAAAACCTCCTGTGTAATGTATACAGGTGCTGAAGTTCCAGAAGCAGCTGCAGCCACTGACCCCGACGGCTCTCCCTGGCCAGCCTCCCTGGGTCCTGCAGGGGGGAAGTTGCTGCAGAGGGGGGGTCCTCAGAGCCTGAAGGGGACCCCTTTGAGCCCCTATTCTTCGGGGTACTTGTACCTCTTCTACCCATAGTGCAAAGCAACAAAAGGTAGAGGTACCAAGAAAATGCACTGACTGCTGAGCACTGTAGTTCAGCAACTGTCGCTGCTACCAAGACTCAGTCTGGTGCCTAGGTAAATGCTGCCTGGGAATGCCTGTGTCCTCCACACTCACATGTGCCTGTCAGCTCTGTGTCCCTCCATAGGCTGTGTGCATCTGAAAAAGAGTGCACTTTAAAGCCTATGTAGCCTAGTGCTCCTCCCCCCCCACTTGTTTTTTTTTTAAAAGGGGAGGGAGCATGGCTGGAGGAGCATAGAGCGTGGACATCAATAAGACAGATCAGGCATGAAAGGTATGCGCTCTTGGCAGCCCCCGGTGGCGACTAAAGGAATAGTATACATTTATTTAAAAGGAGAAAACCTACTAGAATTAGAAAAATTCTTGAGGAATCTCTTTTACCTTATCTAGCTGCAGGGTCTGAATAACAGACCCAATCTTCCCCTCACACGGTGGGCTCTGTTAGGAAAAAACCTTCAGAGACTGGGGTCCCCTTGAATAGGGGAATCCGCAGTTCTGGGCCCGTAAAGCACCCTGCCAGGAATATGGCTGAAAAAAACAAATACTGGGTCCCATGGTCTAGCTCTCTAAAAAGAGAAGCGTTACAGGTAAAATTTTGTTTCTTCAGGCACGAGGCCCAGGTACCATCCAATTCGGTCTGCAAAAGGCACTTTGAATGGATCCGGTTGCATAGCTGGCCCCAGTAAGGATATTCCAGCGGAGCTCAGCATAGCACATTTTTACTTGTGATCAACACCTAATACACTGGCGAAAAAACTGAGTTACCTCCAGTAGGGGGAGGAGTTATATGGGGGATTGCATTTCCTGTCTAGGGTGTGCCAGTGTTCAATCACCTAGTGATACCCTATAACCCATCAGTAATTACTGAGTCTCTGTGTTCCATGATGTACAAGAAAGAAAACTGTATACAGTAAAAAGTCCAAACAATAAAGTGAAAAAATTCTTCTTCAACTGGTGTATAAAAACGTATGTGATGTTTCTTCAAAAAACCTCCAACACTCCTTGCACTTTGTGCAAACACTCCCTCCAAGGGATTCTCATTCCTTGATCTTTGATGGCTCAAGGAATAGAAAGCGATCTATGACTGGTACTGTATATATTCCATCCACTGTGCTGCTTCAAACATTAATCCACATTTGTGTAGATTCAGAAATACATGGAAAAAATGAAAGAAATGTCTCCTATAGTTCAGTATCCAAGGGCTTAGAAATGAAACCTCTATACCCCAGCTAGCAGTGATCTCACATTTATTTAAAAAAATGAAAAGCAATGATAATGAAATCACAACAGTCTCACTCAGTTGCGATAAAAGTCCACCACTAGGCTCCACCTCTACTAGTTTCGCCACCTCCCACGTGGCTTCATCTGAAGTAATTAATTCCTCCAAGAGATGCAATCATGTAAACAGAGAGTAACAAAGTAAATACTCTCCCAGTGCTTACACAATCAGAAACCCCACAAATCAGTTTTTGATTTTCTCACATTGGCCTAAGCCCTTGTACACACGGTCGGAGATTCCGACTGAATGTGTCCGATTGGACCGTTTTGTCGGATATTCCGACTGTGTGTGGTCTACATCAGACTGTTTCTGTCGGAGTATCCGACGGACCAAGTTTTCCAACTTGTTGGTAAAATTTTCTGACAAAATGCTCCGATCGGGCATACTCCGATCATGTGTAGAGAATTCCGATCGGACAAAGTGCCACGCATGCTCAGATCAAATTCCTACACCAAAGCTATTGGCTACTAGTGTGAACGTAGTTCCGTCATAATGAAATAACGTAATCACCTCGGATTTTCCGACAACTTTGTCCGACCGTGTGTATGCAACAGTTTCGGACAAAATCCGTCGGACAAAATCCGTAGGACAAAATCCGACGGATTTGGTTGTCGCAATCTCCGACCGTGTGTACAAGGGCTTAGACTTCCATTTGCAAACTGGTCCCACATTTAGGTAATCTCATAGTATGGGCTAGTGAATGACATTGACCCGTAAAACAGTACAAGGGTAATGTCAAAAATGGCAATGTAAACAACTGTATTGACAGACAGATTACAGCATTAAATTATACAGGATAGCAAGGCCAATTAACACAGCATGAGTAACAGGCATAATGTATAGACAAAGTGTCAAATGTAAGGCCTATAAAGAAAGCAAAGTCCCCAACTAGAACCAAAGGACCAGTAAGATATACAGCTAACTTGCTGTTGAGTGTTCACTCCAATTCCCTTTTGGCAGAATCGCTTCAGTATCAAACAATAAGATGCTGCAGCCAGATAAACACACTGAATAGGCATCTTATCACACTGGTGTCTTGATTTTATCCTCTCAGGTAAGGTCTGTTTCTGGATTATCACTCCAATATTTAGAGTGGATCATACTAGATGGATACACAGCAAACAAACCCTCTGCAGATTGATTTTCCACATCAGCGACACAGCCACATATCTCTTGCACAGCAACCTGATACTCCCAGCTCAGTTTTCATCAGCGGCAATGTTCATGGTCTCTTTTGCAGCACAGTCTCTCCTGGTCACTGCCACACACCCATGGCAGCTCTCACAGTAGTTTCAACAGCAGCAGCCTCAATCCCCTCCTGACTCCTGGGCTCCCAGCAAACAGGAACCCTGATCCCCGTTCTCAAGCTCCCAGTTGCCCACATAGCACCTTTGGGCATGCTGCCCACTTTCCAACCCAGACCCTGGGCTCACCGTGCCCTCTGTGCTAGTGGTGGGTAAAACTATCCCCCAGTCGTGAGGGCACAAAATCAAAATCCTTCCTGTCCCATTGTTAGGTGTGGGCACAGTGTTTTTTTTTTTTTTTTAAAATAATTTTTATTAGGAAAAAAGAAAAAATACATAGACTCGTAATAAGGCACAATCAGTACATAAGGGGCATACATTCATGTGAATCCCAGGGGTGAATGAGAACCGAGGACATAGGAGTGTACAAAAACAGTAGAATTATGAAAATCGAGGATAATAATGACCAGACTGGATGGATCCGCGACTGTTTTGAACCTTAGGTAGAATAGACGACAAATCCGGCTCTCTAAGGGCCAAATGCCTAGCTGTAATTTACAAATCAGTATAGTAACATAGTAATAATAATAAAAGAAGAAAGAAGAGGAGAAAAAGAAGGGGAGGTAAGCAAAAACAAAAACAAACTTGAGGGGACCTGGGAAGGGGGGGGGGGGTGCATTGGTATTGTCCAATAAAGGATCCTGGTGAGGAGGAGAGTGAATGAGAGTCGGCCTGTGTAGAATAGACACGAAGTGGTATCAGGAGTGGAGCGAATCATCATAGATGAAAGAGAGTTGGTCCAAAGCGCGTTGGTCGTGGTATGACATGGTGGCGTTCATGAACATCTGCCACCTGGCGAGGTATGCTGCTTTTTGTTTAGCATGGGAGAAATCTGTCATAAGTCTCTCCGTGTGGAGAAGGGATAGAAGATCCTTGTGCAGATGGGAGGCTGGGGGGCCAGACGGCTGCAGCCAGAAACGTAATATGAGGCGACGGGCCACAAGTAAACATAACAGGATCCAGTCCACTGTAGCTCGCCTTGGGGGTGACCCTGGAGAGGGTCCAGCGTCTGTAGAGATAGACCATGGTAACAGAATAGGGTCCCAATAACCAAAAATGAGGAGTAGGGGTTCCTTAGGCAATTTCAGCAAGGTAATGTCAAAGATGAAGGCCAAGACTTGGTCCCAGAAGGTGGATATTACAGGGCAGGACCATAAGCGATGAGAGAGGGGCGGCTTTGATTGATGGCAGTGAGGGCAGGAGGCTCCATCACACTTGGATTTAGGAGAAAGGAAAGGGATGTAGGCCCTGTGGGCAATCTTAAGCTGAGTCTCCCTCCAAGTTTCGTTTGGCGTCAGGCGAAGAACCGTATTGAGACCGTGTAGAATCTTATAGACAAGATCAGTGTCTGGGAAGGCAGAGGCCCAGTTCGCAATGGAGGTAGAGGAAGCAGACGACTTTGACCTTTGCAGAAGAGGTTTATATATATCTGAGATCTTGAAGCCTTCATCGCGAATCAGCTGATCCATAAAGCTGGTTTGAAATCGTCGGGAGTCCTCCTTGCAGGTTTGGGTGATATAACTAATGCACTGTCGGTAATGAAAAAAGTGAGAGGAGGGGATTGAGAATGAGTCCATCACTTTTTGAAAGGGAAGCGGTTTGCCCGTATGCGGGTCGCATAGGGAGGAGAAGAGGGACAGGCCCCGTGCTGACCAAACAGAGAAGGCTTTACAGTGAAGACCTGGAAGAAAACAGGGATTTCCTTGGATAGGTAGATGAACGGATAAAAAGGGCGGAAGTCCGGCCAGTTTTCTGGACTCTTTCCACGCTATTGCTGTGTCTCTGAAGACAAGATTGTGTTGGTGAGGGGGGGGTACCGATTTCCAACGGGAATGCAGCAGAGCAGACAAAGAAAAGGGGTGGGCCATAGCGGATTCCAAAACAAAATTAGAGTACCTGGACGAGTGGGTGATCCAGTCAAGGCTGGTTCTGAGCAAACAAGCTAAATTATATAACCTAATGTTAGGTAGACTGATGCCACCGTCGCCCCTAGGAAGGTGCAATTTTTTTAGAGCAATACGTGGTCGTTTGCCATGCCATAAAAATTTGGAGATAGCAGATTCTAATGAAGTAACATCTTTGTGCTTGAGCAAGAGTTGGAGAGTTTGCATAGGATACAGAAGTCTGGCAAAACTGACCATTTTTATAAGGTGGCACCTTCCCAGGAGCGAGAGGGGCAGATCCATCCAGTTGGTCAATTTCTGAGATATCTTATTCAACAAAGGGGGAAAGTTCAGCTGATACAAAGAAGAAGGCAGTTTCCCAATTTTAATTCCCAGGTAGGTGATGTATGAGGGGGCCACAGAGAATAGGGAGTCACCTATCCAGGAGGGGGAGGAGTGAGAGCCAATGGGTAAAATTTCACTTTTAGAGTAATTTATGCGTAGCCCTGAACACAACCTAAACTCATCGAAAGTATTTTTAATAGTGAGAATGTCAGACGGGGGATTTGAGGAGAATATAAGGATATCATCTGCGAAGAGGGATGTGCGTAGTTCCACGCCTCCTATTTTTATACCCTGAAGGGGAGCCGAGTGGGAAAGGTATCTGGAGAGGGGTTCCAAGGCTATGTTAAAGAGGAGGGGGGATAGAGGACAGCCCTGTCTGGTACCTTTATGCAGGGGGAAATTGGGTGATAGAAGGCCTGCCGCTACTAGACGGGCGGTAGGGGAGGCATACATCGAGGTTATGAGGTGGCTAAATGGTCCTGAGAATCCAAACTTGGAGAGGGTCATGGAAAGCCAGTCGAAACTGACATTGTCAAAAGCTTTTTCAGCGTCTAATGTGATGATGGCATAGGTACCCTCGGGGTTCTGTTTGGCTGATTCGAGTGCTAGTAAAACTTTAAGGATGTTTAGGGTGGCCGTCCGACCCTTGACAAATCCCGATTGGGCAGGATGGATTAGGTGGGGGAGGATGTCTGCTAGTCTCGTGGCCACTATCTTTGAGAGGATTTTCACATCCAGATTAAGGAGGGAGATAGGTCTATACGAGCCGGGTTGTAACGGGTCTTTTCCCTTTTTAGATAGAAGCTTAATAACAGCTTGATTCCCAGAAGGAAGATAGGGACCCCCCGCCCAGATAGAGGAGTAAACCGAGAGAAGCGTGGGTGCTGTGAGGTGGATGAGGTTTTTGTAAAAATCGCTAGTAAAACCGTCGGGGCCCGGCGCTTTGTGAGGATGCAGATGGCGAATAGTAGTTTCAATTTCAGCTAAAGAAATGGGAGCATTGAGGGACTCCAATTGCTGCGCTGAAAGAGTGGGAAGGGACACTTTGTCTAAGAAGGACTGAGCTTTTTCCCGTATTATGGGGTCAGGTGCATAGAGGTCCGTGTAAAATTTCAACATAGTCTCATTAATAGCTTGTGGAGAGGAGTGTGTGCGGCCCATGTGATCACAGAGGGAGGTGATGTGGGTGGAACGAAAGCCCCCCTTACATAGTCTGGAGAGGATTTTACCTGCTTTATTGCCGTATTTGTGAAGGGTGGCATCCAAGTAAGCCTTTTTCGTTCGTTCAATAGTGTCGGCCCAAGAGTCAAAGGCTGCCTTGGCTGACACCCACTCATCGTGGTGAATGGAGGAATCAGATAAGGAGAGCTGCCGTTGGGCTGCATGCAGTCTGGCACTAGCGGATTTGTAATGCTTGAGAGCATTACGTTTAAATGATGTGGCGTAGCAAATAATGCGACCTCTGAGGTATGCCTTCCCTGCATCCCAGAATAGGTTAGGTTCTGTTGCATGAATGGCATTTGCAGAGGTGTATTCCGCCCAGGCTGTCTCCATGTATGTAATAAAGTCCGAATTATTAGCCAAAAAGGTTGGAAAACGCCAAAGGTTGGGGTGAGGGGGGAGATCAAGCCTGTCCAGGGCGATAGCTACTGGGGCATGATCAGAGACCGCTATATCATGTATCTCAGAATCAGAGACCAAGGGTATACAATCGTCTGAACCAAAAAATGATCAAGCCTGGCCAAGGATCTATGGGGGTTGGAATAGAATGTGAACTCTCTGTCTGTAGGGTGGGCAAGACGCCATAGGTCCGTCATATGCAGGGAATCCATGGTGGAGGAAAATATAGTAGGGCTCGGAGTGGTGGCGCTGTGCGACTGTTTGTGGGGGGAGGATCTATCAACCGAGGGATGCAAAACGTCATTGAAATCCCCCCCTACCAAGTGAGGCAGGTGAGTGGATTGAAGCAACCACGACGAAAGTTCAGAATAAAATTGCTTAGTGGGATTATTAGGGGCATAAATGTTGGATATATAAAGTTCTTTAGTGCCTATCCGAACCTTTGCGGTGAAAAAACGACCCATATTATCTGAAAGGGTGGATAAAACCGTACAGGGAAGATTTTTGTGAATTAGGAGTAACACCCCCGCTTTTCGACCCACTGATTCGGCTCCATGAACCGCTCCCACCCACAATTTTTGCATGCGCAGAAAATCGGCTGCGAGTAGGTGGGTCTCCTGCAGTAGAGCAATGTCAGCCTTGAGCCTTTTAAGATGGCGAAGGATCTTCACTCTCTTTTGAGGAGACCGAAGACCCTTGACATTCCAGGAGATTACTCTAAGAGGGGCGGAATCTGTGGGTGTGAATAGCTGGTTGGAAGACGTATAAAGGCGTGGGCATTTGGGCGGTTTAGACCGAGCTCAGTAGAGGAATAAGGAGTGGGGTTCAGTCCAGGGATCCATGACTTACAAACGGGAGAAACCCGGGGGACATGGGAGGGGGGCCAGGGAGGGCCGAGGAAAGGGGGGGTATGGGGGGGGTAACTGAAAACATAGTAAGAAAAACCAACCAAAGAAACAACAGCATGTACTTCTCTTTTTTCCGCATGAGTTCACTGTGTCAAGAGGGGAGCTCCCTAGCAGAGCCCCGCAAGGGATGGAATAAGTGGCGGGTAGTGCCGTGAGACCCTATAGAGCCCGCCGGGCTAGGAAATAAGTCACAGTGCCACAATTAGGTAGCAGAAGGGGGGTAGAGAACACAGTGGAGTCATGCTGAGAGTCGTCAAAACATATAGGAACAACAAAAAAAAAACATGATAAAGCAATAGTATTGTAATCAACAACTCAGAACATAGTGCCGAGCCCGCGTACCAAGCATAGTACAATAAAACGAAAACTGAACACTGGCCTGTGGACACAGGCGGATAACCTGAAAGAAGATAGGGAGATACTGAAGGCTTATGGCATCTGAAGTCCAGCACCTCCAAGTCCGGTGGAGTAGCAGCTCCCGGTGCTTGCTGGTGGCGAGCTGAGCAGCCGGTAAGGATGGGATGTAGATATGGGGTGACAAACCAAGGTGAAGAAGGCAGCGGAGAGCCACTACTCGACAAGGCCTAGCTTGTAGACCGGGTGGAAGGAGGGGGCAAAAGAAGGACAAGGAAAAATACAGAACCGTCATATGGAAACAGTGGAGATCTCAGCGAGGGAAGTTACGGTGCCTGTGGTCCGGATCCGAAGCTCGGAAGCGTTTGGGGGAATCTTTCCTAGGGCTCCTTTGATCCAGGGCTCGAAGGGTAGAAGCAGATTTAGATGGTGTAGCCGGTGAAGAGTCCGAACGGAGAGAGCGTAAGAATGCTTCCGCTTCAGCTGGGTCTTGAAAAGAGAGCTGCTCCCCTTTGGGGGATTTGAGACGGAGCACGGCGGAAAAAGCTAAAGAGAACTTGATCTGAAGTTTAAACAGTTCCGTGCAAATCGGTTGAAAGGCTTTACGTTTTTTTGAAACCTCAATAGAGTAGTCCGCGAAGATTAAGATCTTGACCCCGTCAACTTGCACAGAAGGAGATTGCCGGAATGCTTGTAGGATAGCAGCTTTGTCCGCATAGTTAAGATATTTGGCAATGATGGGTCGGGGGGTCTTGCGGTCTGAGTTGAATAAGCCTATGCGGTGGGCCCTTTCCACTGTGAACGGGCCAGTGAGACCCAAGGCTTCCGGGATGCGTTTTGCGCAAAAGTCGCTCAAATTAGCATTTGGTAGCGATTCGGGGACACCGACGAATCGGAGGTTGGAGCGTCTGGACCTGTTCTCCAAATCATCCAATTTTTGAAGAGCATATTGAAGCATTTTGTCCTGAGACTGCTCTGTGGCTTGGGACTGATAGAGATCATCTTCCACCTCAGAGACTCTGTGTTCCAGTTCATTGAGCCTTGTAGCATGCTCTGTAAGTTGGGTCTTAATTTGTTTCATCCCGGCCTGGATGGCTTTCTCCACAGAGGCTGTAATCATGGGAGATAGCAGGGCCGCCACCGCTTGTGCTATGCGGTCTGTGTGTCCATCATCCCCAATGGATGGCTGGTGGGTATCCCCAGTGTGATGATAAGAAGCTGTTACAGCATGCCCACGAGGGTGGGGGGGTCCGGGATGCACTGGGGAGGCCGACGAGGCGACCCCACTTACCTCCATAGCTGCCTCAGGATGATCCGCGGCAGAGGCCTGCGAATCTGGAGCGGAGTAGGCCGAAGCCGGGGGCTCAATTTGCGGCCGTTCGGCGGGCGCCGCCGTGGCCGCGTACGAGCGGGCACCCGTTTTCTCCACGAAGCGATCCATAGGAGCGGGGATCGTTAGAGGGTACCCGGGTCCGATGTGGGGCACTAGGGCCGCTGTGGCCGAACTTTTAAGCCGATTTAAGGGGCTCTGCAGCGGGAGCTAGGCGGGAGCGCAGCTAGCTCATGCAGCGCCGGAACCGGAAGTCCTGGCACAGTGTTTAGGCTGCCGTAGCAACCAATTACAGCCCTCCAGTGCCTCCTTACTATGCTTTCTGTCTTCAGTATTGAAGAGGAAGCTAATAGCTCTAAAGCTACTGGGCAGTGTTCTCAGGCCTAATATTAGTTGCAGAGTTGAGATGTCACACATAAGAAAGCTAAACACTGCAGCTGCATAAGAATAAAACAATTGCACAGACTCAGAGTTGGAGTAAAGTTACTATCCTTAGAGGATGGAAGCTTCTTCTCAGTTGAATACCATCCCTATCACCATAACAACAAATTCACTTTGCTTTTTCTGATTTCTTTCTGAAAATTCTAGTTGCCTGGCTTGTAGGCAGGTAGAGGTTGTTGCTTCCCCAGCGAGAAGGGGTTAACTGCAACTCTCAGGTTTTTCTTGGGTCCGACTGTCCAGCCCTGTGTGCTATAAAAGGGAAGAGGACCCGGGTCCTGGTGAAGGGGTGGATTTACACACACAGATGTTCTGTCTAATGTCATTACTGGAGTCTGGATGGCCTGCCAGAGCTAAACTCCAGACATGGACTCATCCAATATTGGATTTGTGCTTGAACACGTATGCTGGGTCAGCTACAAGCCTGTAGTTAGGGACTACGGATATTAGGGAATGTTGGTACTTTATCTTGGACTGCCCATTGTCATTGTCATTTTGTTAATTTATTCTGCAAGTAAAATGTTTAAAACTTTGCAATTGCATGGTTTAACGTTACTAAAAGGGTGCAATGCATGTAACTGGCACACATAGGGGTTTATTTATGAAAGGCAAATCCACTTTGCACCATAAGTGTACTTGGAAGTGCAGTCACTGTAGATCTGAGGGGAACATGCAATCAAAATAAGATAAAAAAACTGCATTTTTGCTTCTACATGATTGGATGATAGAAATCAGCAGAGCCTCCCTTAATTTCAGATCTTCTCTTTAGATCTACAGAGACTGCACTTCCAAGTGCACTTCAAAGTGCACTTGTAGTGCACAGTGGATTTGCTTCTAGTAAATCAACCCCATGGTCTACAGCTCAGGACCTTAAGTACTTTGGGGCTTGAAGACAACAGTACAGTGTGAAGATACATGTGGCTACCAATGAAGGTTTCTCTGGCCTGTTGTTAAGCATGTACATGTGTCAGGTGAGATAGCCTCTTGCAGAAAGGCAAATGTTGTAGGCACTCCTTCACCTGTGATCCCTCTCCCATAGCAATGGGAGCAGAGCTGCACCACTGGGGCCCTCATACTGTACACAGGTACAGAAGAGAGAGTTAAGTGCATGCATGGAGTCTGCTCTAGGTGCATGGTGGACCCCATATTATTACTGAGAGTGAGGTAACAGTGATACACCAGACAGGTGGAGAGGACAAAGGCTCTGTGTGTCCCTCCCAAATGTACAAGTAACCGTGTTGGTGTAAATGACATCAAGAGAGTTTACTAGAGTTTGTTCATGTTTAGTCATCTGTTTGGGACGTGAGTGTGGCTCAAGTAAAGGTACCCCATGTGCATGGCAGTGAGCCTGTACAGAGAGCCTAGGGTAGTCCAGAAGAACCCACCTTGCGGTAGGCCTCTCATATGACACTTGCTAGGTTCCCAACATGGAGGAAAACATAGAGGACCTGGCGACCACCCTGTCACCTTGACCTGCCCCAGCGGCTGCCTCTGGCTCCAATACTTTTTTGAAACAATGACCCTCGAACAAGCATTAGATAAGTTAGAGTGAATTGTTGATCCCAATCTGTGATTTAGAAAGTGTTGAAGCCACAAAACCATTACGGCAGCCTCCATGCTTTCTCAGTACAGCTCTATTTTACACACATCTACTTTAAAATGTCATACATTTGGAAAAAAAAAATGTTAACAGCTATATCTGCAAAATAAGAGAATAAATACTTTCCTTATCCTGTACCGGTGGTGCCTGAATGGCACTCCTTTCCAGAAAGATACTCTGCTGATGTCCACTGGGAAATCAACACTTCCAAAAGTGTTGATTTCCTTGATGCCCAAAGTGCTCATTGGTTCCTCCCTCTGACCTCCACATCGCTATTGTATCCTGTAATGATGTGAATGTTTGCGAGAAGAACCACTCAGTGCTGCAGGGGAGACAGGAGATTGACATTCCTCTAAGTTTTAGATTTTCAGTGAAATTTTCTTCTTGAATGCATAAAGTTATGGCAGGCAGGGAACAGGAAAGACAGGTATTTAATATCATTTTTTTTAGCTGTTTCTGATTTCATTTTTTAATTATCATTATTTAAATACATTTTTTTTTTTTTGCAACACTACTTATAACCGTGCAGCCCATGTAGCGGAGACTGAAATACTAGATGTAGGCTGCATCCTCCATTTGATAACTCCAAAGCTTGAAAATGCATTGAGCTACAATTATTCCAAGTAATTTAGCTCAGATGTCCCCAAACAATATAGACAGTCACACTCTTTAGCGTAATTATGTAATTACAAGGGTCGGGCTTAGCACTATGCTGTATATGGCCCTTTACAGGTTAGCAGTCTCCTGAACCATTTTCACTTGATTAAACAAGGCACTGAGTATCAATAGAAAGAAATAAACAGACTTAAAAAAGATTTGTGGAAGATTAAGATTTATTGCTGTGCTTTTTGTGGATAATTTATTATGTAGTAGGTACAAATTAGACAAGTAAGAAATCAAACTCAACAGCTACAAACTTTTATGAAAATGATAACACATTGTTATCCGAGGCACAGATAATTTAAAGGTGCTTTATAAGTGCCGTGTTTCCAACAGATTCCCAAAGCAAATACCACAGACGTTTTCAAAAGCCGTAAAAGTAAAAAATGGATTTCAATAAAGCACCGTGTAAAAACAAACTCACGGAGGAAAAAAAAAAAAAAATCTACAAGTAAGTGGAAAAGGAAGTGAATGTAATAAAGATACAACATATGGATCTCATTAGATTTTCAGCAGATATACCTATAGCAGCTGCCAGGCATCAGTAACAGTATGAATAAGTTAACTTTTCTGTGCCAAGGAAAAAGATGCTTGCCTTTTTTAAGGAGTCAGTGAGTGTAACCAATTGGTTTTTTATCACTCTGACTAAAGTTTCTTTGCAACGTTTATTTTCATTGCAATAAGTTTTTATTAAAATTTTTGTAAGTTAACAAAGATATACCTACATACATAGTATTGCAACATTCCGGTTTACAGTATAGAGTAGAAGCATATGATGACTAACGTGGGATATATAACGTAAAGAAAGATACAAAAAGAACAAAACCGCATCACACCTGGTTCACCAGTACAGTAGTCAGGGGGTAACATGGATTACCTGTGTATCCAGTAGGTTCCCCATTATGAAGAGGAGACCCTCCCTCTGGCACCCCTAGTGGGTACTCACTGTGCCTAGAGACGGAAAACCTCCACCTTCCCCTGGTTCGGTAATTAAATCTGGTGAAGCCAGTTGCGCTGCATAAGTATATGAATATTACGTCATGTAGGCAATTGAGAGAGAATGATGGATGTTTAATATAAGAGAGTTTTAGAGAGTAAAGAATAAAACAAAGATAGAATTGATAAAGGATGAATAGAACAAAGGAAATAATAAAGTGATAGAATAAAAATAAAGAAAAGAAAAGTTAGAGGTTCGGAGTTTCAACACATTTTGCTATATGTCCTTTCACAGGTCTAGGTTATTATAGAGCAATAATCATATCAGTTTAGTATTAGTAAACCAGTCAGTCCACCTTTTCCAACTTTCTCTGGCCGCGACAAGCTTGCCCTGGGTTGACGCAAACAGGGTTTCATACATGGCATGCGTGTCAGTAATCATGATGATTTCTCCTAACGTTGGTGCGTTATGATCTTTCCAGTGGCGCGTTAGAGCCAGTTTAGTACTCAACATAATATGGGAAACAATCATTCTGGCGGGTTTGGGTATTTGATCTATGTTTAGAAATAAGATGGCCAGTGCCGGGTCAGCGGGGATGTGAATCTGCGCTATTTGTGAGCATAAGTGGAATACTTTGTTCCAAAGTGTTTGTATTTTAGGACATTCCCAGAGGATATGATACAGGGTGCCGGGGTGGTTACATTGCCTCCAACAAAGTGGAGAGGCATTGGGAGCAAATTTGGAAATCCTATATGGAGTAATGTACCAGCGTCGCAGTATTTTTTGCGTCAATTCCCAAAGGTTGATACATTTAGTGGATGCGTAAGCTGTTCGCAGCGCTGTTTGCCATTGGGCTTCTGTGAATGTCTCCCCTAAATCCTTCTCCCAAGCACTAAAGCACATAGATGTCTTGCGGAATGTCAGTTTGTCATTGAGGGCATTATAGAATAGAGATATCCCCTTTAAGTTAGTAGAGGTTTGGTGAGATATAAAACAATCTTCCAGGGGAGTTGTATGTCGGAGAGATTGTGTGATTGGAGAAGATGCCTAATTTGGATGTATCTATAGTTATCAGAATCTGTCATTCCATATTCAATTTGTAATGTGCGAAATGTTTTCATTGCTGGTCCTATCATAAGATCCTCAATAAATGTGATACCCTTTTCTTGCCAATGAGATATTTGCAGATTGGGGATGAGTCCACTGAGACTGCTGAGAGGAATTTTTAAAGTGGAAGTAGGGGTGGTAAAAGTTTGTGTAAGGAGTATCCTCCAAGCTCGTAGAGATGCTACGATAGAGGGGGCCAAGGCTGTGACGCGGGATGCATTGGTTACGTGTGTCAGTAAATAATTGTATAAGCTAGTGTTGGGGATTTGGCATTCTTCAAGTTCCTGCCATCTCGTTTGGGGCGAATCTGGGAACCACGTCCTCAGCTGCGCTAGTATGGAGGCTATGTAATAGTCATAGATCAGTACATTTCCCATTCCCCCGGCCGTTCTCGCTGTCAGCGAGCTTTTAAAGGCCCACCTAGCCTTTTTCGCTTTCCACAAAAATTTGTTTATCACAGCTTGTACCTCAGTAAAGTATTTGGTGGGGATGGGGATAGGAAGGGACCTGAATAAGTAGAGTAGTTGGGGTAAAATTATCATCTTTATCGCTGCTAACCTACCGGACCAGATAAGTTCTGTTTTGTCAAGAGCTTGCAGCTTGGAAGGTAGGGATTTAAGAAAGGGAATGTAGTTGTTGGTGTATAAGTCACCAGTGGTGGGGGTCAAGGTGATTCCTAGGTATTCTATGCCCTTCTCACTCCATGTATAGGGAAACCGTGCACTAATTCTCGACTGCATGTCCCTGTCCACACCCAATCCCAAGATATAAGATTTGTTCTCATTAATTTTATAATAAGACAGCGTATTAAATAGTCTCAGAGTGTCATGAACCGAAGCCAAGGAATTTTCAGGGTCTGTAAGCATCAGAATAATGTCATCTGCGAACAGGCTGATCGTGTGTTCCGATGTCTGAGTCTTAAACCCAGTAATATTGGGGTGGGATCGTATATATTCCGCCAGGGGTTCTAATATTAGATTAAAAATTAGTAGGGAGAGTGGACACCCCTGGCGCGTCCCATTCGTTATTGGGAAGGGAGTAGAGAGTACACCCGAAGTGTATACCTTAGCTGAAGGGTTTGAGTATAAAGCCATTATAGCCGATAGGATCATACCGGAGAATCCAAATTTGGTTAGGACTGCATTCATATACCCCCAGTGGACCCTGTCGAAGGCCTTCTCCGCGTCCAATGCAAGGAGCAGAGCCCCCGTCCAGCGCCAGCCAGATGGATGATATTTGTCAATCTCCTCGTGGCATCTGAGGTCTGACGCCCCTTTGTAAACCCAGTTTGGTCGGGGTGTATTAAACAGGGAAGAATAGTTATCAGCCGGTTTGCTATAAGCTTAGCATAGACTTTCACGTCCGTGTTTAGTAAGGATATGGGACAGGAATTTGGCCGGTGTGTCTGGAGTTTTTCCTGGCTTCGGCAAAGTCACTACGATAGCGCTCAACATTTCATGTGGGAAGGAGGAGGAAGCGGCGGCAGCATTAAACACTTCTGTCAGACAAGGTAGTAGAAATGATTTAAACACCTTATAGTAGTCTCCGGAGAATCCGTCAGGACCAGGAGATTTTGAGCTGGGGAGTGAGTCAATTGTTTTGAGAATTTCTTCTAACGTAAAAGGCGTATTGAGTCGGTCCAGATGATGTGAAGAGATAGTAGGCAAGGATAGCTGTTGTAGAAAGTCATTGATCAGGGAGGGCGTGGGCTGGACAGTGGCAGTATTGTCTTTTAAGTTATAAAGGGAACCATAATAGTTGCTAAATGCGTTGGCAATGTCTTGTGGATGCAACAGTTTTTGTTTGTTAGTGGGATGAAGGATGTAAGGGATTTTTGATTTTAATCTGTGACCTTTAAGTTGGTGTGCAAGTAATTTCCCTGCCCTATTGCCCTGTGTGTAGTACGTCATCTTTAGCCTTTTTGTCTGTTTTTCAAAAGAGTCCAGTAGAAGGAGTCTCAGGTCATGTCTCAGTCTGTTGAGTTGTTCAATCAGAGATTGGGATGTGTCTTGTTTATTTTGAGATTCTAAGTCGCGGATCTTGTCAGTAACTTCACGTATCCTCTGCTGCTGCCGCCTCCTCTCCCCAGCTCCCAATTTTATAAAAATTCCCCGAATATATGCCTTATGGGCATTCCAGAGCACAAACTTGTTAGGCATCGAGGGCCCGTTGAGGGAGAAAAATTCCCCCAAATGGTCCTCGATTTGCGACCTATACTCAGGCAATTGCATAAGGTAAGAGTTCGCCCTCCAAAGAGGAATGGATTCAAATGTAGAAGAGTTTTTCAACGATAGCGTGATAGACGCGTGGTCTGACCACGTGATGGTGTTGATAGATGCCGATATTGCTTTGGACAATGTGTGTTGGTCGACCAAGAACAAGTCTATTCGTGAGTACGTATGATGAAGGGCAGAAAAAAAAGTAAAGTCTCGTTCAGTCGCGTGTAGGCATCTCCATACGTCTTAAACATCTTCACTGTGCAATGTACTCCCAGAGATGTGGGTAGGCGTTTAGAGTTGGATGTCGTGTCAATGGACGTATCGGGTACGACATTAAAGTCACCACATAGCACCATCGAGCCTCTGCTGCATTTTCGGGCCTTCTTCATAATTTTGTGAAAGAAATAGATTTGCCGGGTGTTAGGAGCGTAGACATTTACAATGGTGTAAGTCGTTTGATCAATATCGCATACCAAAATCAAATAGCGACCTTGTGGATCTGCAATCACCGTATGTAGATTGAAAGTAACAGAGTCCCTGATTGCTATCATGACTCCTTTCGTTTTAGAGGTGGCATTCGCAAAAAAGGTGTGTGGGAAGTTTTTATGCTTGCAGACCGGTGCCGCATGTTGACAAAAGTGGGTTTCTTGGGCGCAGAGAATATCTGACCCATTGGATAATGCTTCCTTCCACATGGACTTCCTTTTCATGGGGTGGTTGAGTCCCTTGGTATTGATAGATAAAAAGTTAATGGCCATGGGGATGGACGGAGGTTGAGATCAGTGTAGGCTCTGTATACATAAAGAGAAGGCAGAAATTTCCCCCTAGAAGTGTCAGCAGGGGTGAGGTGGCCATGCCGTGGAATGTGTACTCACAGTTAAGCCAAGGTTGAGATCGTTCTGTGGGCTGTGTTTGAAGCTGTTCGTGGAAGCTGCTATCCGTGCGATGAACAAGCATTCTTAAGGTGAGCTGCCGGTTCAGCAAGTGCTGGCAAAACTCCGGAAGAAGAAAAAATAAAGGCAGATTAAGTGAAAGAAAAAAAACTAAGAAAAACCAACTGTTACAAACATAACTGAGAAAACGAAAACCAATATGCATGGTAAGTTCCAACATAGGTCCAAGACACCCTTCAAGAGGGAAGGGGTGGATCGTATGCAACCAAATGTTGCTCAGGTGAATCGGGGTGAAAGTTCAGGCCTAACGGTCGTCCTGCCTCCCCGTCGGGAGGAGAGATGGCCCCGTTAACATATAGTCAAGCATGTGAGCTGGCATTTTGTGGTGTCACTATCTTCCAGTCTGGGCTGGGCAGCCGGCGAGTGGAGGCATCCGCATTATTATCTTTAGCGTCAGGAAGGATCTTCCAGTCCCTTAGCAAGGCAAGACCTTTATCCAAAGAGTCTATGACAAACGAACGTTCCTGGTAAGTAATCGTGATTTTGGTGGGATAACCCCAACGATAGGGGATTTGGTGGTTCCGCAACACTTTTGTGATCGTGTTCAGGTTTCTCCGCTTTTGCAATGTATGCTGGCACAGGTCAGCATAGAACTGCAGGTGTTGGTATTGAGGTGGAAGCTGCTCCTGTTTGCGAACTTATTGCATCAGTTGTTCTTTTGAGTAGTAAAAATGCATACGAAGGATCACATCCCTGGGGATTTTGTCTGGGAGGTAGGCCGGTTTTGGCAGCCGGTGTATCCTATCAATAGACAGTTCAATGGCGGAAAGATTGGGTAGAAGAGAGGCAAACAGGTCAGCGGCATAGGAGCGTAATTCTGAGGTTTGGATGGATTCAGGAATACCTCTAATCTTGAGGTTGTTCCTCCTAGACCTGTCTTCGGTGTCGGCCAGCTTGTCTCTTACCCATGTTGATTCCCCTTCCTGCATTTCGTGGGCATCCACCAAGTCATTTATGGTGGAAGCAAATTCCCCCATCTTGCCTTCCAGGTGATCTACTCTGTCTTCCACTTTCCTCACAGCTCCACTAAGCCTGTTCACGCATCCCATCATGTCAACCTGGAGCGTGCTCCTCAGTGAGACTAGCATGTCCTTCAGTACTGTATCCAGCACTGGCTGGTTGGTAGTAGGATAGTTGGAAATAGAGTCATGGAGCTCCCTGGTGTCATCCTCAGAGTCTGCCGCCGGGCTCAGCGCGGGGCTGCATCCAGAGCCATCCAGCTTTAACTTTGCTTTAGCTGAGCTCCCCGAGGGAGAGGATGCTGATGGGGAGGCCTGGTCGCTATAAGAGTCCAGATTTTTAGGGGATGAGGTATTAGTGGGCAGTTTCAGCTTGTGTTTGGCAGTCAATGAGGATGAATGGTCAGCGCCATCTTGCCTACCGTTATGGCGCGGTTGTAAGAAGAAATCTGTTAGCCGTTGTGGCTTCAACGAGCCTTTTCGCTTGCCCATCATGCTCTTCGGGTGTGCCCCTCTCAAAACGCCAGGTATATGGAGGATAAACGGGGTCCTGTTAGCCGCTTGTCGCCGTTGTATCTACAGGGAAGCAGGAGCTCTGGAATCAGACGTCCATTCGGTTCCGCTGCAGGCCACGCCCCTTGCAACGTTTATTTTAATGTCATTGTCAAAAAATAAGTGTCAAAGTGGGGGCATCATTGGGAGCTCAGACAAGGCCCAACTACTAGAATTAATAGATTACTACATAGTAATTTCTGTGTACAACATAGGCTCCATTTACTGAACCAGATCGCATGCGGTAATTTTTGTGTACAACATAGGCTCCATTTACTGAACCAGATCGCATGCGGTAATTTCTGTGTACAACATAGGCTCCATTCACTGAACAAGTTTGCATGTGGTAGTTAGGTGTTTTTCCAAATACCACATGCGATCCTGAAAATGTAAATGTACTACTGTTTTACATGATATTTACCACAAAAAGCTTGGTAATAATTGCATAAAACAGGAGTGAAAGTCAATTCACAAAAAAAATTGTATATTGGTATATAAGTAGTGGTCAAGGCATGAGATATTTAAGGAACTGGCAGCCACCGGCATCCTTAACAACCAGTAAACAACAGGGGGCTGCCAAATCCTTAACAACCGATAAGGCCGCGTACACACGCGGGGACTGTTCGCCCAACTTTGTCCGTCAAACAGTTTCGGCAAACAGTCCGCTCAAAATTAGCATGGACGGACATGGCCACACACGACAGACGAACAGTTTGCTGAAACCGTGCGCGATGACGTGAACGGCACGTACGACGGGACGAAAAATACGACGTCCTATACACTGCATTATAACTTTCGGCGTGAAAATCCTTTCTGAGCATGCGCGCAACTTTGTTTGACGAACAAGCCTACACACGCGGGGACTGTCCGCTGAAACAAGGTTTCAGCGGACAGTTTTTCGGAATTTCCGAAAAACCTTGTTCAGCGGACTGTTCGCTGAAACTGTCCGCTGAAAGCCCACACACGAGCGGACTGTCCGCTGAAACTTGGTTTCAGCGGACAGTTTCAGCGAACAGTCCCCGCGTGTGTACGCGGCCTTAGTCATCAGTTGTCAGCAGAGTTCCCTGCTGTCTGCTGAAAGTAAAAAATTGCTGACAATTAAAAAAATCTGGAAAAAAGGCATGGGGTCCCCCCAAATCCATACCAGGAACTTTGAGGTCTGGTATTTTGAATGGAAAATGGTATGGGTATCCCCCAAAATCTATACCAGGCCCTTATTCAGCCTGGCAGGTCAGAAAAGAAAAGGAACAAGTGAGTGCCCCCTCGAACCATATCAGGCCACATGACCTCAACATGGGGAGGTGCTCTGGGGCAGGGGGGCTCCCGACCCTATTTTTTTTTAAGTTTGGCATGGGGTAGACATGTTCAAAACAAAAACATTTGTTTTGTTTCAATTCTTTATTTAACTAATTTCCTTTAGTTAGATTCATTAAATTTGTTTAATTTGTTTTTGGAATTAGTTTTGTTTCATTTATTCGTATGCATTTTCAACCACATTAGAAAATATTTTAATCGCATTTGAAAACATTTCAAATACAGTAGAAAACATTTCAACCACATTAGAAAACATTTCAACTGCATTAATAAACATTTCAGCTGCATTAGAAAACATTTCAACTGCATTAACCTCCCTGGCGGTAATTCCGAGTGTGGCTCGGGGTTAAATTTCAGTACCATTAGCAATAACCACGAGCCACACTCGGGATTGCATCTCAGGATCCTGGTCCAGTATACTTACCTTGTCCCCAGGATCCCGCGATGTCCCCCCGCTGTGTCTGTGGGCTCTGTCCTCCGCCCGATGCCTCTGTGTGCCGGTGTCAGGAACCATGAAACAGACTGAGAGAGAAGTACAATCAAATCACACTTGTTTATTAATAATAAAAATAAAAAGGTAAATAGAAAAAAGTGTAGTCAAGCATAGCCAGAGTCAAGTAGCCAGATCGGGTAGTCAGCCAGTCCAGAAGTCAGGGATCCAACGAGAGCAACTGCAAACAGGATAAGAAGCCAGGAGGGATGTCAGCAAGCCAGTCTTGAAACAAACAGCAGGAGATGGTTCCTTGTGATGTGACCAACGTGAAGGCAAAGGAGAAATGAGCTGGAAGGCTTTAAATAGGCAGGTCAGATGAGCATCATTGGAAACAGCTGGTAACTGTGGAGAGAGAAGAGAGCTGGCAATTAGCCAACAGCTGAGCGGCCAGCTAAGAGGAGGAAGGGCTAAGCCAGCCCTGACAGCCGGGCTCCATTCCCTTCGGGCGGCAAATTCAAAAAGTAAACAAAACATAACACATACAGTACACTATAATCTTACAGATTACATTACTGTATGAAATAATTTCACATCCCTTTTGTCCCTATTGCTTTGTCCAGTGCCCTGCATGCACTTTTATATTATATTTACTGTTCTTTCTGCCTGGAAACTTGAGATCACCTGCCCCCTTTGGGGGTAAACTTGCTGCCCCTGTGTCGCTGTCTGGCTTTCCTCTGGGGGGTTCCTTTAATTGGTCCATTGGGGGTACCTCAGGCAAGTATCAGTGAAAGAGAAGGGCATCCATAGTGTAAAACCATCTCAAAACTCACTTTATTGTATCAAAATTTCCTAGGACGTCGTAGTGATGAAACGCGTAGGGCGTGGCCATAGTACGCACTCTCTCCGGTTTAGAACGCCACAGCATACGGCGGCTGTATTTTGCTTTGTGATCTGATACATTGTGTAAATGTGAGTAACATTTTGATATTATAAAGTGAGTTTTGAGATGGTTTTACACTATGGATGCCCTTCTCTTTTACTGATACTTGCCCGAGCTACCCCCAACGGACCAATTAAAGGAATCCCCCAGAGGAAAGCCAGACAGCGACACAGGGGCAGTGAGTTTACCCCCAAAGGGGGCAGGTGATCTGGTGAGGGCAACAAGAGCACTTTTTGGATACACGAGTTGGGGGATCTATATCTCTTTCTTTGAAGTGGAAACACTCTTTTTCCTTGCACTGCTTGGACTGATTGGCTAATCCTGAGTTGGACTAATTATTTTTTCTTTCAACACATTATATTTCACTTATTATGTATTCTGATTTCACTATAGTTATTAATTAACACTTAGTGGATTTTGATCACTACTTTTATAATATATTTTTCACTATCACGTTTTTATTAATTTTGTGAAAAAATTACTCATGTCACATTTTATGGATCATCACACGAGAAGTTGTTTATTGCATGTACATTAACTATATTTATTAGTGTGGCACAAGCATTTAGCAAATTACCTATGCACGTATAGAGTCGGTGTATATATACATATTATATAATTATTATTTTTTTCTCTGCCTTTTTCCATTTACAATCCATATTTCATAATAACTGCTGGCTATTAATTATACCATTCTAAGGATTTTAAAAGGTATAGCGCCACATCTAATTTTCTTCTCCTTTCTAGCATAACCCCCCCCCCCCTCTTTAGGGTGGGGCATCTAGTAGAGGCAGATTACCCATTATTGTTAGTTTTTTAAAAGTAACCCATAGCGCAATCTCACTTTCTTTTTGTCAGAGCCTCGATATCGTCACTCGCATGCGCGCGGGAGATTTCTTTCCGGCAGAGTCTGGCGTCTGCCGGACTTTAAGCAGAGAATCCCCTGTGCGCATGCGCCACTGCAGGCAGCGGCGCATTGCGAGGGGTATATCTCCTAAACCGTACAGGTTTAGGAGATATTTTTTTTACCTACAGGTAAGCCTTATTATAGGCTTTCCTGTAGGTAAAAGTTATAAAAATTACTATACAACCACTTTAAACACCTGAATACTGGACAATTCTTTCCTGCCCAGGCCATTTTTCAGCTTTCACGTCGGATGTTGCTGGGACACTAGTATTACAGAGGTTTTGTGCAATGGTACACTGTGACAGATGTTTTGGTGTGCCTGGTACACACTGAGACAGATGTTGATGGGACACTAGTCGTACAGATGTGTTAGTACAGCATTAGTTGTAGTAATATTTATTGCTTTTTTTCTACTCTTTTCTATTATTTTCTATTTTAAACTATTCTAATTTATTCTATTTGAAATTTGAATTTATTCTATTTGCAATTCGAATTTCAGAAGAAGGTTATTTCTATTATATTTTATTCCTTTATTTTATATTCTATTCTATTCTGTTCTTTTATTTTCTATTCCAGTTTGCTCTGTTTTACTCTATCCTTTTATATTCCTTTATATTAGTCTATTATATTATTTTCTGTTATATTCTTTTGAAGTCTATTCCTTTCGTTTCTATATTATTTTATTGTATTTGGAAATTTTAATTTAAATCTAGTTCGGAGATGATTTGAATCAAATTATAAAACAAATTGAATTGAAAAACAATTTGAATCTAATTCGAAAATGTTTCTAGTTTGAGTTCATCAAAATGTAATTTTGTTATTTTAGATTTGTTTAAATTTGTTACTATTGAAATATCTATTCAGAATGAAATGTACCGCACATGTCTATGGGTTACCATACTAGACCCAAAGGTCAGGTCTTTTTTAATTGCTGACTTTTTTTTTTTTTTTTACTTTCAGCTGTCAGTGGGAAACTTAATAGTGTTGTATCTTAGTGCATGCCTCCAATAAAACCTGAGATCCAATCACAGAAACAGATTACATTCTTAGGGCACCATTGGTGTACTAGACACCTCTAGGTTGCCGTAATGCATGCATTTTTTGGTGCCGGTTTTAGAACATTTCAGAGGCTGTAGATTGAAGTGGAAAGGTGGTTTTAAATAATATTAAATTACAAATAGACTTAAAATGCCTTAAAGTGGCATATAATTGTGAAGTGGAAGGAACATGTTTTTCAAAAATTTTTACAAATAAATATCTGAAACGTGTGGTGTGCATTTGTATTCAGCCCCCCCGGAGTCAATACTTTGTAGAACCACCTTTCACTGCAATTACAGCTGCAAGTCTTTTTGGGTATGTCTCTACCAGCCTTGAAAATCTAGAGAGGGACTTTTTTTTCCCTTCTTTGCAAAATAGCTCAAGCTCAGTCAGATTGGATGGAGAGCATCTGTGAACAGCAATTTTCAAGTCTTGCCACAGATTCACAATTGGATTTAAGTTTGGACTTTGACTGGGCCATTATTACATGCATATGGTTTGATATAAATCATTCCTTTGTAGCTCTGGCTATATGTTTAGGGTCGTTGTCTTGCCAGAAGGTGAACCTCCACCCAAGTCTTAAGTCTTTTGCAGACTCTAACAGGCTTTCTGCTAAGATTGAAATGTATTTGGCTCCATCCATCTTCCCATCACCTCTGACCAGCTTCCCTGTCCCTGCTTAAGAAAAGCATCCTCACAACATGATGCTGCCACCACCATGTTTCATGGTGGGGATGGTTTGTTCAGGGTGATGTGCAGTGTTAGTTTTCCATCACACATAGCATTTTGCTTTAACGCTAAAAAGTTCAATTATGGTCTCATCTAACCAAGTACCTTCTTCCACATGTTTGCTGTGTCCCCAACATGGCTTCTCGCAAACTGCAATCAGGACTTTTTATGACTCTCTTTCAACAATGGCTTTCTTCTTGCCACTCTTCCATAAAGGACAGATTTGTGGAGTGCATGACTAATGCCCTGTACACACGATAGGATTTTCCGACAACAAAATCCATGTTTTTTTTCCGACGGATGTTGGCTCAAACTTGTGTGTCTTGCATACACACAGCTACACAAAATTGGTCGGAAATTCCGAACGTCAAGAATACGGTGGCGTAAAACACATACGACGAGCCAATAAAAATGAAGGTCAATAGCTGTTCTTCTACTTGATTCCGAGCATGCATGGCACTTTGTGCATCAGAATTGTGTACACACGATTGGAATTTCCAACAACAGATTTGGTTGTCGGAAAATTTGAGATCCAGATCTCAAATTTTGTGCGATGGAAATTCCGATGGAAACTGTCCGATGGAGCCTACACACAGTCAGAATTTCTGACAAAAAGCTCCCATCGAACATTTTCCATCGGAAAATCCGTGTTTACGAAGCATTATAGTTGTCCTGTGGACAGATTCTCCCACCTGTGATGTGGATCTCTGCAGCTCATCCAGAGTTGCCATGGACCTCTTGGCTGCTTCTCTGATTAATGCTTTCCTTGCTCAGTCTGTTAGTTTAGGTGGGGGGCCATGTCTTGGTAGGTTTGCAGTTGGGCCATATGCTTTCCATTCTCAGATAGTGGGTTGAACATTGACCCATGAAATGTTCAAAGCTTGGGATATTTTTTATAACTTAACAATGCTTTAAACTTTTCCACAACTTTATCCCTGACTTGTCTGGTGTGTTTCTTGGCTTTCATGTTGCTGTTTGCGCAGTAAGATTCTCTAACAAATGACTTCTGAAGGCAATTGGTTCCACTAAATTTTAGTTAGGGGTATGAGGGTAAAGGGGACCACGCTTTTCAGATATGTATTTGTAAAACATTTTGAAAACCATTTATCATTTGCCTTCCACTTCATAATTATGTGCCACTTTGTGTTGGTCTATCACATAAAATCCCAATAAAACACATTTAAGTTTTTGGTTGTAGCATGATAAAATGAGGAAAATTCCAAGGGGTAGGAATACGTTTTCAAGGCACTGTATGTAACTTTTTAAATTCTAAATATTTTTATTTTACTTATATTTTAAATATTAACCTTTTACTAAAAGTGGGTTTTTCCTTTAAAGGGATTCTAAAGGCTAAATCATTTTTACCATCATGCATTATATGCATACAGGTAAAAAACACTTCGGTGTACAGATCCCCCCTCAGTCCCCCCCCCCCCCCCAATACTCACCTATGCATGATCTAGCGATTTTCACAAGAGCAAAAGCTCTCCTGGGTCTCTGCCTCCTCATTGGCTGAGACACGGCATTGGGAGCTACTAGCACCAGTTGCTGTCAATCACAGTCAATGAGCAGGGAGAAGGGGCAGGGACAAGCCACATTCTGTGTGTCTCATAGAGAAACAGATGCAGCTAGGGAGAGAGCATACACAAGTGCCTCCATTGCAAGCAGCTTGCTTTGGGGGCACCCAGCAGGGGGATATGGCCAGAAGCATTGGCAGGGAACCCGAGAAGAGGAAAAATGGGGCTACTCTGGGTAAAATCACTGCACAGAGCAGGTAAGTATAACATTTTTTTATTGAACCTTTACAAACATTTTAAGGCATGTTAAATTGAGCAATGTTATTGAATGTAATTTTTAACACTTTTAACACTATTAGAATTTATTTAAGCTGAATTCTGGGATAATATTGTCTAAACGCAAGAGACGAGTATTTTTATTTGAATCTCAGTGTGTGTGTCACAGTCGGGGGTCAGGCTCAGAGACCAGTAACTATAAAAGTAAAGAGTCTCCCACTGACCAGCAGGATGGGTACACAAGCAGGTCACCTTGGCGAATGATGCAGCTTCACCCGTGGTGCAACATCTAAGCACTAGCAGCATCTAAGCACTAACTGGTATTTACCAGAGCTCCTGACATCCCTTTCACACCAGGGCATTTTGCAGGCGCTATAGCGTTAGAAATAGCGCCTGCAATCCGCCCTAAAGAAGCTGCACCATTGTGTGTAGTGTGAAAGCCCCGAGTGCTTTCACACTACAGCGGTGCGCTCGCAGGACATCAGAAAAAAGTCCTGCCAGCAGCTTCTTTGGAGCGGTGAAGGAGCGGTGTGCTCCTCCATCGCTGCTCCCCATTGAATTCAATGGGGCAGCGCTGTAATACCGCCAGCAAAACACTGCTATTGCGCCGTATTGCCGGCGGTTTTAACCCTTTTGCGGCTGCTAGCGGGGGGTAAAAGCGCCCCCGCTAGCGGCCGAAATGCGCCGCAAATCCGGCGGTAAAATGCCGCTAAAAATAGCTGCGTTTTACCGCCGACGCAATGGCTGGTGTGGTGTGAAAGGGGTCTGATGGTGAAGATGTGTTTTGCTGATTTTTTAGTACCAGGTCACGGTCCTCAGGATTGCCCCATCAGGAGGTTAGCAAGCCTGGTAAAAGACATAGCAGGTAGGGATCAAGCAGTTGCATAGTCAGTAAAGAAGATAAAGGTTGGTAACAAGTGGTTGCAGGTTGGGATCAAGTGGAAGTGCAGTTGGTAATGAGTGGTAGTGGAGATAAGGACAAATGCAGGTACGCAAAGAAGCAAAATATAGGCTGAAGAAGGCACAATAATCTGGCAAACGGGAAATGCAGAGATGTGGCATAAATCATGAAGTTAGTGGGAGGAACAAATAGTTCAATATTCATCAGAAACAAGAGACAAGGCAGGACTATCCAAAGAGATTAGACAGGGAGCCGTCCAGCATCTCAAGCAGCACAGTGAGAAGAACCACAGCCAGACACCACAGAGGTTGCAGGTTTAGATCTGGACCCTGACCGTGTGCTTTGTGTATTTTTTTCCAGATTTGTACAGTAAATAAGCATGAAACTTTACTTCTGTGCAGGAACTTCCAGCAATGAAGACTGGTCACTGCTGCTCCCTCATCTTGTGCAGGCTGACTGGTCTTGTATGTGCACCTCCTGTAGTTTCTGCAGGCAAACTATAGTAGATGGAGCTGATGGTTCCCTCTCACGGCTTTGGTGTCTGCATAGGCTATGTGCCACACAGTGATGATGTCATTGCTAAATGTAAAAGGTAATAATTGGTTTTGCATAGGCATTTGATGTGCATTTCGATGAATCAGGGCCATTTCCTTCCCCAGCACACCTAATTAACTGAATATGCCTGTCATACTGTTTATGTATTCTACAAAAATTGGCGGCTGAATCTTAAACTATTTATGCAGGTAGAAAGGAATGCATTCATTTATCATCAACATTTCTGAAATCAAACAGTTTGACAACAAGGTGCAGCCCCCTGCTTTAAATGTACTAGGTGTTTTTTTTCAATCAAAACCCTGCAAGGTAACAAAGTAAAATGAACCTCTGATTAATGTGCTGGCTGCTTGGCAGAGATGACCCATGCACAATTATATCTGCAAAGTGGTAATATATTAGTCAAGTCTGTACAAATGTTCTCCAGAAATCAGGTAAGAAAGGTTTGATCCATAGGTTTTGGGGTTGCACGTAGAATATGGAGGCACAAGAAAAAAGAAGTCTAGATGTGCTGGAAGAAAAAAAGAAAAAAAATGTGTGCAGTGTCACCCTTATTACAGTGGTGTGTTTCTCCATTCTGTGACCTAATGGCTAACTCCACCTATTAAACATGCCAGATGTTGCACCCATTTTTAGAGTAAAACATGTGAAATGTCAATCAACTTCCTCAATAAAGCCAGAGCACCCCCCCACCATGACAGCAAGCCGGTTCCTTCCCCCCACAGAAGCTGCCACTTTTAAAATCTGTGTGCCCCAGCTTTACAGCCTCTTCATTCATTCACAGAGATCTTTGAATGAATGAACTGCAAGTCCTATCTTCCACCACTGCAAACAGACTTGTAGTTCTCAATAGAATATAAGTGTGGTAATCACCACACTCGTAGTCCATTGACACTTCCTCCAGCTCCCCAACTAAAATCCTGTATCTCTGTATGGGCAGGGAGCTGGATGAAAAGTATGCACTGATTGCGGATTCACTGATAGCAAGAAAACTTTCAAGCCCATGCCCAATCCTTTTCAGCAGGCTGCAGTGGCAACTGAACGCACATATAGATGTGAAAGCATAACCTTGGGAGCGCCATAAAGGTTCCTGTATTGCAGCTTGGAGAGCTCCTTTCCAATGACTTTTAGTAGAGATAATAGAGCACTGGTAACAGCACATCTATGGTGTGTTGGGCCTTGTGTGTCTTCCTATTGCCAAAACACATGTCAAGGGATCCAGTTAAATCCAGAACAAGGATAAGTGAATCTGTTTTGGTTCAGTTCAGGAATCTTGCTCAAAGTTTGAAGTTTGTAAACTTTGTGAGAAACCCCACTGAAGTCTATGGGGGGAACATTGAATTGTTCAATTCTGGCCATTTGTAGAGCTAATAAGCAAGCTATTGTCAAACAAAAAGCACACTAAGGCATAAACTGCCTTGGGAAAGATGTATCAATACCAAAAGAAAAAAAACAAAAAAAAACAAAAAATAAAAAAATGTATCAATGCCTACACAAAATTGTCTGTCTGCTCTCCCTAATAGTTCTAACACTGTTGTGAGACAAAGGGGGTGGGTTGTTCCTTAAAAAAATATATTGGTTCTTCTGGTTCAGCTGATTAAAAGCAAAGGCTATCCACAGCAATACATTTCTGACAGCACACCTAAACTAAAATCTGTGAGGCAAAAAGTTTGCATATCGTGAACTTCCCAAATCATGTGAACCCATTATAAGTGGTAGATCCAAACCTCATCCATATTACAGGAGTGTTCTTCAGTTCCCAGTATTTTAAATGATTAGGGGAAGTTCTTAGAAAGTGCAGAAATTGATGAAAGATGAAAAAATGTAGCCCTAAAACAACAGCAGGTTAGAGTTATGCCGCGTACACATGATCAAATTGTCTGGCGGACTTAGTCAGGCAAACAATCCGGCAAACAATCTGCCGGACTTTCTAACGAACGGACTTGGCCACACACGGACACTCCGAAAGTCTGGCGATTTCTAACGCGATGACGTACAGCACATACGACGGGACTAGAAAAAGGAAGTTCAATAGCCAGTAGCCGGTAGCTTCCTTCTCGTACTTGCTTCAGAGCATGCATCAATCTTAGTCCGCCGGACTAGCACACTGATGAATGGATTGTCCGCTGAAAGCCAAGTCCGGCGGACAAATTTGGAGTCAAAACTACTTTCTACGTCCGCCGGACTTTACGATGAAAAAGTCCGCTGGAGCCCACACACAATCAAATTGTCCGGCATAATGCGGTCCGGCAGACTAAGTCCGCCGGACAATTCGTTCGTGTGTACACGGCATAAGGCAGACAAAAGAACAATGATGTTGTTATAAGTGGACTATGAACCTAGTTAAAATATCATGAACCCATCATCTGTGTACAGTAAACTGGACTATGATGTGTTTCTACAGTTTAATGCACTTTATACATCATCATCTTATCCAAATTGGTAATTATTTGGGAGAAGTTATAGCATACTTACACCACTTACTGGCTGCACTGAGAAACAATCAGACCCGGGGGGTCAGAGAATCAGCCAATCAGCTCTCCTCAACTTGCATCTGTCAGACATGAGTGAGGAAAAGCCGATAAACGGCTCTTCCTGTTTACATCGTGATCAGCCATGATTGAACACCTAGATTGGTTACCTAGATCAGAGTTGCTGCGTGTCAGATTGACACACTGCAACAACGATCGCCACGATGTGCACCCCCGGGGTCACACAGCAGCTTGTTATACTGACCACGTCACATGATGTCCGGTCAGGATATCACAACCAATTTGCCAACATAATTCTTCTATATATATGGCAGGTGACAAGTGGTTAAAGGTGGGGAATCATTATTTTGTAGGAAATTCCATTGGTGTCCAGCTTAACCTCAAAATGAGGCTTGATGTCCAACTGAGTCCCCGAGTATCAGAATGAGGCTTGGTTCCTGATTTTATGTATAAAAGGCGATGACGCAATACGTCACCCGTGCCCCAGGATGATGTCTATCTCTGACAAAAGCCGGATGGCGAGCGACATGCTGACGTCATCGCGACTCATGAGTCCTGGAAGTGCGGGTGCTCATTGTATGTTCTTTCCTGGCTGGTGTTTTATGATTCCTTCATGTATGAGAGATGTTTTTAAACCAATAAATCGTTGGATTTACATGATGTGGAGTTTTCTTTACTATTTTTGAGTGGGACATCCCTAACATCGGGAGAAAGAGAGATTATACTATGCTGTAAATAGGTGTCTGAAAAATTGTATATATATGTATGTGTATGTATATATATATATATATATATTGAGGGTAATACTTATCGCATTGTTAATGATAATAGAACTTAACCATAGGCTGGCATACATCTCATCACATGCTCATGCTCTGTGCACACCTAGTTTCCTGTCCTTCCTATACCGAAGTTCACCCACCGGGTGATGTCATTTCTCTTCGTGCGGTCCACACCAGGCAGCCAGGATCCCCTTCAATTCCTGCTTTGGAATCAGCGTCCTGAACAGGCACAAACACTGCCGAACACTGGGAAACCGGATTGCTGGCACCCCTCAAGGAGGACCCTCTATATGAAAAATATGCCTTTGATGTCTCATGTGTAAGTGCATTACTTTTGTGCTATTAAATAACTTTGGAATACTACACTTAGGTGCACCTCCCTCCTTTCTCTTATACACTATACTATCCAAGCCTCCTTTTTGCCTGAGACACGTGCTGTACAGGGATAATGCAGGGGTACTAACGGCCACCTTTTGATTTAAAGCTCCTCTTTCCATCTTATGGGGTAGTCTTCCCCTCAATAAGTTGCATGTATGTGGCTTTTACAATATATTTCCATTACACTTTAATATACATAACCCTATATACTTATACAGACTCTGCTCCTCCCTTCCCCTCCATCTATTAGGTGATCCCTGTTTGCTCCACATGGTATGCATTGCTCATGAACCAAGAAGACCCTCTTTTTCTATCTCTTCATACATCTGCTTTACCTGGATTCTGTATATATACTGTTTTTACTCTTTACCTTTGGCTGGCTCTCTTTCAGTGTTTGCATCTTGTTATCAATGATTAACATTGTTTTGTTATAAAATGTGCTCTGTTTTATAGATTTTATCTACCAAGATTGCTAAAACCCTCCCCGATGAAGGCGCTCTAAAGACTCCAAAACATGTTGGTCATTTTTTTTTTTGCATCAATCAGCATTATCACTGAGTAGATTCATCTTTTGCTTGCGGCTTGCAATGATTCATCAAACTGTTAATTTATTGTATGTAACAATCTTTTAAACCCATCACTACTTTTAATCATTTGTGTTAGTAATAAATATATTTTTTTATATAATTTTTGTCATTCTCACATTCCTCTGAGCCCACTGTTAGGGGAGTTCCTTTCTCTCAATTTATAGACGAAGAGAAGCATTAGCCAGCAGGCTGTCATAGGTCTAGGGATGAGAAAAGAAAAAGAGATGACTACTGCATTATGATCAGACCAGATGCAGGACAGAGTAGTCAAGGTTAGGATAAGTGGGGAGGTGCCTATGCTAACAAAAATATGATCAATGCGGGAGAACAGTTTATGGGGATGGAATAGTGGGTCAGCTAACTCCTCCTCCTCCTGTCTAAAGTCCGGTATAAATCCAAGGGGGATCGGAGATTCGCTGTCCAAGGGCCCCGGCTATGGAATGCTCTACCAATCGACATCCGTCTGGAAGAAAATCACCTGGCTTTTAGGAAAAAACTTAAGACCTTCCTCTTTTAGCTGATGATCAAAGCTCGCCACAGCGCCTAGAGGCGATTCAGTTCACATTGTGCGCTATACAAGTATTTAATTCATTCATTCATTCATTCAATGGTGGGTGAATTGTCGTCTCGCGGAATTCTGCTCCCGACAGGGGTCTAATAGTGAGTGCTGGTTTAGGAGCTGTTCGTAGGAAAAGCAATGTGTGGTAGATGAGGCTGGCAGGCAGTAAATTCCATTGGTGGAAGCAATTATTAAAGAGGAAGTAAACCCTGATGAGTTTACTTCCTCTTTTTTTCCCTGCAAAGGTAAAGCATAATGGACTACTATGTATCGCATAGGAGCCCATTATGTGTCACTTACCTGACACAGGAGCCAGCGAAGTCGCCGCTGTCCCCTGTAGTCCGCCGCATCCATCTTGCTGGTGGCGTCTCTCAGCTCCGCCGCTGTCATTCGGCGAAGCCGCCATGATGTCACTCCCGCGCATGCGCACAGGAGTCGACAAATGCGGCAGCTCCATTCTTGGAACTGCCGCGCTCAGTGCGCCTGCGCACCGCTGTCTACGGTGCATGCGCCGTAGACAGCGGTGCCCGTTTTCGGGCAAATATCTCCTAAACCATATAGGTTTAGGAGATATTGCTTGGACCTACAGGTAAGCCTTAATCTAGGCTTACCTGTAGGTCAAAGTGGTTTGTAAGGGTTTACAACCACTTTAAGGGAAGGAGGAGGATGGAGTCTAAGACCACTGCTGGAGGTCTAATGTCCTGTACACACGGTCATTCCATCAGATTTTTTCAGAAGGATTTTGTCCGAAACTTGTGTTGCATACACACACGGTCACACAAAGTTGTTAAAAAATCCGATCATTCTGAATGTGGTGACGTCAAACACGTACGTCGGGACTATAAATGGGCCTGTAGCCAATAGCTTTCGTCTCTTAGTTTATTCTGAGCATGCGTGGCACCTTGTCCATCGAAATTGTCTACACACAATTGGAATTTATGCAATGGGATTTTGTTTGTCAGAAAATTTTAGATCCTGCTCTCAAACTTTGTGCGTCTGAAAATCAGATAGTGCCCACACACGATCGGATTTTCCCAAAGCATAATCCGATCTGACTTTTTCCATCGGAATTTCCAACCTCGTGTACAGGGCATAAGGTGGTATTATCAAACAGTAACCTATGAGCCCAGAGGATATCAGGTAAAACACATAGAAACATTACTACCATAGCTGGGGGACTAAGTCACCCTGCTGGGAGGATCCTTCAAGGGGAAACAGTCCCCAAAGCATTGACTGAAAGTAAGACTGTGTGAGAGAAAAAAAAGAGGAAAGAAGTTTTAAACAAACTGGGCATAGTTACAGTTCCAGTGTTGTCATTCATATGCTTGCTGTAAGAGCAAGGCTAGTGGAACAGATAAGACAAGAAGGTACCACTCAGGAGAGAATCAGTGCATGGAATCCTCTGGGGCTGGTACAGGTGAAGCAAAGCGACACCGTTCGTGCACATCAGATTGAGAATCTTGATCCGGTGATTTTTGCAGCTTCTTGGGGGAGCTGGATGCCGCTTGGCATCTGGATCCTTCTGCGGTATGAGAGATGGAGGTCTTGCAGGGTAGCTAGGAGGTCTTCTGCTGACTTGAACAAATAGGAGGCACCCTTGTAGGAAAAGCAGATACCAAAGGGAAAGCTCCATCAGTATGTGATGTGTTGATGTTGAATGAGAAAATAGATGGGGTTTCATGGCCTTTCTCTTGCTGGGGGTCATCTGGGATAGATCCTGAAACATCTGATAGTGGTGTCCTTGGAAAATCAGGGATTCCTTATTGCATTAACTGCTCTTTAGTGTAAAAGAAATGCAGTTTTGCTACTATGTCCCACGGCGACCATCCTCTGAATGTGGAGCCAGAGATCTGTGGATTCTGTCCATCGCCTTTTGCTCTATGGGAATCAATGGAGCTAATTCCTGGAAAAGCACCATAATGGTGGATTGGAGGTACACTACAGCCTCTGGAATCCTATAGATCCAGAGCTTTGATCTCCTGGCCCTATTTTCAAAGTCTTCAAGGTGGGTTTGGAGGGTCAAATTTTCCTCACAGAGGGTCTCCAGCTCCTCACTGTGGTTACTATTGAGGATGTCCAGGTCTTCCCGCTGTTTTACCAGGTATGTCAACCCTCATCTCTAATTTCTCTTGTCAGCTTCAAGCCGAGAAGATGGTGGCACTGCCATCTAGAAGAAGATCTTACCAGCACATCCCGGATTTATTTTGTTTTATTCTTAGGTTTTCAAGCTGTAAACCATTATGGATCGTTCCCGTGGACCACGGCTGTTAGTGGGATCAGCAGGTGTGGTTGTTAGGGCTTGAGACTTGGTGATGTGTGGCTGTCTAGTCCCGGTAGGTACGGAGCTCTAAGCAAGCATATCTTGCTCAGATGGCTTTGCACATGAGCCCACTTATTGTCTATCTATCTATCTATCTATCTATCTATCTATCTATCTATCTATCTATCTATCTATCTATCTATCTATCTATCCATTGCCTGGAAAACCTGCCCCTCTAAATGTCAATTCTCAGAAGTTGCTATTTCAGATTCATCTTTTGGAAATAATGTAGTTTTATATGTGTATGTGTGGGCCTAGTACTGTGTCAATGGATGACTGATTTCCTTAATTTCCCAAAGTGAATAGCAGCCCATTTCAGTATGAATATGCAGCATCGTGAACCTTGTTGTGAGTGATTGTCAAGTCGGAGAAGTGTGCAGGTATCAGAAAACTAGCAAAGATGGCAATGTACAGATATGTGACATGACGGAAGAAAGCAAGGCTTCTTTTCCTATTATATCTGTAATGAATAGCTGCCTGGCAGCACTCATCCAAATTCCTTTTAGTTTGTTTAAAAACTGTACAAGTTGCTCTTTTAATGTAAGACTAGAAGCACACAAGAAATAATGCACCTGCACAAATTTCCTAGTAATGATAAACCAATACCCATCAATGTCAATGTTCTTTGGTTGAAGCTGACAAGACGATAATCACAGATAACTATCAGCTATAAGGACAGGAATGTTCTTTATTTAACTCACTTGGCAAGATGCAGTTAAGGCAACATTACTTGTTTGACACCTCTAAAAGTGTGATATGTGCGTACAGATAGGTGAGCGCTAGGCACTAAAATACTATAGCACAGACTGTCATTTTCATTCATTTTGCCATTTATCTACTAAATAAATGTCATACATATGCACATTGCAGTCAATTTGCATGGCTAGTGTTTACCATACGTATTTCTATTTCCCATTGCATTTCAAGGAATGGGAATAAAATGAACATAGTTGCAGTGCTTTGTAATGGCAATGTATCATGCTGCAAAAGGATTAGCATGATTTATATACTGCTGACATATTTCACAGTGCTCTATTACAGAGAAACAGGTCTTGATTACCTTGTAAATATACATACAGGCTTAGAAAAGAGCAGCTCAACTGGTAAATGCCTTGGTATCTGGGAGCTCTAGGCTCATGTGTAGGCTACTCAATCCCTGCCAAAAATGTAAAAAGCATTTCTTTTGCCTTTAAATTTCTTGATACAATATGTTGTAGGATTGATCCAGGAATGATAACTGAAAGGTTTTTTTTTCTCTCTCTGAATTTTAATTGTTAGCTACTTCATTTTGACTGTCTTCTATTGGATCAACAGTATTAAGTAATTTTCAAGGCTGAAAGTGATTGCAAATGTTTTTTGTTTTTTTAAATAACAAACATGTTATACTTAACTGTGCTCTGTGATGGTTTTGCCTAGAGTGACCCTAAACCTCCTCCTCTGGGGTCCCCCACCAGCACTCTTAGGTCCTCCTCTTCTCCAAGTGCCCCCCCATAGCAAGATGAGTGTGAACTCAATCACAAGCCAGGCTGTGTGTGTCTATAGATACACAAGATGTGGCATTGTCCCATTTCCTGCTCCCTCATCACAGGTTTTGACTGGCAGCAGTAGGAGCCAAAGGCTCCAGTTGCTGACAAGTCTCATCTGAGAAGAGGGAGAAGGGAGAAGAGCTGCTGCAGACGGACACAGTGCTGGATCAGGAGTGGGCTCAGGTAAGAATTTTTGGGGGGGGGTGGGGGGCTGGGGGTGAAGAAGCTTTTGAAAGTTTTTTTTTTTTTTTACCTAAAAAGGTATAAAAAAAACGTTTACCTTTACAACCACTTGAATTCCAGGCAAACAGTTAACTATGCAAATAAAATATATAAAATGTAGCTGTACTGCCAAATTAGTTGTGTTTCTGTTCAACCTATACTGACACTTTCACAGCTCTGCCATTCAGGACAGGTCTGTCTGGCTGAGCAGGAGACTTGGTCTCCAGGTCTTTGTCCCATCCTCAAGCTATAACTGAACAGTGAAGAAAGACCAACACGCTGATAAGTTCATCAATCTGTCCCTTTGCTCAACACGCGCGCTACGGATAAGTTAATACACATCTGCATTAATTTGTGTCTTTTACATCTTCCTGGAGGAGTTCAGCTTTGGAAATTATTACAAGTTTGACTTTTTGTAACTAGTATGTAAAATCCCACTCTCTTGCTCTCCTCCTTATTTTTGACTTCAACTGGGATGAAAAGCATGACCTTACTAGGCCATGGCTTCATTTAACCTCTTGGCGTCTACGCTATAGCCGAATGACAGCCACAGTGTGGACCTGAATTTCCGGGAGACCGTCATAACGGCCTCCCCTTTTCACGCCCCCGGTGCCCCCGTAGAGTGATCAGCTATCAGCCAATGACAGCTGATCACATGATGTAAACAAAAGCTCAGTAATCTCTTTTTTTCTCCTCTCGCTGAGAGCATGAGGAGAGAAAAAAGCCGATCACTGGCTTACTGTATGTGCAAGGGACATCAGTCCCGAAGAGAAAGATGCAATTCTGCCTCATCTGTGCCACCAGTACCCCCTGCCAGTGCCACCTGCCAGTGCTCACAGTGCCAAACAGTGCCACCTATTAATGCAAACAAGTGCCACCTATCAATGCCCACCACTGGTGCCAATCAGTGCTGCCTATCAGTGTTACCAACCAGTGCTGATCAGTGCACATTATTGCCACCCATCAGTGCCTATCACTGCCACCTATTGGTGCCAATCAGTGCAGCCTCATCAGCATACATCAATCAAGAAAAAAAAAAAAAAAATATATATATATATATATATATATATATATATATATATATATATATATATATATATATATATATAGTGTATCTGGAAAGTATTCCCAGTGCTTCACTTTTTACACATTTTGTTATGTTACAGTCTTATTCCAAAATAAATTAAATACATTATTTTCCTCAAAATTATTAAACCAATACTCATAATGACAAAATGAAAGAAGTTTGTTTGAAATCTTTGCAAATTTATTAAAAATAAAAATACTTTATTGAAGCACCTTTGGCACCAATTACAGCTAGGGATGAGCCGAACTCCCCCCTGTCAGTTCGCATCCAGAACATGCAAACAGGCGAACACCGTTAAAGTCTATGGAACACGAACATGAATAATCAAAAGTGCTAATTTTAAAGGCTTATATGGATGGTATTGTCATAAAAAGTGTTTGGGGACCTGGGTCCTGCCCCAGGGGACATGTATCAATGCAAAAAATGTTTTAAAAACTAACGTTTTTCCGGGAGCAGTGATTTTAATAATGCTTGTAGTAAGTAATAAGTGTAAAAAGTGAAACAATAAAAGTGTAATATTCCTTAAATTTCATACCTGGTGGTGTCTATAGTGTGCCTGTAAAGTGGCTCATGTTTCCCGTGTTTAGAACAGTCTGACAGCAAAATGACATTTCTAAAGGAAAAAAAAATAATTTAAAACTCAAAAAAATGCATTGGGGTCCTCCTAAATTCCATACCAGGTCCTTCGCGCCAAAATAAAAAAAATGACACGGAGTCGCCCCAAAAATCTACACCAGACCCTTATCCGAGCACGCAACGGAGCGGAGGGGGGGGGGAGGTCACCGGAAGATCATCTAATCAGAAGCATTCATCCAGTAACATTGATTATCATTGGAAGCATTTGGCACATTTTTGGAACTTTTTTTTTGGAACATTTTTTATGGTTTATTGTGTGATTTTTTTTTTGACTGTACCCTGACAGCGTTTACATGTAGATATTGGAAGCACTTAGCACTTTATATTTTTCTTATTTCACATTGTGTTTTGTTAGTAATTCCTCCAGCACTGTTATCATTTATATACTAATCTGCGATTTTTATCGTGACTGCGACATATCGAGCAATTTTGACACATTTTTGGGACCATTAGCAAAAAGAAGAACTAAAAAGAAAGAGACACCTCTGCTTCACATAAAGTGGGATGTTTAAATTGAGATGTAGTGTTTGCAAATAAGGTCAGCAGCAACACTCACAATATAATAAAAAGATACACCATTGGCATTAATACAGCGATATAAAATTGCATTGATTACTGTAAAAATGTCACTGGCAGTGAAGGGGCTAACACTAATGCTGCGTACACACGATCAAACAATCCGGTGGAAGAGCCCGTGTGTGGACATAGAAAGTAGTTTTGCACGGCCGTGTGTGTGCTAGTATGCCGTACTTTTGAAATGAACAGACTTTTCCCGCATGGAGAAAATTCCGTTCATTTTGAGCGCGGCTCCAGATAGCCGGGAGTAGCAAAGGAAGCGTCGCTGGCCCCGTCACCTGGTATGGACTTAAATGGGAAGCCCTACACCGAAAAAAACGCATGGGGGTCCCCCCCTAGGTCCATATCAGACCCTTATCCGAGCACACTACCCGGCCGGTCAGGAAAGGGGGTGGGGACTAGCGAGCGCCCCCCCCTCCTGAGCCGTACCAGGCCACGTGCCCTCAACATGGGGGGGTGCTTTGTGGAAGGCAGGGCTGCGCGGCCCCCCCACCCCAATGTTGATGAGGACAAGGGCCTCTTCCCAACCACCCTGGCCGTTTGTTGTCGGGCTCTGCGGGCGGGGGGCTTATCAGAATCCGGGAGCCCTTTTTAATAAGGGGGCCCCCGGATCCCGACCCCTCCACCCTATGTGAATGAGTATGGGGTACAATGTACCCCTACCCATTCTCCTGTGAAAAAAATGTAAATAAAACACAACACACAAGGGCTAAAAATAATTTATTGCACAGCTCCGGGGGTCTTCTTCCATCTTGGGGGGTCTTCTCGCCGGACTCTTCTGCTATCTTCTGCTAACTCTTTTACTAGCGGAGGAGCCCGGCTTTCTTCTTCGCCGCCGCCCGGGGGTCTTCTTCCAACTTCGGGGGTCTTGTCCCCCTCATCGGGGGTCTAGTCCCCCTCTTCGGTTCTTCTTGCCGGGCCTCCGCGCCTTCTTCTAGCTCTTTTACAAGCGGTGGCCCGGTCTTCTATCGCCACTGTCGCCGCTGTCTTCGCCGCCTTCTGTTGTTCTCTTCTTCTTCTTCTTCGCGGCGCAAGGCTGACATCATCAGCCTTGCCCCGCGCTCCACGGTGCATTCCACGGTGCGTTCCAAGCCTCTTTGTGATCTCCCATACACGGCCGCATTACATCCTCCTGGGGAGACTGAATGAGTGCTGACTAACCCACACGGAAGTGTCTGGCTACAAGGATGAGCGTCAGCCCCTCTCCCTGAACCCACAGCCGGTAACAATAACTTGCTTTGCTGATCCCGCTGGTGAAGTGTCCTACATGCAGCTTACCTTGAGAAGTTTTTTCTACTATTCTACACTGCTTTCATCCTGGATTGGACAAAATGCCACTGATTACACATGAGACTGGCTGTGACTAGTAGTCCTTCTTCTTCTTGAATGCTTCGCTGCAATCCTTCATGTGAGTGGATATTTGTTTTTAATAAATTGTTAATTGATACATACTCAGGGGAGCCTTTTCCTTGTTTTTTTGTTCACACATGTGAGGTTTAACTGCGAACATTAGAACAAGAGCAATAATTCCAGCCCAAGACCTCCTCTGTAAATCTAAACATGTAAAAAAATGTAAAGCGTCGCATATGGAGTTTTTTTTACATTATCTGTCATATTACAAAAAAATTGGGCTAACTTTACTGCTTTGTTTTTTCCCCCCCAAAAAAAAAGTGTTTGAAAAATTACTGCGCAAATGCCGTGTGACATAGAAAGTTGCAATGACCGCAATTTTATTCCCTAGAGCTAAAAAATATATATTTAATGTTTGGGGTTCTAAATAATTTTCTAGCAAAAAAATTATGATTTTTACATGTAGGAGAGGAGTGCTGGAATTTGCGTGGTTAATGTATATATATTGTAGAGGGTCAGCCTGGGGCAGGGTTAAAAAGGGGTTACTTGAAGAGGGCAGGTACTTCCCCTTCAGACCTGCTTATTGCCAGCTGGGCCGAAAGTGTCGGAGAGGAGCTGTTTAAGTAGGAGAGAGAGAAATGGCAGCATACTGTCTGAAAACATCCACTGCTGGATTGTGTACTTGCTGGGTGAACTAAACCACATAAAAGACTGTAGCTCTGATTAGAGCCATAAACTGTTGCCTGTAAGCCTGTATGCTGTGGAACTGTGAGCTGTACCTGTGTGCACAACTATGCGACAAGACATTTTTACTGGACTGTCTCCATGTTCACGCTTTCACCAGGACTCCTGTAGGGCCCATTGTTGATATCACCTGTTTGTACATTAGATACATGCACTGTTCATGATCTCTTTCTCTTTGGTTGTCCTATCCTATTTTCATGGTATGTCCTTAATCTCCTGCCCTGGAGGAGCAGCAGGAAATCTCTAAGGCCGCGTACACACGGGCGGACTGTTCGCCCAACTTTGTCCGCTGAACAGTGTTTCAGCGGACAGTCCGCTCGTGTGTGGGCTTCAGCGGACAGTTTCAGCGGACAGTCTGACGAACAAAGTTTTTCGGAATTTCCGTAAGACAGTCTGCTGAAACTTGGTTTCAGCGGACAGTCCGCTCGTGTGTAGGCTTGTTCGACAAACTAAGTTTTGTGCATGCTCAGAAAGGATTTACACGGCGAAGGTTGCATTGCAGTGTATTGGACGTCGAATTTCTCGTCCCGTCGTACGTGCCGTTCACGTCATCGCGCACGCTTTCAGCGGACTGTTCGTTCATTGTGTGTGGTCAAGTCCGTTCATGCAAATTTTGAGCGGACTGTTTGTCGGATTGTTTGACGAACAAAGTTGGGCGAACAGTCCGCCCGTGTGTACGCGGCCTAAGGGTAATTTCCCTCTTATGTCTTGTACACACAGTCGGAGATTCCGAGGGAATGTGTCCGATCGGACCGTTTTGTCAGATATTCCGAGTGTGTGTGGTCTACATCGGACTGTTTCCGTCGGAGTATCCGACGGACCTAGTTTTTCAACTTGTTGGTAAAATTTTCCGACAAAATGCTCCGATCGGACATACTCCGATCATGTGTAGAGAATTCCGATTGGACAAAGTGCCACGCATGCTCAGATCAAATTCCTACACCAAAGCTATTGGCTACTAGCGTGAACGTAGTCCCGTCGTAAATAAATAACATCATCACGTCGGATTTTCCGACAACTTTGTCCGACCGTGTGTATGCAACAGTTTCGGACAAAATCTGTCGGACAAAATCGGTCGGACAATATCCGACGGATTTGGTTGTCGGAATCTCCGACCGTGTGTACAAGGGTTTAGACAGTTATCTGGAACAGGTTTCCCTATTGAATATTTATCTTCACCTCTTGTTTTGGTGACAACATTATAATATTACCCTTCTTGTCACTCTATGTCTCAATTACACTTGTAAGGTGAATCTACCCGGCAAAAGCACATGGAGCAATAAAAAGTTTACTTGTGCGAGACGCATACACAACAGGTCTTCATGACGGCATAGACCAGGAGGTTTGCACCACTCTGGCCATCTACCCCCCACCATAGCCACTGGAGAGCTTGGCCCCAATCCAAAACACAGGCATCCACCTCAGGAACGCACCAGGAATCTCCAGATGGATTCAACCCCTGCTACAAGCACACTCCCAGAAGGAAATAACTTAGATGGTCCTTCCCTTTGGTCTTATGGCTTCTCCTCATTTTCTGATGGCGAACATCTGCTACTGCACTTGGGCTTGGTCACTTAAGATCTGCAATCTTCCTCCTTGCACAGGGGTTCTTCATTTGTGAAAAGAGACTCTCATCACCCATGATATGAAGGTTCCATCTGGGGAAAATTGCCCCATTGGCTTTCATCACCTGAACTTTTCCTTCTCTCTCATCAGCACCATTTTCTTTAAGATCAACCTACAGAGATCTTCACAGTTATTTTTTTTTTATTTTTTTTATTGGTTTGTTTAATACTCTGAGTGACTAGTCCCCTTTTTAAAATCTAAAAAGAGTTCAAAAGCTTGGAGTGTTCCCCATGCCGGGCTGTTCTCGCTCAATTACCAGCCTTGTTGATAGATCGCTAGTCCACTCCAGAGATATCCAGCATTAGTTGGTTTCTGCAGAATCTGAGATGGGAGGGACAGCTGCCCTAAACATAGACTGGGGGCCTCCAAGTCCCTCTCACCCCTTTAGACTCGGGATGGATGAATCATTAACTAGTTGGGGGTGAGACTCCTTGAGCCTGAGGTCCTTAGGAGCTACTCTATTAGTATTCTAGTTAATTTTTTTTTTTTTTTTACTATACTTAGGGGTCATACACTCTTCATGTGTTTACTAGATTTCTTTTTCAGGGTGAGGTGCCTGGAGAGGCTGTAATGTACCTCCATCTGTCTCTGAGTGGGTTTATGCTCCCATCTCATAGACAGATGAATGTCCCCCAATTTCGAGGACATTACATAACTCAGGTGTTTGGGTGGGATGGGACTGTACTCTTATTCTTGTCTTCATTCTGTTTTTTTTTCTTTTTACCCTTCTCTTTTCCCGGATCTCTTCCCACTCCAGGTCAATCAGGACCACCACTACCCACACTTCACAGGTTCCGATAGTGTTTGGTCGTTTTTATTGGGCCTAGAGCTCAGATTCTCTGGGTGAGGATTTGTTTTATCTTGAGATCTTTTACCCTCTGATCCATGGCTTCCACCAACCCTAACAATCTGAACCTACATATAGCTTCTCATAATGTTCAGGGACTTAACACCCAGATCAAGAGACAACACCCTTCTCTCAAAATGTATGTTCTGCTCCTTCAGGAAACCCACTTCCCAAGCTCATATAACCATTCCTTCATTCACCAACACTACTCACATTTCTACCTAGCCAATGCAGAAAACAAAACAGCAGGATAGCAATCTTCTTTTCCAAGCGGTTACATTTTTTTCCGACTAAAGTAATCAGAGCCTCTTCAGGCCAGTATTGACTGGTCAAGGGTTCCACCAACTCATTAATTTCCTATTACGCCCCAAATATGGGTCAAGCCTCTTTCTTTAATTCCTTAACAATAACACTCTCTCCCTACTTCGAAGGATCAGAGGAGACTCAAATATAACCTTTCATCTTTTGCTTAATAAATCAGGTGGTGGTATCCCAGACCAAAACATCCCCCCAGACAAAGTCTTAAAATAGCTCACCTCCTCTGTTCGTTAGATCTGATTGATATATGGAGGGAACTTAATCCTCAAGTTAAGGACTATACCCACTATTTTCCCCCTCATCAAACCTATGCCAGAATAGATCATATTTTCATACAATCTTCCTCTATACCTTTGGCCGCCAAGTCCAAAATATGTGACACAACCCTTTCTGATCACTCAATAGTCTCCCTATACCTGCAATGGCCCCTCAACTTGGTAGACCCTTTTAAATGGTGACTCAATGATTTACCATGTTCTGTGTACAGTTTTAGAAAAAGCTATTAAGAAATACTTTGCAACTAATGATAACGATTCAGTCTCTCCCTGAGTGCTTTGTGCAGCTCATAAAATGATGATTAGGGGGAAAATCATTCAGATCTCCTCTCAACTGAAAAAATAACGGAAGTCTGAAGTAAATAAATTACCTAAGGACTTCCAATCCCTAAGCAAACTTCACAAATGCAATCCTATACGGGACACCTTAGTACAACTGGAAGCTGCCCATCTAGCTTAAAACTTGGCCCTGATGACAGAAGCGGAAAAGCATCTTAGGTAGATGGGGGCCTGATTTTATTCTCAAAAAGATAGGATTGGGTCCAAACTGGTAGCAAAACTCAGCCCAAAACACTGGCCCTTGTCCTTCCCTAAGATTAGTTCCTCTTCGAGTACTATGACTCAGAAGCCTCTTTGAATCATGGAAACCTTTCATGAGTTCTATACAAATTTATATAGAGCAGTCTCCCCTTCCCTCACCTGAAGTTAGACGATTTACTTTGTGATATTCCCATTCCAAAACTGTCCCGCAATCACAGAACGCTCCTTGACAACCCTATCATGACTTAGGAAGTCCTTGACGTGAATAAATATCTTAAAACAGAATCAGCCCCAGGCCCTGACAGCTTCTCGGTCTGTTATAAGAAATTTGGCCTGTCCTTGTTGGCCTAAATGGCACGCTTCTTTAACTCTCTCTGTGATGGAGCCCACCTTGATAGTCATTCAAATGTAGCCTATGTCTCCATCATCTCCAAACTGGGTAAAGACGATAGTGATGTCAGCAACTACTGCCCTATCTCTCTCATCAACCACAATCCTAAAATCCTAACAAAAATACTCGCGCTGAGACTGTCGGGATTTATTGCAAAAAATATATTCACAAAGATCAGGTGGGTTTCATCCGGGGGTGACAGGGTCCTGATCAAATTAGGAGAGCTGTAGATATCATCTCTTTAATAAACTCACAAAGGGATGGAGGTAAACCACAAGAAAGCTTTCTATTATCGATAGATCTCCAGAAGGCCTTTCAACACGGTTTCCTCGCCATATCATTTTGAAATTCCAGGAAAGATGGGGCTTTGGCCCCAAATTTCTATGAATTATGCACTCTCTATACTCCAATCCTAGTGGTGTAGTTACTGGACAGGTACTCCGATACATTCACGAAAAATGTAGAAAAACTAGAAGAGAATTTAACACATTGGTCGAAACATGAACTATCCCATCTTGGTAGTATTAATTCTATTAAGATGACCCTACTACCACGCATCCTATACCTTTTTCGATCTATCACTATCCCACTAAACAAAACTTTTCTTCTCAAACTATCACTATCGCACTAAACAAAACTTTTCTTCTCAAATTTCAATCTAAAATAAACTGTTTTATCTGGTGGAATAAGGTTCACCGCTGCCCTAAGGAAATGCTATATCAACTGAAGAGTCAGGATGGTTTTGGCCTTCCCAACTTATGGTGGTATTATCAAGCAGCACAGATGGCTCAGATCTCCACTGTGTACTCCAGGGGCCCAAAACCAGACTGGGGCTCCATGGAAAGACAAGCAGTACTGCTTCATACTATTGACTTTGGAGCCCTCCAAAATCAAGACCCCTGGTTCTGGCACTCTCTCTCTCTCTTATTCCATGTTCCTATGCAACTCCCTGCACAAACAATCAGCACTAATCTCTGCGATATGACCCTTATCTCACCTCTTTCATAACCCACTCTTCCATCCAGGGATGAATATAAAAGCATTCCAATGGTGGTTGAACGGAAGACTATTTCAAATAGGTCGTTTTTTCAACTCCATGGGCCCCATTTCACTTGGGTACTATAGGAGCACTCTTGAAATGCCCACATCTGAAAAATGTAGATTCTCCCAAATCTCCCACTATTTACACATTATCTGGCCCAATAAACCGGGTCCCCCCCCCCCCCCCCCCCCACAAACTCACAGCCAACAAGCAATGGAGCTCAAAGATCATGGATCAGAAGAGAGCTATCTCCATCATATACTCCTCCCTAGCTGGAAATCCAGACACACCATTCTATGCCCAGAGTTGGGAATAAGACTTGGAGGTACAATGGGATCCTGGCGAATGGTTTCATGCCTTCACATGCTCTTACAAGGTCATTATGAATATTTCTTTCATAGAATGAAATGTAAAAATTTTCAACAAATGGTATCTTGCTCCTACTAGGTTGGCCAAAATGTATCCAGCCGCTTTAGAGGTTGTAACCTACTGGGTTACATGTTCCATACATGGTGGACTTGCCCTTGCATCATGGACTACTAGAACAAAATTCTTCCACCTGTTACGCAAAGCTACTGGACTTCCCATCCCTCAGGACTCAACAATAGGCCTTCTCAACCACAGAATTGATAAAACCCCTAAACATACACAGGCTCTTATCTTTTACGTGCTCCTGGGTGTTAAGATCATGCTCGCCAGGACCTCGAAAAAACCAAAGGTGTTTTTCTCAGAAGGAAAACAGAAAAAAACTTGTTGCTACCCTTCAAGATAAGGTTCGGAGGTTCGAGATGACCTGGGAACCCTGGGCACTTTATGTGAAGGTCCCTCTCTACCCTGGATTGCCAACTATATAATCTGGACTACCTGATTGGCCTAATCTACCCGCCTCCTCCTTCCACCCCCCCCCCCCCTCAGTCACTCTAATCCTCCGCCTCTACCCCCTCCTTGTCTTTTTTCACTATTTCTGTAACCCTCCTCTACTTTTTTCCTTTCCCCTTTTTTCTTTCTCAAGTTATTGCTCTCTATTTAACCCTTTATGTTCCCCTAAGGTTCTTAAGTAGACTGGTTATACCATCAATTGTATGACTTCACTAGCATAACCTTCTCTTTATTAATGTTGCTAGTTAGGTCAGGACTGAATAGCTAGGCACTCAGCTACTCGTCTCCTCTTGACACTTGGAGTACCGGGTTAGTCAGTCTGCAAGAATTAGCCACAGATCATGGATTATTCTCTGGTGGCTGAGAGTCAATAATATCTGGACTACCGTTCTCTCCTGAAGGAGACGTCCCATCCACAGTTAGTTCTCCTTGGGGTGGTGGGGCCATACTCCTTTATTGGTGCGGTTCTCATGCTTTGTTTTTGACCCTGAGCCCCCATCCAGCCTGTAACACTCCCACTCTACTAATGCCTACGCTGATGTACTGCATTTAATAATTTTCAATAAAAATATTAAAAGAGGAAAGCTTACTGGTGTTCTAATCCATCTCCACTTTTCCACTTTTTTAGTAACACATTTAAAGAGGAAGTAAACCCTGATGAGTTTACTTCCTCTTTGATTCCCTGTAAAGGTAAAGCATAATGGACTACTATACATCGCATAGTAGCCCATTATGTGTCACTTACCTGACACAGGAGCCAGCGAAGTCACCGCTGTCCCCTGTAGTCCAGAGCATCCATCTTCTCGTGGGTCTCGCTGCTCCACCGCTGTCATTCGACGAAGCTGCGATGACGTCACTCCCGCGCATGCGCACGGGAGCCGCCACTCGCGGCATATCGCCATTGACAGTGGCGCACTCAGTTTGCCTTCACGCCACTGTCTACGGTGCATGTGCCGTAGACAGCGGTGCCTGTGTTTTGGCAAAACGGTTTAGGAGATATTTCTTGGACCTACAGGTAAGCCTTAGGCCGCGTACACACGGGCGGACTGTATGGCCTACTTAGTCCGTCATACAATCCGACGTACAGTCCGTCATACTTTCGAATGAATGGACTTGACCACACACGGATGCACAAACAGTCCGTCGAAAGCTTGCGCGATGACGTGTACAGCACGTACGACGGGACTAGAAATAGGAAGTCCAATACACAGCAATGCACCCTTCCGCCGTGTAAATCCTTTCTGAGCATGCGCCATTCTTAGTCCGTCGAACTAGCCTACTCACGAGCGGATTGTCCGCTGAAACCAAAGTATGACGGACAGAATTTCGAAAAATCCGAAATACTTAGTACGCCAGACTGCACGCTGAAAAAGTCAGCTGAAGCCCACACACGAGCGGACTGTCAGCTGAAATGTGTTTCGACGGACTAAGTAGGCCATACAGTCCGCCCGTGTGTACGCGGCCTTAATCTACCACTTTAAGTGTCACTTGTATTTGTGTGCTGTGATTTCAGGCTTTGCATTTTACACCCCCATCTCTGTGCCGCCCAGATGCGCTGCACCCCGTGCACCCACCCAAGATCGGACTTGCCAGGGGGTACATACCAAAAAAAATGTTAGGAAAAAGGGGAAAGAGTTTTTTGGTAGAAGAAATATATATATATATATATATATATATATATATATATATATATATATATATAAATATATATATATATATATATATATATTGTATATATTGTAAAGTTTGAATATACTAGCTCCGCAGGACCAGGTGAATAAACCGGTATAAGGTGAAACCAAAATACATTTATTTATAATTAAATCAAAAATAAAGCTTTTCTTCAGCATACAAAAACGTAAATTAAAGTCAGCTTATCTTCAGCACAAATAATACAAAAAGAAAGCACCTACAGTTCTGTAGTCAGGTCTTCACCAAAAAGCTTTTTTAGAGTCCTTGCAGAGATCTTTTTGCAGCCTCCAAAACAGCAAGACAGCAAGACAGCAAGACAGCAACACAGCAACACAGCAACACAGCAACACAGCAACACAGCAACCAGACAGCTCCTCAGACAGGTGTTCATCTCCTTCTCCTCCTCACCACCACCTCTCTACTACTTCCTGTCTTATAGGCTGTCTTCTTGGAGGCTGTTAACCCCCTGTGGGCCGAATCCCTGTGGTCAGGGAGGGAGGCTCTTTCCCACCCAAATGTCACTTCAGAGCCTCCCAAATTCCGGGTCCCAACTATCTCTCTTAATATAGAGAGGACCGCGAGTCAGTCTTCTCCCAAAACTATCCTCGGAATTTGTCACCCATTTTTGGGTGACCCCCTGAGGCCTACCAGGATTCCCTTAAAGGGACCACATCCCGAATATAGGTGCTGCATAGCACCCGTCCAGGACCCAACCTTGGCGTCCTGTACAATATATATATATATATATATATATATATATATATATATATATATATATATATATATTTTTTTTTTTTACCTTTTCTACCTTTTCAATAGAATATGAATAAGTGAACAACTTAGTTTTATTTAAATTGTGCAAAAAAGAAAAATCAATGAGTACTTTTACAGCAATTATCTTTATTACAATTCAATACAAACTCCAATCAATAGTTCTTAATTTTACAATATAATATGCAGATGCACAGTTACAATAATCCTTTCAAAAACACATCCCCAACATCAGCAGTTTTACAAATAATATTAATATATGTAGTGCAACAAGAAATATTAACCATTTTTACCTAAACAGAGCAGAGTTACCTCTTCCTAGGAAAAATGTGGCCACACAGTTCCTTGGCACATATTTCAATTTCTCCTGTGCGGTTTTACATTTAATTACCTAAGCCTCATTAGATACTGGCTCACCTATTCCATTTCTAAAAGCCAAAGACATTTTCAGTTATGCCTCACATTGAGCATTAATTTCCTTGAACGCTTGCTCTATTAATCATGATAACAATCAGATTAGGACAATTATTTTAATGAGCTAATGAGATGTAAAGAGCAGATGATACACTTTTATTCCTTCCCATGGCATCGCCCTTTCATAAATGCCACACATGTCAATAAAGTGGCAGGCAATAAATGTGCTCTTTCAGGTGAGTATGACAAGATGAAAATGTTTAAATCTGTCACATCTGTGTTACTCTTAATGTAGTCAGTTATGAACCTACTATATACAAATATATTTATCTGGAATCATGCTAAATGCTTTAACTGAATGATTCGTCCTTTCACAATACCAATGAGCTCTAAAAAAAATGATGCCACATAAGCCTTATTTGTGAGGATGAAGCATGCACAGTTTCATGCTCCTCAGCCAATTACATTTAAGCAGATCTTCTCTCACATTTTACAAATTAGACGCACTGACTCTAATTTACTAGAGGAGCAGAACATTTTCATTGTTTAAAGAGCCTGCAATTAATTTTTAGTAAATCATTTTCCATATGCCTCAGATCTCTAATACATCCTGTAAACCAGCTATGGCTTTGGACTCATTTCCAAGCTCTGACACATCTCTGATCTGAAGGCACTAGAGACAGAGAGATAGGGTACACCCCCATGTAAATTAGACTGTTCTGGTAAAGTATCATGCATCCCAGACTGCCCTATGAAAATGCCCCATGTAAGAGAAGGATAGAAATGTTATCTTGTGGGTACCACAATGGTTAAGGTAGAAATCTAGTCTAAACCTAGCTAATCTTAAACTTGCTCCCACCCTTATCCTAAGTTTTATACTAATTAGCCTATAGAGGAAAGATGTGTATACTCACCTTTTCCTGGGTGCTCAGGTCCAGTTGTGAGACCCCCAGTAGCTGTCTTCAGGGAAGAGAAGATTTCTGGCAATGGCTGCAATGCCTGGGCATAATATCACCTATAAGCTTACTATGGTCCATCCGTTGTGGGCTGGGAGCCAAAAACATGACCGGACTGGAGCACCCAGTGAATAGGTAATAAGTATAAACATCTTTTCTCTGCAAGGTAATTAGTATTGGATAGCGATGAGCTTCAAGTTAGAGTCGAACGTAAGTTCATCTCGAACATCAACTGTTCGATCGTTCGAAGATCGAACATTATGGGCCGTTCACAAATTTGAGCCGTGCGTCACAGCCCATAATGCACTACATCATCGCAGTGCATTGTTGGCTGATGATTGGCCAAGTATGCACTATGACCTGCATGCTTTGGCCTATCACAGTGAAGAGAGCCATGATTGGCCACAGGCAGGGTGAGAGGAAATCTATCCCTAGGAAGGGAAATTCTCTCCTGTAAGAGTACCTTGTTTCACTAAAAACCACAAATTTTCTAAATCCAATTGTCATTGGGACAGAAAGTGAGGTGAAATCTTCTAAACATTTGCACACAGACAGCAAAACAAAGGTTACAAGGGTGATAATACCTCTCCCTATGTTTTCCAAAAAGCTTAAAAATAGTTTTTTTGGCTTCTTCAATAGGACTGAGAATGAATTACTACAAGTTATTGTAAAAAGGAGACAATATAAATTGAAAGGGATAGAAATGATTATCTCTGAAATCAAACAACAGCTACTACCCTTTAACAAACATAGAGACTATGAAGAGAAGGAGAAAGAACTACAGGAATCAATTAAAAAGTATGATTCGGATATACAAGCAAAAAAGCTAAAAAAGTTCAAGAGAGATGTATTGGACTATAATGACCTGAAAGTGTATAAATGGCAATCTGGCCTTCAAGACCTTATGGATGAAATAAATACAGCCCATGATAATGAGAGTCCAGACGGATTAATGGAAATTATGAATTTAGATCAACCAACAAGTACACCACAACCAATTATGAGAACAGATTCAATACAAGGAACCAGGCCATTGAATAGACCACTGGGACGTAGAAATGTGCAAATAGATGATCAAAGAAGTTACCAGCAAGAACCATACATAGCGGAAGGCCCGACTACACCCAGGTATAATTTACCCACAAGAAATCGGTTCACCCCCCTGAGGGATTATCCACAATATACATATCCGCAGGATCGAGGAAACAGACATTTCCAACACACTCCTTTGAGGGACTATCCGCAATATACACATTCGCAAGATAGAGGAAATTACAGAGAAAATAGATACTCTCAACCGAGAAGAAACTCTAGAGAATATAGGGATTTTCCCAGGAATGGACAACGGGACAGGCCTCCAGGGAGATGGACCGCCAGACCACCCTACAGAAATTCAAGATGGAGAGAACCAACAGGCAACAGAGGGGGATATCAAGGAGCTTTCTACAGGACAATGAACAGAGATGGACAATATCCAGATCACACGGACCCATGTCCTTCGGGGACACCATGGGAGAGCAACCCAGGAAGAGATGGCACAACCATGTGGAGACACAGGGAAGGAAAAAACGGACCAGGGGAAGTAGAGGAGGAAAGAAGAAACAAAAGAAGAGGAACCTAATAGGAAAAGGCATCTATAATTTGAGTGATATACAGTTTGAGGAAGAAGAGTTAAGGATTTTGGATTTGGGATTAAAATTCGCCCCTGATAAAACAATAGACAAGTTTGAAACGTATATTGACTTAAAGAAGTTCATGAGGAAGTTGAATATTAAAAAACATTTTGCTATGAATACAGGAGTGAAAAGCAAAGCAGAATCTCTATACGTCCAAACTGAGTTAAAGAATAAGTCTACATTTAACCCCAACACACCAGGCAATCAATGTTTGGGAGCGTTCAGTAAAATGGTGGAAGGTGACTTAAGACAATTGGAGAAAAGGAATCACAAGAAAACTGCAAATATTTGGAAGACCATCAAGGCACTAGGAGAGAAGAAAAATGTGATTATCAGACCAGCGGATAAAGGGGGCGGCCTGGTAATTCTGAATAAATCTGATTACATGGAGGAGATGAAAAGGCTATTGAGTATTGAGGACACGTACAAAAAGTTGAAGGGAAATCCCAAATATGAATATGAGAAAAAATTAGCAACCTTTGTGAAGAAAGGAAAAGAAATGGGAATTCTTAACGATGATGAAGCTGAATATTTAATATCAAATTCGACAAAAACCCCGGTGATGTATTACATGCCAAAAATCCATAAAAGGCTCATCAAGCCCCCAGCGAGGCCCATAATTAGTGGAATAGATTCCATCTTCTCACGTCTAGGGGAATACTTGGACAAATTCTTGAAACCCTTAGTACAGAAAGGGAGATCCTATCTGAGGGATAGCACACAACTTTTAAAAGAACTCCAAGATTTAGTAGATGTTGAGAAATTCCTGATGGTCACTATCGATGTAAATTCATTATATACAAGTATAGTACAGCGTGATGGCCTAATGGGAGTTGAAAAGGCTCTATATGAGAACACAGACATGCGACAAGAACAAATAGAATACATCATCGAGGGATTAGAATTGGCAATGGGTTGTAATTATTTTTGGTACGATCAAAAATACTATGTCCAGACAAAAGGGGTAGCCATGGGGGCTCGATATGCCCCTAGCGTAGCTAATCTTATGATGAACATGTGGGAGGAGGAATATATCTATGGTAGAAATATACCTCAGGTGAGGTTCTACCGTAGATATATAGACGACCTCATCCTATTATGGGATGGCACTCCTACAGATCTCGAAAAATTTTTGAACAGCTTAGATAATAACATCTACGGACTCACTTTTACTGGAAAGTATAGTGAACATAGTATTGACTATCTGGACCTCCAAATCTCTAAGAAAGATGGAATTTTTAGTACCAAGACCTTTTTTAAAACAACGGATAGAAACAGCTACATCCCGACCACAAGTTGTCACCACCCCAAATGGAAAAACAACGTTCCTAAAGGACAGTTGCTAAGATTAAGGAGAAACTGTCACTCAACAGAAGATTACCACCTCCAAGCAGATATCATTTTAGAGAGATTTCTAGAAAAAGGGTATAGGCCAGAACCACTACTTCAATTAAAGAACAATATTGGGGGTCTAGAGAGGAAGTCGCTACTGGAGAAACAGAAGAAGAAAGACAGGAAGATGGAACTGGCATTTATTACTGGCTTTAATACCCAATACAGGGACTTTGAAAAAATCATCAAGAAGTTTTGGCCTATACTTCAAGAAGACAAAATATTATCAAAGGTCCTTCCTAAAAAGCCCTACTTTGTGTATAGAAAGGCCCCCACCTTACGCTCTCTTTTAGTACATAATGCAATTGATCCACCAAGGCAAGTTAAAATCTTCAATGATATGAAGGGTTTTTACAGGTGCCAGAGATGTCTCCCATGTAGAGTTAGCAAAAAGCAACCACGGAAAAAAGAAACCTTCAAGGCAAAAACAGACCATAAAGAGTACAAAATAAAAGAACTAATTACCTGCCGGAGCACACATGTAACGTATGTTATAGAGTGCCCGTGCAATTTGCAGTATGTGGGGAGGACCACACGCCCCCTTTTTGTCAGAATTAGGGAACATATTAATAACATAAAAAAAGGGTTCCCGAACCACAACCTTTCCCGCCACTTTGATGAATTCCACCAAAGAGACCCATCTGGTTTAATCTTTTATGGGATAGATTGCGTTAAGGGGAATTGGAGGGGAGGGAATAAGACCACCCTCATCTCGCAGAACGAAACTGCCTGGATATACAGGTTGGGGTCTCTTGTGCCACGGGGCCTCAACCTGGATATAGACTTGAACTGTTTCATAGCCAATCCGTAGGTCCTCTTGTTTATACCCTTTTTTTTGGTTTTTGTTTCTGTTTTGGTCCCTGAGGGTTTTTCCTGTTGTGTTTTTGAACAAGTAATATGTGCTCTTTACAAATGGATTATGGATAAAGATCAACACACTCGCTTACGTTAAGTTGTGAGAGTGGTGCTTACTTATAATTCATAACATAAGACCTGTCTACACAGACCATTTCTGTCTGGGGGATGTAGACTTTGGTGGGCCGTCTCTAGCGGTAGGACGATTATATGAATGGTTTTTCCTTCCTCTGCTTATTATATTATATATGTTTTTCACTTTGTATATCTTTATATACTTGGGTTTTTATATCCATATGTCTGATTTAATATTTCTTCATCCATCATTTTTTCAGTTCGTCATGTTTTCATTTTTTTCATTTTTTCCCTTCCTGCATAGAGACATATGTAGAGTTCCAAGCGTAGATATATATTTCTATACCCCTTTAACATCACGTTATGGTGTACTACATTTGATTTTTTCTTCTATTCCAGCCTATTGGCTGTGGATAGAGGAAGAAACACAAACTTCCAGAAGTTTAAACTTTACTAGATAGTAGCTGGATTGTAAGGAAACTAATGGAAGAATTTGTTTGATATATTTTTTTATGATTCATTGAATGTAACTACTTCAAATTATTTATGGGATTATGGTCGTTGGAAATATGTAATAGCCATTCTGTATGAAGGGAACATTTAGATCATTATGGGAAGTAGAAATAAAATTATTATTACTGTTATTAATTTATCAGTTTTGAGTTCCCCATAGGATAGATCACCCTTGGGGTTTAAGCCCTTAAAATGATTGGGCATTAGTAATTACTCGGGAATACATTTATTTATTATTTTGTATATGTTTTATATTTTTTATAAATTAGCCGTTTGTTCTGAAGCTTCGGCCCCCCTTTTTTTCCGTGACCCAGCTTGGGACCGATTATTACCAACATGCGGATTGTATGGGTAATGTGCTGCTCTATACGTTCGGTCATCGGGCCCACCTACTAATGTCGGATTGGTTGTCGGATATGGGCGACGACCAATGAGGTACCGAATAGTCCGGGGTTTTGCCTATTTAATAAACAGAACGTATTAGCGTAACACCGCCGCTGAAGACGTCAATGACGAAACGCGTTCGACGGAGTTACGCTTACCACGTCAGTTCAGGGTTGCCTACGGGGGTTGGAACGCAGTTGGAGCGCACGCTGCGTTCCCACCGAACGGTACCCGCGAGTTAAGTGGAATTTGCGCTATAAGGGCTCTTTCCTAAGGGGACTCAAAAAGACTAGAGCTATCTAGCTAAACAGAAAAAACCCGGTACATTGCTTAAAGCGATCGTTACACTGGAGACGGGTGTTTTTTATGTTTTGTCTCTCTTAGGGTAGAGAGCCATCAGCGTATTTTCCATAGCTGTATTTTATATTTTTTAATCTGTTTTTCTGGTCTAATACTGGAGCTTGGACCACTGGAACCTATGTGAAGTGGACTTCTTGGTGAATTACGTTTCCACATTTTTCATTTATATATATTTTTTTACTTTAATTAATTTTTAAATTTTTACTTTATATTACATGAAAATTGTTTTTTATTGCTGTTTTTTACTATTTTTGTGGAAATAAATTGGTTCTGATACGGATTACACTATGGAGACTGTTATTTTTTTCCCTGTGAGGGCACAAATGGAATCTCCTTTTGGATATGAACGATTATAAATAAGGAGGTCAGAAGGTCAAAAGAGCTGGATATCGGCAGATTGGATTTAAAGGCGAACTACCCCTGCAGGGGTGAATTTTTCTGGTGAGTGGGGTACCTTGCGGGGGAGCACGGAAGTCACTTTGAAGATCACACAAGAAGCACAAAAGTCACTTTATGAACATTTAATGTTGAATTTGCACTATTGAAGACTTTTTGGAGAGTTGGACTTTTATTTTTATTTTTATTTTTATTTTTTCCTATTTTTATGTGTGTGTTCATTTCTTATTTTTATTTTTATTATTTTTCTAAGGGTCACTATAACACATTTTTTATTTATATTTTTTCATAGATGTTTTACTAGTACATATGTTTGGAACCCTTTGATTTTGAATTTGAATTGTGTCACCTGATTTGGTATTTTCATATATTTTTTGTTTTTTTGTATTGTGATTGCACGTTTCACTTATACATATACTTATTAGAGTTTGTTTTTTATATATTCATATATATTTTTTATATTCATATATTTTTTTCACATGTAGTAATTGGAGTAGATTTCTATAATTTTCTTTTCCCAGCCGACAGATCGGTGGGTTTATCACAATTTGGCACTAATGCGATTTTAGGGAAAAGCCGCACTCAGTACAAGTTTTTCTATATTAATCTGGTGTTTTTTTCACAGAATTTATATATGATTTGTTCAGGTTCTCAGGATAAGGTCCTAAATTATTACACTGCTTACTGTCACATTGGAGTCACAGTAGGGAATCTGTGCGATTGTATGTAACCTCTGGAAGTAGCCTCTTGTATGTTTCTTTCTTTGGGCTTGGATTGAAATACGTGGATTATAAAGGATCTATTGCTTTCCTTAGGGAGGCTTCATCTTTATTTAGGTACGATTACATATATGAAAACTATTATTGGTGAGATAGATTACTCCTATTTTTTCTTGGCATTTCTCATTTTCTCTTTTTCTTTTGTTTCATCAATGAGAGTCAATATTTGTTTATGTTAAATAGGTAGCGCCAGTTACCCCGGTTGTTAGATTCTTTTTATTGGTGGAAGAAACCCCTAGCGGGGATTTTCTTTTTGTGGGGGGCAGCAAACTATAATTATTTACACATATAGTACTCATCCCGGATTTGTTGTTTTTTGTCTGTCCAGTACCCAGTGTTGACCAGCACGGTTTTACCTTTACAATCATTTTCATTGTTTAAAGAGCCTGCAATTAATTTTTAGTAAATAATTTTCCATATGCCTCAGATCTCTAATACATCCTGTAAACCAGCTATGGCTTTGGACCCATTTCCAAGCTCTGACACATCTCTGATCTGAAGGCACTAGAGACAGAGAGATAGGGTACACCCCCATGTAAATTAGACTGTTCTGGTAAAGTGTCATGCATCCCAGACTGCCCTATGAAAATGCCCCATGTAAGAGAAGGATAGAAATGTTATCTTGTGGGTACCACAATGGTTAAGGTAAAAGTCTAGTCTAAACCTAGCTAATCTTAAACTTGCTCCCACCCTTATCCTTAGTTTTATACTAATTAGCCTATAGAGGAAAGATGTGTATGCTCACCTTTTCCTGGGTGCTCAGGTCCAGTTGTGAGACCCCCAGTAGCTGTCTTCAGGGAAGAGAAGATTTCTGGCAATGGCTGCAATGCCTGGGCATAATATCACCTATAAGCTTACTATGGTCCATCCGTTGTGGGCTGGGAGCCAAAAACATGACCGGACTGGAGCACCCAGTGAATAGGTAATAAGTATAAACATCTTTTCTCTGCAAGGTAATTAGTATTGGATAGCGATGAGCTTCAAGTTAGAGTCGAACATAAGTTCATCTCGAACATCAACTGTTCGATCGTTCGAAGATCGAACATTATGGGCCATTCACAAATTTGAGCCGTGCGTCACAGCCCATAATGCACTACATCATCGCAGTGCATTGTTGGCTGATGATTGGCCAAGTATGCACTATGACCTGCATGCTTTGGCCTATCACAGTGAAGAGAGCCATGATTGGCCACAGGCAGGGTGAGAGGAAATCTATCCCTAGGAAGGGAAATTCTCACCTGTAAGAGTACCTTGTTTCACTAAAAACCACAAATTTTCAAAATCCAATTGTCATTGGGACAGAAAGTGAGGTGAAATCTTCTAAACATTTGCACACAGACAGCAAAACAAAGGTTACAAGGGTGATAATACCTCTCCCTATGTTTTCCAAAAAGCTTAAAAATAGTTTTTTTGGCTGGAGCTACACTTGAAATGTACCAGTTCAAAATTACAAACAGATTCTACTTATGAACAGTCCCTGTCTTCTTTGGACCGCCTGTATACTGCTGTTTTGAGTATATAGGTCTGGGGGCATCGCTCCTTTCCTTTTTTTTATTTGGGTGCGGGTTTCCCTTAATATCCATACAAGATCCAAAGGGGCTGGTAATGGGCTGGGGGGGGGTACCCATGCCTTTTTTCTCAATGATTTTCATCCATATTGCTGGGACCAGACATTACATTAAAGCCGCAAGCAGTTTTAAATGACTTTTATTCCTTTAGAAAAGTCATTTTGTGCAGGGACAGTTCTAAACACGGGAAACACGTGCCACTTTACAGGCATACTATAGACACCCCCAGGAACAATATTTAAAGGAATATTGCACTTTTATATTTTCACTTTAAGCATCATTAAAATCACTGCTGCCGAATAAATGGCCATTTTTAAAACTTTTTTTTTGCATTAATACATGTACCCTGGGGCAGGATCTGGGACCCCAAACCCTTTTTAGGACAATAACTTGCATATTAGCCTTTAAAATTCACATTTTTGATTTCTCACGTTCGAGTCCCATTGACTTAAACAGGGTTTGAAAGTTCGTGCAAACTATCGGTCCGTTTGCAAGTTCTGGTGCGAACCAAAATTGAGGGGTGTTCGGCTCATCCCTAGTATTGGAATTAGAATGGGGGTAAGAGTAAATTAGATTAGGTATAGATCAGACTTTCACTTTAAATCTTCCGTGGCTCAGCCACTCTGCTGCATTGAGAATGAGTTTCACTCTCTCTGCTGGTTCAAATTGAAAAAAAACTGTAACAAGTAGAACAGGGGCCCAAGTAATAATAATAGTTGCAGTTGAGCAGACCTGAGAGAATAAAGAGTGGGTAATTCAATGGCCCCCTATGCAGAAATCTGTTGTGGGGTAGACAGTTTACTCCTATGCATTATGATCAACCACGTAATATTGAGTAGGTCACCCCTTTTGCTGCCAAAACAGCTCTGACCCATTGAGGCATGGAATCTACCAGACCTCTGAAGGTATGCTGTGGTATCTCGCACCAAGTCATCATTAGCAGACCATTACCTTCACCAGCTTGCCTTTTCCTCATAGTGTATCCTGGTGCCATATCTTCACCAGGTAAGCAACACACACGCACCTGGCCATCCACATGATCACATCATCCACTTCTCCCATGACCCTATCATTAGTACTCCAGTTTCCCTTCTTTGGACTAATTCTGGCAGGTCCTGACGAAGGATGAGCTCCGGCGTGTTTGCAAACTCCACGTGCAAAGCCCGCCAGGAAGTCGGCGCAGCTCTGCGCTAATCACAGGCAGTGAGACATTGTCCCGATGCGCGGCTGCTGAGATTGGAAAATGTCTCAATGTTTGTGATTAGCGCAGTGCTGCGCCGACTTCCTGGTGGGCTCTGCGTGTGGAGTGTGCAAAAACACCAGAGCTCATCCTTAGTCATGACCACTATAGACCAGGAACATCCCACAAGAGTTGCAGTTTTGGAGTTGCTCTGACACTGTTCTATCGCCATTACTATGTGGCCCTTGTCAAGTTGCTCAAATCAAGTTTGTCCATTTTTTTTGGCTTTGAAAACAACAACCTCAAGGACAACATGTTCATTTGTGGCATAATGAGATAATCAACATTATTTACTTTACCTATCAGTGTCCATGGTCATAATGTTATAGCTAATCAGCATATACTGTGTGTGTGTGTATGTGTGTGTGTGTATGTGTATATATATATATATATATATATATATATATATATATATATATATATATAGTAAAATTATTGTATGAATCACATTTCAACCTTGTCACTGGGTGTTTTCTGTCTGAAGGAATTGTTATCAAAATGCAGGACATTGTTTCATTACATGAGCACAAGCTAAATCACGTTATGTAGTAGCATCACAGTCTAGAGGATCCTTATTGAAAAGACAAAGAACGCAACAAACCTTCTAGCTAAGCCTAGCGTAAAAAGCCTGAATCCTTCTCATACATGACTGATATCAGTAAGCATGGAGCACCGATTTAATGCAGAGACACTCAATATTCATGAGAAAGTTAATGAGCATGTAGAACCTGGGAAACTACCTCCCAATCTAAATGAAGCATGGATAAGCTGAGAAAAAAAGAACACTTTGTATTCTTTGAGTTTTGGGAATTTAGCTTTAGAAGTACTTTGACAGCATAAGCTAATTTGTTGAATTTGTAATGTGTGCCATGTAGAACCCAAAAAAAAAAAACAAGATATAATGTATTAAAAAAAACCTTTTCTAAGTCTTGATCCCAACCAAATCTTTGTCCTAGAGTTTTACAGCAAGGTGCTAGTAATGGGCAAGAAAAATATTGGTATTCAGAAAATAGTGCTCTACGGGTTGCCCTGGTCTGCTTTTGACAGATGGAAGGTGTTGGCTGCAATAGTCTAATGTTTTTTCCTCTGATTCATCTGAGCTACAATTCAGTGACATCCTAAAACATTCTCTCCTAAGGGGGGATTGGGCGGGGACATTCAACATCCCAGGATAGTGCTAGTAAGATACTTCACCAATAAGACTTCAATCAGAATGGAACCTGCAGTCAGAGACACATACAGGGCATTATACAGTGAACTGCTTCCTCTTCAGACCTGTGGTCATATAATGTGGTACAGATACATTTTCCAGCTCTAACTTCCTCTAGGACAGTGGTTCTCAACCCTTTCCTGAAGTACCCCCAACAGGCCATGTTTGCAGGTTTTCCTTTATCTTGCACAGGTGCTTTAAATCAAAGTCAATGGCTTGGTATTTTGGACATCTATTTTATCTAAGCCCCCATACACATGGTCGGACATTCCGACCACAAAATCCATCAGATTTTGTCCGAAACTGGTGTTGCATACACACGGTTGGACAAAGTTGTCGGAAAATCCGATCGTTCAGAACGTGATGACGTTAGTTCGTTACAACGGGACTACGTTCAGGCTAGTAGCCAATAGCTTTGGTCTCATAATTTGATCTGAGTATGCGTGGCACTTTGTCCAATCGGAATTCTCTACAAACAATCAGACAAAGTCTGATCGGACCATGTTGTCGGAAAATTTTATATCCAGCTCTCAAACTTTGTTGGTCGGACAATCCGATGGAAAAAGTCAGATGGAGCCCACACACGGTCGGATTATCCGACAACATGGTCGGATCGGACATTTTCCATCGGAATGTCCGACCGTGTGTACAAGGGCTAAGAGAAAATCCCAAAACATGGCTTGTTGGGGTACTCCAGGACAGGGTTGAGAACCACTACTCTAGGATAATGCATGACTAAAACCAAGACCCTCAAAAAAAAAAAAAATTCTTAAGCTGCAAAATGTGAAAAGCTGCATCACAATAAAGCAGAGCTTTTCTTTGCAAATTAAATTTGCCTCCAAGTTTTTATGCATTTTTCACCACCATTCTGGTCTAGACTAGAATAATGTGTCCTGCCAAGCATTCCCCCTGGGAGACCCAATCACATATTCCAGGATACTGTGGGAGCCTAGTCATAAAATGACAGGAGGGGCCAGTGTTTCCAACAGTCAGTATTTTTACTGGCAGACAGTAAAACATGGGCACTTTTCTCCTGCCAGTAAATTCCAGTGACAGCAAAAGGTTGCCAGTAAAAAATATGATGCTCGGCTTGACATGCGCAGTTCCAGTCCAAAGCTGGCTGAGACCATCTGAGTACCTACTAGAGTGTGTTCTGGCAGCACTAGTGGGGGGGGGCGGTCTGGCGGAGGAGGTGCTTGAGTGTGTCATGCGAAGTCATGGTGCAAGCAGGGCCGGATTCCCCACAAGACCACCGAGGCCAGGCCTCAGGGCGGCAGTGGTACAGGGGCGGCGCCACTTCTACGGCGACTTTCTGGTAACTGGAACGCACAATAGTGCGGACGTGATGTCATCAGCTGGAAATGATGGCCACGTGGCTTCCATGTCTTGCATCATTTGCAGCTGATGACATCACGTCCGCCCTATCGTGCATTCCACCGCTACCAGGAAGTGGGATTACGCAAACCCGGTCGGTCCCCGTGAAATAAGCAGAGGTGCCAGCGAAACGGGCTTGCGGGCGGGAGTTTGCTGCCCCCCTGAATGTGCCCCTGAATATCCCCTGTCCACAGAATCCCTTCTTGGTCCAGACACGACAGCCACTAAAGTTGACATCAGGGCTGCTGTTAGAAATCATGGGGCCCCATACATCCTACCTGATGGGGCACCCTTCGACTTGGTGGCAGGCGACGTGGCAAGGGACACATTGCATCTGCTGACAAGTGACACCCTGCATCCGCTGACAAGTGACATGGCAAGTGACACCCTGCATCCGCTGACAAGTGACGTGGCAAGTGACACCCTGCAGCCTCTGACAAGTGACGTGGCAAGTGACACCCTGCATTCGCTGACAAGTGACGTGGCAAGTGACACCCTGCATCCGCTGACAAGTGACGTGGCAAGTGACACCCTGCAACCGCTGACAAGTGATGTGGCAAGTGACACCCTGCATCTGCTGACAAGTGACATGGCAAGTGACACCCTGCATCCACTGACAAGTGACGTGGCAAGTGACACCATACATCCACTGACAAGTGACGTGGCAAGTGACAATCCGCAATGTGTGGCAGGTGGCATCGTGGCAAGTGACAATCCACAACATGTGGCAAGTGACAATCCGCATCTGAAGGCAGGTGACGTTGGCAAGTGACATGCTCAGACTCCGAATGATTCTGCTTATGGTGAGTTGAACTATTTTATATAACAATGTAATAATAGAAATTTTGCACTTCAATCCATTTTTTTTTTTGCGATACAGCCTTGCGTCAATTTAACTGACAATTGCGCAGTTGTGTGATGCTGTACCCAAACAAAATTTAGAATAAAGTTAGAACTAAAAAATTGTAGGGAGTTTCTAACTGCTATAATCTTTAAAAGGCATTTTCTGCATTACAGAGTATTTTCAGTCTGTACAATTATAGGCAGTTATTTTCAGTGTTCTCGTGTGTGGAGATGTGTTTTTGATTGATCTATTTTAGCAGTCATCAATAAAGGACAAGAATGGTGGTGGGGTGTGTGTGTGTGTGTGTGTGGTGGGGGGGCGACATTGAAGGACCCGGTCTTGGGGCGGCAAAGGGAGTAAATCTGGGCCTGGGTGCAAGGTAGTGAGACGGAACAACCGGAGCCTCCTGTGCGGGTCTGCAGGACTGTCAGAGTGGACTGAAGGGACCACCTGGCATGGAGAGAAAATGCCACTGTGGCTCGATAAAGTGTCAACATCATCTGTGCATCTGCACATTGCTGTCAGTGTCACTGTGAGAGTCAATTTCATGTGTGTGCCTGTCCATTCTAAGTCCTGTCCTTACTTACTATTTTGAAAATCACATTGCTAATTGCATTTTGTACTTCGTACTTTGTAGCCCAAATACTGAAATTTGCACTTAAAGGGGTTGGAAACCCTCTGTTATTTGAAAAAAAAAAGTCATACTTACATCCACTGTGCAGTTTGTTTTGCACGGAGTGGCCCCGATCTTCGACTTCCGAGGTCCCCCAGTGGCACTGGTAGCACCTACTTGACTCCTGTCCATGTTGAAGAAAGCTCTCCTAAGGTGGACACCCGTGTGGACGCACTCCTGAGTCCTGCATCTGTGTATACTCACACAGAAAGCAGATCTTGGACCCGCCCCCGGCGCCCACAACATTAGATTTAATTGACAGCAGCGGGAGCCAATGGCTGCACTGCTATCAATCTATACAATCAAGAGCCTAGACAATGGGCAGAGAGGAAGAGCGTGTCTCCGCAGAGGGAACAAATGGGCTCAGTTGATTAAAAGGGGGGTTGGGGGGCTAGGGGGCCAATCCGTGTCAGACGTTTTTCACCTTAATGCATAGGATGCATTAAAGTGAAAAACACAAGGGTTTACAACCCCTTTAAAATAAATGTTGTAACTTTTGGGAATGCCAGTAAAAACTTAGATGTGCAAGTAAATTTTGGGTGTTGTGTCAGTAAATGTAATATGTTAGATTGGTAACACTGGGGGAGGCAGAGCTTCCATGTCATCTGGGGGGGGAGTCCAACTGATTGAAGCTGAATGCCCACCAATCAACGAGCCACTGTGGCACACTTTATTTGTTATCCACTGCCCCTTTCTTTCCTAGTCCTTCCTTACTGTACCTGTATTATTTAGCTTTTTTTTTTTTTTTTCTTCTTTTTTTTTAGGATAAAATGGATAAGAGGTCATTTTTCAGGCCTTTTATTCCTGCCTCTGACCCCCAATTTTCTCACACTTCCTGCTTCTGCGACACTCATACAATAAATTAGGGGAGATGTTTTAAGTTAATTATTCAAGAAACTATACCATACCAGCGGTGGACTGAACTTTTAGCAAGTTTGTGATGCTTTCTCTCGCTTACTGCACATATGTTGGCAATCAAGAGAGCAGAAAAAGTTCTTTATATTCTCACTGAGCATTTTTATTTTTTTAAACAAATATGCTATGCAGATTCAACAATTAAGTCATAGTCTGGTTGTAAATATTCTAAAATCAGTGAGTTCACCTGGAACATACAGGCTTTGAACATATGGTATACTAAATCAAAGAAGAGAAGGGGGTTATATCCATGGATGGCTTCCAGTTATGAAGAGCTGTTATTTCAATCAACTACAATATATTTTCAAATGTAGCATGTTAGTACATCCTTAAACATGTTTCAGAGCTGTTTATATTAAAAAGGTAAATTTATGACATAAACAGAGATAATATGTCTGTGCAAGAAAGCATTAATTTGTATTTAAAAAAAAAACACAAATGATTATCAGCTGCGGGAGAACTAATGTTTTTCTAGGCTCATTTCAGAATTTTATCTACCGGAAATTTTAGCCAACATTTTAGCCACAGCTGAAAATAATATTTACCTATTGGCATAAAAGTATTCCTTATGATACAAAATGAAATAGTAGGAGAGCTGAATGTGCAAATAGCTCTGCTGTCTTGAGGTTGATACTTACCTAAATCATTTATAGTGTCTTTATAAAGGAATCTGTGGAGTGATTTCAACAAAAATTGATTTTATGTTGAAATTAGTGATTTTTCCAAAGCAAAAACGAACAAATTCTCTCATTGAGTCTTTGTGTAGGGGAAATGTGCTTGAAAAAAAAAAAAAGAAAAGATCTACTTTTATTTATTAATTTGAAGGTTGTGTGTTTAACCCTTTCAGATCCGCCCTATAGCTGAATTACGACTACAGCACGGATCTGTTTTGCCAGGAGGCTGTCAATAGATGTCCTTCCCTTTTCACGCTCACCACTCCCTCTGAAAGGGCTCACGTGGCTTGCACTGTGATCACCCGAGTCAATGAGACTCAGGTGATCACAGATCGGAGTAAGGGGTTGATCCCGACCCCTTACCATGTGATTAGCTGCCAGGCAATGACAGCTGATCACGTGATGTAAACAGAAGATCGGTAATTGTTTTTTTTTCTCTCGCTGACAGCGTGAGGAGAAAAAAAAAGCAGATCACCGGCTTCTGTTGAAGGGACATCTGTCCCAAAGAGGAAGAGGCGAAGCCGCCTCATATGTGCCCACCAGTACCACCTGCCAGTGCCACCTGCCAGCACCACGAATCAGTGCCCACAGTACATAAGTGCCAGCAATCAGTGCCACCTATCAATGCCCACCAGTGGTGCCAATCAGTGCCTCATCAGTGCCACCTAGCAGTGCTGCCTATCAGTGTCACCTACCAGTGCCCATCACTGCCTGCTATCAATGGCACCTATTACTGCCCTTCAGTGCCACCTATAAATGCCCTTCATTGCCACCTCTGAGCCCCTGTACACACGGTCGGAGAATCCGTCAGAATGTGTCCTATCGGACCGTGTCATCGGATAATCGGACTGTGTGTGGTATGCATCGGACTGATTCAGTCGGAATATCCGTCGAACCCAATTTTCCAACATGTTGGAAATATTTCCCGAACAACTGGGCCGGTCGGACATACTCCGATCATGTGTAGCGAATTTTGATCGGACCAAGTGCCACGCATGCTCAGATCAAATTCCTACATCAAAGCTATTGGCTACTAGCCTGAATGTAGTCCCATCGTAACGAAATTACGTCATCACGTTCTGAAAGATCGGATTTTTCGACCACTTAGTCCGACCGTGTGTATGCAACAGTTTCGGACAAGATCCGACGGACAAAATCCGACGGAGAAAATCAGACGGATTTGGTTGTTGAAATCTCCGACCATTTGTACAGGGGCTTAGTGACCACCAATGCCACCTATCAGTGCCCACCAGTGTCACCTAATAGTGCCTACCAGTGCTGCCTTATCAGTGCCCATCAGTGTCACCTTATCAGTGCCCATTAGTGCAACCTATCAGTGCCCATCAGTGTAGCCTCATCAATGAAGGAGAAAAATTACCTGTATGCAAAATTTATTAACAAAATATAAAATGTTTATTTTTTTATTTTTTTAATCTGTCTTTTTTTTTATTTTTTTAACAGAAAATAAAAAACCCAGAAGTGATCAAATACCACTAAAAGAAAGCTCTATTTGTGGGAAAAAAAATTATAAAAATGTAATTTGGGTACAGTGTTGTATGACCACGCAATTGTCATTTAAATAGTGAAAGCACTAAAAGCTGAAAATTGGTCTGGGCAGGAGGGGGGTTTAGGTGCCCAGTAAGCAAGTGGTTAAAGATGAACTCCATCTTTAGATATAATTTACATAATTAGTTTGACCCAGCTTGGCCCAAACAAATTATGTCCTTCACTAACATGAGGCCGCTGGATGTGCGGTATAAACTGTATGTACAGTGGTGTGAAAAAGTGTTTGCCCCCTTCCTCATTTCCTGTTCCTTTGCATGTTTGTCACACTTAAGTGTTTCGGAACATCAAACCAATTTAAACAATAGTCAAGGACAACACAAGTAAACACAAAATGCAATTTGTAAATGAAGGTGTTTATTATTAAAGGTGAAAAAAAATCCAAACCATCATGGCCCTGTGTGAAAAAGTGATTGCCCCCTAAACCTAATAACTGGTTGGGCCACCCTTAGCAGCAACAACTGCAACCAAGCGTTTGCGATAACGTGTAATGAGGCTTTTACAGCGTCCTGGAGGAATTTTGGCCCACTCATCTTTGCAGAATTGTCCTAATTCAGTTACATTAGAGGGTTTTCGAGCATGAACGGCCTTTTTAAGGTCATACCACAACATCTCAATAGGATTCAGGTCAGGACTTTGGCTAGGCCACTCCAAAGTCTTCATTTTGTTTTTCTTCAGCCAATCGGTGGTGGACTTGCTGGTGTGTTTAGGATCATTGTCCTGCTGCAGAACCCAAGTTCGTTTCAGCTTGAGTACACGAACAGATGGTCGGACATTCTCCTTCAGGATCTCTTGGTAGACAGCAGAATTCATAGTTCCTTTTATCACGGCAAGTCTTCCAGGTCCTGAAGCAGCAAAACAGCCCCAGATCATCACACTACCACCACCATATTTTACTGTTGGTATAATGTTTTTTTTATGAAATGCAGTGTTCCTTCTACACCAGATATACTTGGACACACACCTTCCAAAGAATTCCACTTTTGTCTCATCGGTCCACAGAATGTTGTCCCAAAAGTCTTGGGGATCATCAAGATGTGTTGTGGAGAAATTGAGACGAGCTTTGATGTTCTTTTTGCTCAGCAGTGGTTTTCTCCTTGGAACTCTGCCATGCAGGCCATTTTTGACCAGTCTTTTCCTGATGGTGGAGGCATGAACGCTGACCTTAACTGAGGCAAGTGAGGCCTGCAGTTCCTTGGATGTTGTTGTGGGGTCTTTTGTGACCTCTTGGATGAGTCGTCGCTGCGCTCTTGGGGTAATTTTGGGCGGCCGGCCACTCCTGGGAAGGTTCACCACTGTTCCACGTCTTCGCCATTTGTGGATAATGGCTCTCACTGTGGTTCGCTGGATTCCCAAAGCTTTGGAAATGGCTTTATAACCCTTTCCAGACTGATAGATCTCAATTACTTTCTTTCTCAATTGTTCCTGAATTTCTTTGGGTCTCGGCATGATGTGTAGCTTTTAAGGATCTTCTGGTGGACCTTACTGTGTCAAGCAGCTCCTATTTAAGTGATGCCTTGATTGTGAACAGGTGTGGCAATAATCAGGCCTGGGTGTGGCTAGAGAAATTGAACTCAGGTGTGGACAACCACAGTTATAGTATGTTTTAACAAGGGGGGGCAATCACTTTTTCACACAGGGCCATGATGGTTTGGATTTTTTTTCACCTTTAATAATAAACACCTTCATTTACAAATTGCATTTTGTGTTTACTTGTGTTGTCCTTGACTATTGTTTAAATTGGTTTGATGTTCCGAAACACTTAAGTGTGACAAACATGCAAAGGAACAGGAAATGAGGAAGGGGGAAAACACTTTTTCACACCACTGTAGCTGAGGCTATATACAGCATACTGTACTGTTTTACAGGTTCGAGCCAAGACTCCCTGTCTTATACCCGGAACATAGTAGAGTCTACCACAGCAGTGCTCAGCCATTCAGAGAAAGCAATGTATTCTACTAATGAATACAAAGTTTCCTCCGATTGTCTTAGTCAGAGAGGCAGGCTGATGTCACAACCTCTGACTTAGCCAATCAGAGGAAAGAAGGAGAGAAGGCACTTCTGTGAGAATTATTCTTTAGTATAAAACAGCAAGCAAGTAGTATGCATGGCAGCAAGGTGGTGGAAGGAATGACACTTTAAGGAGCACGTCACAGGAGAAGAAACAACTCTAAGCCCTTGTACACACGGTCGGAGATTCTGACAACCAAATCCGTCGGATTTTGTCTGACGGATTTTGTCCGAAACGGTTGCATACACACGGTCGGACAAAGTTGTCGGAAAATCCGACGTGATTACGTTATTTCGTTACGACGGGACTACGTTCACGCTAGTAGCCAATAGCTTTGGTGTAGGAATTTGATCTGAGCATGCGTGGCACTTTGTCCGATCGGAATTCTCTACACATGATCGGAGTATGTCCGATCGGAGCATTTTGTCGGAAAATTTTACCAACAAGTTGGAAAACTTGGTCCGTCGGATACTCCGATGGAAACACTCCGGTGGAGACCACACACAGTCGGAATATCCGACAAAACGGTCCGATCGGACACATTCCGTCGGAATCTTCGACCGTGTGTACAAGGGCTTAGATTGACCAGTAGATTTAGGCTCCATGGCACACTAGTATTTTTTATAAACTCAAGAAAGCTAGAAAAAAAACACTGGATCAAAAGTGCTGATAATAGCATTTTTGTACTAGCTTCTAGTAATGTTTTAGTAGCTTTTAGAAGCATTTAAAAGATTTTAGCTGCATTCGCATTTTATTAGCATTTTTTCAGTACATGAAGAAAAAATAAATAAAATCAAAAAAAAAAAAAAAAAGCTGTTAGAAGCATTCTAATAGCATTTAGAAGCAGTAGTTAGCAGCATTTAGGAGCATTGAACAGCATTCAGCGTTTTTCTTCTGCTGGAAAAACGCTCCCAAAAAACTTGACATTTTTTTTCTGCTCCTTGATGCTGAAACTCCAAAAAAGCTAATAGCCTAATGTAATGTGCATGGTGGGGTGCTAGGTAGTAATTCTTAAGAGTTATGATATCTGGATAAGTGTCTTCAAGCCCTGAGAGAAGCTTGTGTAGGTAGAGGAAGAGGAGCAAACTCCCAGGGCCTCCACAAATTACTCAAGAGAATAGCATACAGAGATCTCTAGTAGGAGCTAAGTTCACCTCTACCTCTACCCATTAGGGTGTTTCTCCATTGAGAAACCAGTTTTTAATTTGATCCAGGTGCACCGCCCAGTGGTAATCCAGTAGGTCCGGGCATACCCGCAACCACCCCAGAGATCTATGCTTTGTAAGAGTGGGACCTGCGCATTGTGCCCTCCTCCCTCTCCACACAAACTTGCGGAGGATACTTGACAGGGTTGCCAATTACGTGAGTGGAATCAGTATTGGGAGAGCTCTAAATAGATGGGGTAAAATGTTCATCTTAAAGGCTGCAAGTCTACCCCACCATGAGAGTTCAAATTGAGCAATTCGGTTCAATTCATTAGAAATGTTTGTGAGCGGAGGCTTAATATTGGAAGGGAATAACTGAGACATATTGGCCATGAGGGTAATACCCAAGTAGAGTACTCCCTCTGTGCTCCATGGAAATTTTGGTGTAGGAATTTGATCTGAGCATGCGTAGCACTTTGTCCGATCGGAATTCTCTAAACATGATCGGAGTATGTCCGATCAGAGCATTTTGTCGGAAAATTTTACCGGCAAGTTAGAAAAGTTGGTCCATCGGATACTCCGACAGAAACAGTCCGATGCAGACCACACACAGTCGGAATATTCGACAAAACAGTCCGATCTGACACATTCCGCCGGAATCTCCGACTACGTGTACAAGGGCTAATAGGGTAAAAAAAAAAGGAGAAGAAAGGTGCTTCTAAGTGCAGCATTCCAGAGTGTTTTATATTAAACAATGGTTAAAAATACTTGCAAGATCCAAGATAAATAAGGCATGTCAGTCAGTATGGAAAAATCTTGCTCAGTCCTTTTCCTCTCCAGTGGTAGAGCTGACCAGCAGCTGTATCCAAGAAGGGGAAGCGATGTGGCAAGATGGCTGATCGGCTTCCGGGACCATGCTGGAACTCACAGAACTGTAAGTGATGTCATGCATTTCGGAGCATGCACAGTTTGCTCCTTCATCAGACCTACGCCCCTGTGTGTAAGGTTGGCTTATGTACAGCCTGGGGGAAGATAAAAGGGAAGGCAGGTGGCTCTATGGGTGGGGATGGACTGTAGGGAACCCACGGAGCTAAATACATGTCTAAGATGTTAAACAATAGCACTCATATCATTAATAAGAGATTTATAAAATACATAAATAAGAGAAATTAAAAATAAATGAGCAGTGTTGACATAATATAAAAAAATAAATAAGTACATGTAAACGAGTCTGTCTATTATTTGTCATGAAACTCTAGTTTAAAGGACCAGAGTGGTTGCGACAGGACAGCGCTGCCTGTGGCTCTTGTCTGCAGTCCGCAGTGGGTCCTCATTTAAAGGGCCAGAGTACTTTGTAGCAATCAGAGGTCAATGGCATAAAGGAACTAACCATGTATAGTCACATGAATAAAAAATGTATTAAAAGCACACATTATATATCATTATAAATATGAGGATATTCAATGTATGGTATAGATGCTTATTCTCAATAGGATATTCAAATCAGAGGTAGTTTAAACAAACTAGGTTAGAATAGCGATCCTTTTTTTGTCAGTAGTATTGAACAATTATATAAGAGTATAATCTGGAAAATATCAACATATCTAACAGTGGCAGATAAGGGCTATATACAGTACATATAAACAATCAATGGCTTTGTGTGTATCTTATACCTTATCACTATTTTAAAACTTACTGGTGTTGTGTCACAGACAGAGGAGGAATACACTTATATATATGAGACCTCCTGTTAGGGACAGATATCAGTAGTATTAATATAGCATTATGATGCAGTAAGCAATGTCTAGCAAGTGGTGATCTTGTAGATATGATAATAGTGAACGTTTTGGTAAAAATCGCCGGTTTATTGAGGACGGCAGAGACAAACATAGCATCCCCAGACACTTTGCCGAATACCACAATCAATCCACAACCAGACTTAAAGTCTGGGTTATTGAGTCTGTCCCTGCTAGTTTCCCCGAGGCAGAGAGATTTCAGTGTCTCTGCCAATGGCAAAAATATTGGATTTATGCCTTGGATGTGCTGTCTCCAGGTGGTATGAATGAAGAGCTTGAAATTCACACCATACTATAATCATAGCTGACTAACAAATTAACGTCTAACTCTAGCTAACACCTTTTTACCCCCCCCATGCCAAAAACAGCTGTCACATGCTACAAGAGCTGCACCACCACCTCTCAGAGGCCCTTTAAGGGGATTTTAATATCTGGGAGGTGGATTCCCTAGTAAATTCAAACATTATTAATATTAAGATGTTCCACCATGTAGTGAGCCCCTCCATTTTACAAAAGTTTTACAAAAGCAACACTAGTTTCCTCACTCATCCCAGAGATGTTCAGAGTATATGTGGTTACCCTTCACAAACTGGTGAAAGATCCAACCACTTATGCCAAATTCCCCATATCTCTGCTAAATTCTGATGTGAAAATCTTTGCCAAATTCCTGGCTAGATGCCTAATAGGTATACTTCCTTCACTGCTAAAAAAAAACAGATGGGTTTTATTATGGGTCGCCAAACATCAGACATAACTAGGAAGATTATTAAAGCGGAGGTCCGCCCCCCCCCCAAAAAAATGCCAGCAGCTTCACATTCTGCAGCTGCTGGCTTTTAATAATAGGACAATTACTTGTCCTGGAGTCCAGCGATGTCGGCACCGCAGCTGATGTCGTGTGCTGCCACCACCATTGTGGGTAAGGGGACCTGGCAGTGTAGCCTTACACCACGAACCCTACTGCACATGCACAAGGCTCCGCTCCTCTTTCCCACTATCCCGGCGACGGGGGGAGGAGGAGGGAGCCCTGTGTTGACATCATGGGCCATGGCACGAACTCCTGGAAGTCAAAGACAGGTATTCTGTCCCCCCTCCCCCCCGAATTGTGCCAATTGTAGCACCAGAGAGGGGCGGAGACAAATGAGTGAAAGTTCCACTTTTGGGTGGAACTCAGCTTTAACATGATTCACTATGTTGAGAAGACCTAAACGCCTTCTCTGCTTCTATCACCAGATGCAGAGAAGGCATTTGACAAGGTATATTAGCAGTATATGTCCATGGTACTATCAAAATTTGGTTTTATGGGTGACATAATATCAGCCACACTAGCACTCTATTCCTGCCCCTCAGCACAGGTATACACCCCAGTATTTTGTCAAAACCATTTAGTATTACTAAATACTATTGACCTGGTTATAGAACCACTAGCTGAAGCTATTCGCTCCAATTTATCCATTAAGGGCTTCTTTTTTCAGAGTTCCTCATACAAAATTAATCTTTTTGCTGACAATATAAACATAATACTGACTGATCCAGCAAAGTCCCTCCCATAGCCTAACAAGTGCTGCAACAAGTTAGCAATATCTCTTATTATAAAGTAAACACCTCAAAATCGGTGATCTTGGTTCTTGGAGACAATATTTCCACCAAAATTTCCATGGAGCACAGAGGGAGTACTCTACTTGGGTATTACCCTCATGGCCAATATGTCTCAGTTATTCCCTTCCAATATTAAGCCTCCGCTCACAAACATTTCTAATGAATTGAACCGAATTGCTCAATTTGAACTCTCATGGTGGGGTAGACTTGCAGCCTTTAAGATGAACATTTTACCCCATCTATTTAGAGCTCTCCCAATACTGATTCCACTCACGTAATTGGCAACCCTGTCAAGTATCCTCCGCAAGTTTGTGTGGAGAGGGAGGAGGGCACAATGCACAGGTCCCACTCTTACAAAGCATAGATCTCTGGGGTGGTTGCGGGTATGCCCGGACCTACTGGATTACCACTGGGCGGTGCACCTGGATCAAATTAAAAACTGGTTTCTCAATGGAGAAACACCCTAATGGGTAGAGGTAGAGGTGAACTTAGCTCCTACTAGAGATCTCTGTATGCTATTCTCTTGAGTAATTTGTGGAGGCCCTGGGAGTTTGCTCCTCTTCCTCTACCTACACAAGCTTCTCTCAGGGCTTGAAGACACTTGTCCAGATATCATAACTCTTAAGAATTACTACCTAGCACCCCACCATGCACATTACATTAGGCTATTAGCTTTTTTGGAGTTTCAGCATCAAGGAGCAGAAAAAAAATGTCAAGTTTTTTGGGAGCGTTTTTCCAGCAGAAGAAAAACGCTGAATGCTGTTCAATGCTCCTAAATGCTGCTAACTACTGCTTCTAAATGCTATTAGAATGCGTCTAACAGCTTTTTTTTTGATTTTATTTATTTTTTCTTCATGTACTGAAAAAATGCTAATAAAATGCGAATGCAGCTAAAATCTTTTAAATGCTTCTAAAAGCTACTAAAACATTACTAGAAGCTAGTACAAAAATGCTATTATCAGCACTTTTGATCCAGTGTTTTTTTTTCTAGCTTTCTTGAGTTTATAAAAAATACTAGTGTGCCATGGAGCCTAAATCTACTGGTCAATCTAAGCCCTTGTACACACGGTCGAAGATTCCGACGGAATGTGTCCGATCGGACCGTTTTGTCGGATATTCCGACTGTGTGTGGTCTCCACCGGAGTGTTTCCATCGGAGTATCCGACGGACCAAGTTTTCCAACTTGTTGGTAAAATTTTACGACAAAATGCTCCGATCGGACATACTCCGATCATGTGTAGAGAATTCCGATCGGACAAAGTGCCACGCATGCTCAGATCAAATTCCTACACCAAAGCTATTGGCTACTAGCGTGAACGTAGTCCCGTCGTAACGAAATAACGTCATCACGTCGGATTTTCCGAGAACTTTGTCCGACCGTGTGTATGCAACAGTTTCGGACAAAATCCGTCGGACAAAATCCGACGGACAAAATCCGACGGATTTGGTTGTCGGAATCTCCGACCGTGTGTACAAGGGCTAACACTTCTCCACAGGTTGAATATGCTGCTGTCCAAGGGTGGCTATGTTGCTCTTTTATAGATGGAGTAGAAGAGTGAGTGTAGTGAATCTAAGGCTGCATTCACACCTGAGCAGAAAAATCGCACAAATTTACCGCGATTTTGCGGCGGTTTTTGCAGCGGTTTTTACCGCGATTCGCAGTGTTTTTACCATGATTTGCCATGATTTTGTGCAGAGCAAAAGGTTACCAATGTTAAAAGAAGAAAAACGCCCAAATCTGCTAGATTCGAGCGACAAAAAAGGGTCCGGAACTTGTTTGAGCTTCAGGCGTTCAGCTTCAGGCGACATGGAGTGGAGATGTGAACCATCTCCGTTGAGAATAATACATTTTTTCCCCTCTAGCGTTTTGTAGCTTCAGGCTTCAAGCTACAAAACGCTCAGGTCTGAATGGGGTCTAAAGCATTGTACACACGGTCAGATAATCCGTCGGAATGTGTCCTATCGGACCGTGTTGTCGGATAATCCGACTGTGAATGGTATGCATCGGACTGATTCCGTCGGACCCAATTTTCCAACTTGTTGGAAATATTTTCCGACCAACTGGTTCGATCGGACATACTCCGATCATGTGTAGAGAATTTTGATCGGACAAAGTGCCACGCATGCTCAGATCAAATTCCTACATCAAAGCTATTGGCTACTAGCCTGAATGTAGTCCCATCGTAACGAAATAACGTCATCACGTTCTGAATGATTGGATTTTTCGACAACTTAGTCCGACCGTGTGTATGCAACAGTTTCGGACAAGATCTGACGGACAAAATCCGACGGACAAAATCCGACGAATTTGGTTGTCAAAATCTCCGACCGTGTGTACAGGGGCTAAGACAGGAGGTGTGTTACTGGTCAGATCATCAGTAAAAATGAAGGAAAAATTAAAACCAAAAAAAAAACAAAAAAAAAAAAACAGAACATGACAAATGGAGTAAGGAGATTTTATAACCTGTTAGGTCATCATTGATATTTGTATACTTATTGGGAAGATCTCCTCTCCCAAAACTAAGCATAGAAAGCAATAAGACCTAATAGGTGTTTAAATCCTTCCCCAATGCTAAAAAAGATTCATCTGGGGTTCCACTTAAATGAATAAAAAATATTTTACAAAAGAGATAAAAGGTTATGGTGACATTTTGTAAGATTTTATCATACTTATGTGTTAATTTGTAACCGGCAGACTGTCATATCTGAAAAAAAATAAAATAACAACTGGGGACAATGAGCATTGCAGTCGCTTATTGGAATGAGTAGTAATAGGTATGCTGGCACAATGAATGGTGTGCTTAGTGTCCAATTTTCCTTTATTATTGCAGTCTTTAAGGTTATTGTGTTCTCCTGTAAAAGGAAATGAAATAATCAGACACCCATACCAAGAACAAAATGAAATTAATGAGTTCAAGGATGATTTTTTTTTTGTATGGCATGTAAAAATATCTTAGCTACACTAAAGATCTTATTTAAAAGCTTGGCAGGTTACATATCTTGGCCTCCATTCACAAACACATGTTCTACAGACTGCGAACCGTCTTGCAGTGATGACTTTGGCAAATGTATTTTTTATTTGCTTGGAAAAAATGAAAACGTAAAGCTCTACTACCAGAGTGAACTTATTAAATAGTGCTTCTCTCAATCCTCAAGTATTTTATTCCAGCAATATAGAAACAAAAAATATATTTGAAAACGCATCCAAAACCTTTAGGCTCAGCTGGAGAAAAGTTTCCTGCAGAGTTAACAGTAATACTGAAGATCAGACAAGCATCTCCTTGAAAATGATGCAGGGAGCAATCTAAAATAGTGGGGCAAAACCAAACACAATAAAACATATTTGCTCTAAATCTGTCCTCCGAGTTACTGGGTGTTTAAGTTAAAGTTGAATTTAAGGGACATAGAAAATAATAATAATAGTAATAATAACAATAATAATCATAGTAATGACAATAATGCAGTTATATAAGAAATATAGTAAATGCATATGGAAGTACTTGGATTTATCTTTATATTAGCCTCTCTATTTTACAACAGTGTTTTCTGTCCCCCCCCTCCAAAACACACCACCAAACAAATCCATCAACACTACCTTCCTTATTGCAGCTACTTGAGTTCATGTACACATAAGTTTTTAATTAGAAAATTAAAAAAAAAAATCCCCTTGTGGTGCACTTTTAAGGCACAGAAATCATCTGAGAAAAATGTATCTAGTTTGAAAAATGTTTTTTCAATATGATTTGAATAAGTACAAAATTAAAAAAAAATTCATACAAAAGATACAATAGAACAAATTTACAATGATGTCATCACAACATAGTACAAGTAGTAAACCAGTAATTCTTACACCCGATGTGTTTCGGAGCACATATATGTATCTCCTTCCTCAAGAGTATATTTAACTGAGAATACTAAGCCCTTGTACACGGTCAGAGATTCAGTTGGAATGTGTCCGATTGGAACGTTTTGTCGGATATTCCGACTGTGTGTGGTCTGCATTGGACTGTTTCCGTTGGAATATCCGTTGGACCAACTTTTCCAACTTGCCGGAAATATTTTCTGACAAAATGCTCCGATCGGACATACTCCGATCATGTGTAGAGAATTCCGATCGGACAAAGTAACCAATGATGCCTACATGGACCATATTCAGCTGCCAACTAGAGTATTTCCTGATCAGTAGCTGAATTTAAACAAATGGCTGATTATCCTGGTTATCATCCAGCACCTTCACCACTTTGTCTACATTCAGCTGCTTGCCAGGGATCTGTCAGTTGCAACGAAAGTCTATCAAGAAATTACTGGCGTTGACAGTCATCATTTTTGTGTTGGCGAGTTGTTAGAATTAACATTTTCAAGATTGCCAATGGATCTGCATCAACAGAGGACATGAATGACAATGAATTTCGATTTTTCTTTTGAATAAAGTACTTTATTAACCACTTGCTGACCGCCGCATGTATATATACATCAGCAGAATGGCAGGGCTGGGCAAATGGGCGTACAGGTACTTCCCTTTGAATTTTCTGCCATGTGGTCACGTGTTCCCCACTAGCGGTGCGTGAAAGACCCTGCCGTAAGTAGGATCACGGGCGCCTGCGGACTTGATTGCCATGGGGATACCCACGATCGCCTCACAGAGCTGAAGAATGGGGAGATGCTAATGTAAACAAGCATCGCCCCGTTCTGCCTAGTGACACTGTGTCAGAAACCATGAAACAGACTGAGACAGAAGTACAATCAAATCACACTTGTTTATTAATAAAAATAAAAGGTAAATAGAAAAAAGCGTAGTCAAGCATAGCCAGAGTCCAGTAACCAGATCGGGTAGTCAGCCAGTCCAAAGTTCATTAACCAGATTGGGTAATCAGCCAGGCCTGAAGTCAAGGATCCAAGGAGAGCAACTGCAAGCAGGATAAGAAGCCAGGAGGGATGTCAGCAAGCCGGTCTTGAAACAAACAGCAGGAGATGGTTCCTTGTGATGTGACCAATGCAAAGGCATATGAAAAAGTGAGCAGGAAGGCTTTAAATAGGTAGGTCGAGCATCATCGGGAACAGCTGGTAACTGTGGAAAGAGAAGAGAGCTGGCAATTAGCCGACAGCTGAGCGACCAGCCCAGAGGAGGAAGGGCTAAGCCAGCCCTGACACACTGTCACTAATTATAGCTCCCTGTGATCGGGAGCAATAATCAGTGGAGTGTAATTCGTAGCCAAGCCCCCTAACAGTTAGAATCACTCCCAGGTCACACTTAAACCCTTCCTAGCCCCCTAGTGGTTAACCCCTTCACTGCCAGTGACATTTTTACAACAATCAATGCAGTTTTTTTTAGCATTGATTGCTGTATTAATGCCAATGGTCCCAAAAATGTGTCAAAATTGTCCATGTGTCCACCATAATGTCACAGTCATGATAAAAATAACATATCACTAAAATTGCCATAAAACTAACCCCTATTTTGTAGACACTATAACTTTTGCGCAAAACAATCAATAAACACTAATTGCAATTTTTTTTTATGTGTTTTTGTTTATAGGGCAAAAAATAAAAAACACAGAGGTGATCAAATACTCCAAAAGAAAGCTCCATTTGTGGGGAAAAAAGGTAATCAATTTTGTTTGGATATAGCATCGCATGGCCGCGCAATTGACAGTTAAACTGACGCAGTGCCATATCACAACAAAGCATAATGGGGTAGTATACATCCCCGTTATGTGCCACTTACCTGCAAACAAAGCCTGCGATGTCCCCAATGTACCCGCTGGTGGCCGCGCCCATATTCCTTCTTGGGCCATGGACACCGGCTCTGTGACTGTCCGAAATCGAGTAACGTCACTTCTGCGCATGCGTGCAGGAGCTGACGGTCGTGACATGGGCCCTGCAGAAATGGCACGATTGTGCCCTTTCTTCAGTGTTTGTGTCTACGCAAGCATACTGTATATGGTAGACATTTCCTAAACAATGCAGGTTTAGGAGATATTTCCAGTAACTACAGGAAAGCCTTATAAGCTTACCTGTAGGTAAAAGTGCTATGTAAAGGTTTGCAACCACTTTAAGTGGATAAAAGAGCAGATTTCCACTGAATAGTAATTAGGCATTGGTACATTTTCCCTAGGGCAGTGCCTAGTTCCCTGTACTGTTTGTTTAACAATTTAGTATATTTTATTTTAGCCTTAAAAAAAAAGAGAATTAACTTGCTTGATTCTCCTCCTATTGAGGTTCATGGGGGTTTGCTTTACAGTGTGCAGTTTACAGACTATTGGACGAGTTTGCTGAATGTGCATGTGAATCAAACTCAATGAATCTCCCATCACTACCAGGTCCCAATGATTAACAAAAACGGCAGTACTTCATTTACAACAATGGTGAGATCACATTAATGGGCATAATGGAGACAGCCTCAAACAATATGCATATACATACCAGCCAGCATAATGCATGCACATAAAATTTGCATGAGTGGCTATAAAACATAAAGCGGTAATATTTGCCCAATGAATCACCAATGCCATACAGCCCAATGACTTTCCTGCAGCTAGAAACAGCCCTGCTTAGAACGTCTGCTATTATATTGAACACCATTTATAACCAAACAGCTGACAGCATAAGCTTGACATGACTTCATCCTTAACTGCTGTTTGATTTTGGTAGCTGTTCATTTGTGTTGCAGGAAATAAATATCATCTGGAGACTTGTGCTATATTTGTAAGTTCCTTGGGAACTAAAGTCGTTTGTGCCTAGCTGTAATGAAACAAAATGAGCTTTGTCACAATGGAACATCTTCCATATTCATGACATATTATCGGCTCTGATTTTGACGACTACTTAACCATGTTTAAATGAGCAAGGGAAGTAAAGCATGAAAATAAGTACACCAAATGAGAAGATAAAGAAAGGAAAATGGAATTACAAGAGAAAAACACTATTTCCAATTACTTACTAACACCCTACTTATTAGGCAGGTCTGAAATAATGATCTATTGAATTAAGAGTGCATTACAAGTTCCACAGTAGAGAGGCCAGAGCAATGTTTGGCCTAAAACATAACACAAAAGCAGCAGTGTATTCTAAGGTACAACTAATATGAAGCTGTACCTCTAACCTCACAGAAAAATGGATTTTGACAGACCTCTAATTAATGCACTATTTTATCAATCACTTAACCACTTGACCACTGGGCACTTAAACCTCCTTCCTAACCAGACCAATTTTCAGCTTTCGGTGCTCTCACACTGTGAATGACAATTACTCAGTCATGCAACACTGTACCCATATGAAATATTTGTCCTTTTTTTCACACAAATAGAGCTTTCTTTTGGTGGTATTTAATCACAGCTGGGGTTTTTATTTTTTGCACTATAATTCAAAAAAGACTGCCAATACTCTGCAATAGATCTTAACAGAAACAAATGATTATTTATTGTTTTTACCAAATTTTCAGAGTATTGGCCGGTATTGGGGAGTATTGGCAGAGTAATGATGAGTAATGACGAGTATTGCGAAGTATTGCATAGTATTGCAGAGTATTGCAGAGTATTTCTTAGTATTGCAGAGCATTACATAGTTTTGCATAGTCCTGCCAGAATATGGTCACTGAGCAGCCCTGTGGGCTGGATCTGTAGTGCCCACAGTGCTGCAAACGATCTCACCCCTCTCCCTCTCTCATACTGTACCAATCGGTAAAGAGAGGGGAGGGAGGAACCGGCGTCATGACATGACGCCGGTTTGTTTACAAGTGATCTCTCCATCATTTGACGGAGCGATCACGTGGTAAACGCCTGCTATCAGCGGCCGTTTGCTGTGATCCATGATGTGCCCGGTCCCCCGAACCTGGCGGTCATGGATGTTCCCATTTGCGTGCCCCAGGGGATGGGCAGGAGTGTGATTCTGTGAGGATGTCCCATGGACGTCCGCCCAGAATAAGCCAACCACGCTGTAGTCGTCTTTCGGCTATGGCGCAGTCGGCATGTGGTTAAACTAGATGTTCATTCAAAATCTAAGGCTAAACCTACACCTACCACCATTCTAAGTCTATATTTACCTTGTCAAAGAACAAAATGCTTATACTTACCTATTCTGAAGCCCTACTTGTCTGTATGCTGTTCTGACGGACCAAAAACAACACATGCTCTGAAGCAAGTATGAGACGGAAACACTCGTTGTGGTAAAGCTACTGTTCGTATTGGAGCTAGCGCATTCCTCACGCTGCTAATTCTGTGATCTTTTAATGCAGCACATTCTTTTCTTCTTTAGAATGCTGGAAGAATAAAGTTGTTTTGCTGCTCATATTCACACAGAGTTCTCACAAACTGATTTTTTTCATTCTTTATTTATCCTCATTTCATGACTAATATTCTATTTTTTAAAACCCAATCTCCATAATAATGTTTACAAATATTTTTTATACTCATCTTTTATAATTTTTTATTTCATCAATATTTATTTTACGATTACGGTACTTAAAAACGATTTTCTAGCGATCCCCATATAATTTGTGTGTGTGTATATATAAAGTATATGTGTGTGCTTATCTATGTGTGTGTGTTTTAGATGCAGTCGCGACCCATGCATTAAGGGCGCATGAGCGCCGTCCCCTCTCTCTTGCCACCCCTCTACCACCAATACATAGATTCCTGCAATGCGTGAATCTATCTATGGCAACGGCTGCCACCCCCTAGTAAGGCACCCAGCCCCTTTTTGGGCGCTGGTGTCTGAATTCCAGCAATGGGAGAGAGTTTTGAAGCACCTGATTAAAGCCATAGGCTCTAATAGGCATCAAAAAAGGTGACCTGCGAGCGCCATGCTGGGCACTCGCAGGTCACTCAGTTGTGTTAGAGAAGTGAATGACTATTCGCTTTCCTAACACTGAATTGCCTCTCCACCAGTCAGGTGCTTGGGTCTGTTACCTGTCACTTGATTGGCTGAAATGACAGGCGCCACTATTGGACACCCATCGGGAGGAGAGGACGGGAGATGAGGATGGCAAGAGAGGCATGGAAGACCCCGCTTGTCGCCATCACCTGCTGCCCCACCAAGACAGGGTAAGTGCTGGGCAAACAGCGAGTGGGCGGGGGTCACACTGGGGGCATTCAAGGGCACACTGGCAGAATTTGATGGGCACACTGGCAGCATATGATGGGCACACTGACAGAATTTGATGGGCACACTGGCTGCATTGATGGGCACAGTGACAGCATTTGAGGGCACATTGGCAGCTTTTGATGGCACAGTGGCAGCGTTTGATGGCACAAAGGCAGAATTTGATGGCACAATGGCAGCATTTGAGAGCACAGTGGCAATGTTTGATGGGTACAGTGGATGCATTTGATGATTTTTTTTCAAACTGTTTTTGCGCCCCCCCAAAAATTTTGAGCACCAGCATCATTGGATTTGATTGACAGCTGCAGGAGCCAGTGGCTGTACTGCTAGTAATCTATCCAATCAGGAGCCGAGAACCCTGGGCAAAGGTAGCACGCATTTCCACCAGGTGAAGTTTGAGGGCTCAGGTAAGTAAAATGGGGGGGGGACTGGGGGGCCGGTCACTGCCAGTTTTTTTCCCCCTTAATGCATAGGATGCATTAAAGGAAAAAAACACAGTTGCTGATTGGTTGCAGTGCAGCCCCAGTCACCTAGGGCTACACTTCACCGGTGGCCTGACTGGAAAAAGATTGAGAACACTGGCATAGAGGAACCAATCCATTTTCCTCCTGTAGCCACTGAATGCCTGCAGGAGGGAGAGGTGGAGAAGCAGGGAGAAACAGAGAAATTGTTCCTTTTTATGTAGCCACCCACTTGCGACCGGGCCCTGTTGTTCCACCACTGGGCTCAGAGGAAAGGGCCTGTCCAGGAGTCAGGGGGGTCCTCCATGGTTTCTTGTATTGGGGCCCTGAAGGTTCTAGTTACGCCACTGCCCCTTCACATTCCATGACAAAAAGGTAATGAGATTAGCCATCAAACAATCAAAAAATGATGTTTAGCATATTAGGAAATAACAATGAGATAGCATGTAAAGAAGTAAAATGCATGACAGTAAAATCATATATGCACCAATGAACTAAACGGCAAGTGGCGTAACAATTTCACCCAAAAGCCAAACCATAAATAACTGATGTAGCTAGTAACTGTTGATAGATTATGTAGATAAGAAGTATCAACTAGGTATTACTTACACATTGCAAGAGCATATGTGAAGGTAATTTGTAGGAGTAGCCATCCCCTTAAACTCTCACAAAAAAAGTACATTCTACATTGCTGTTGTTAGATGAAATAAACAATGTCAGACTGAACAGTGTCAAATGTACATAATACCCATATTGCAGTTTGTATAATGCTACCAGAGTTCAGAGCCCCCCCCCCATGGTTAGTGGGTAGACAGCAGAAGCCATTTGGATAAGGAGTTCCAGGTTCATCTAGAAGAGGGCAGCAACACACCAGGTATAACAAGAATACGTCTGAAACTGAGAAAAACTACTGAAAAAAGGCAATGCAGGAAAAAAAAAACTGTGGTGAAAAAAATAAGAACCCAGTGTTAAATTGAAATGGTAGTCTGTGTAGTTCAGTATTGCATTGTTCCAAACAGTGGAAAAAGGAAATAGAAAAATTGCAGACATTCACTGCCAGTGCAGCAAAGGCATTTACAAATGAAACAAAAAGGAGCTTGCATATAATGGGATTACTATCAAGCACTTGTTGCAGGATAAAAATTTAGATCTAGGGCAAGCAAGGTAAAGGAATTTCCCCAACAAAAATGCTATTCCAGAATAATCAGGATGGATGCCGTTTTGCATTCAACCACTCTTGAGCTGCATCAGGGGTAGTGAAAAAGAGCACAAAACCACCATCAATCACTCTCAACTGAGCAGGGAAAGCCATAGAGTAGATGATCCAATTTTCCCATCATCTTCCTTTTAACCTCTGTGAATGTGTCTCTTTGCTTCTGCAATTCGATTGAGAAATCTGGAAAGATGGAGATCTGCACATTTTCAAAGTTGATCATGCCTTTCTGTTAGGCTTTACAAAGCACCAGATCATGATCTTTAACAGTTAAGCATTCTATCAGCAGTGGCCTGGGCGCTAGGGGGTTTTGCTGGGACTTTGTGAGCCCTCTCAACAGCAAAGGCAGCAGAAAACTTGGCATCAAGAAAGGTAGTTTTGAGCCACGTTTCCACAAAGTCCCCTGGGTTCTGGCCCTTAGCTTTTTCAGGGAGCCCCACTAGCCTGAGGTTTTTGCATCTAAGATGATTTTCAAGATCATCAGCTTTTTTGGGACCAGAAAGGGATTTGATCCTCAGCACCTGTCACCCGACCAGGGAAAGGGGAGAAATTATCTTCCAAGGTGGAAATGATTCTCTCATTTTCTGACACCATTTCCCTAACATGCTGCAAGTCATGTCTCATGAGGCCTATGTCCACTTTGATCTCCTCCATCTTGCCTATCAGGGAGATTCTACTGGAGGTGATTACCTCAAGAAGCTGGGCATGTACTTGCTCCAGGGTCAGCTTACCCATCTTCTCCACAGCAGATGTGCCAAATTTTGGTCTAGCTCCAGTAGGCACCACACTGCTCAGCATGTGAGGAGGGCCGCTGATGTCATCTTGTCTGTCCACGCGGGCAAATTGTTTAAGATGATCCGCTGGTGTAGAGGGGATAACCTTGCTCATAATATAAGCCCGCGGTGCTTGTTTAATGTCTGGAAGGAATTTGTGGAGTGAGAGCTGCTAGTAATATGCAGGATTGATGCAAATTCTATGGGAGGTTGGCAGAGCTCTCTCCAGACACGTCCAGGCATGTTGCTGGTAGCCACGCCCCGGGAATTTCGACTATTTAAGGGCCATCTCCCCACCTTTTGGGCTGTCCTCACACAAGGAATTGGTAGAGATAAATATTCAGGCCTTGATCTCTACCCCTCCACCCTCTAAGTTCTAGAACCCTCAGGGATGTTCCAGAAGCCAAGGGGAGGCAACAGAGACTCAGCCCTCAGAGCCTGCCAGATAACTAGCAACAAATTAACCCTAGCTCCACTGGCTACAGTGGAGCCTAACTAAATGTACCTACACTATGTTCACAAGGGGGTGCTACACTTGGATGGAATTCTTGAAAGCTGAACTAAACAAATATTACATAAATACAAGAGCCCTGTGAATTTTTACTTAAATCTTGTTTACCGTTGTGTAGTTCTTCCAGATCTGTGCAGCAATCCAGCACAAAATAACTCCTGCACTTTGCCTCTCTAATAAGGACCACTCACTGTTTCTCTCTCTCGCTCCTTGTGCAGGGTGAATGGTCTTGTATCCACCTTCTGTAGTTTACTACAGGCAGTCTGTAGTGGAAGGATTTTCTTGGGATAGCCCAAAACTCTATTTCCAGTGCAGGCTATGTGCAGTACATTAATGAAGTCACCACTCCTTTTACAAGATAATATCCAGGTCTTCAAGGCATGTGGTGCCCACAACGGGGTTTTATATCTTTTGAAGCTTTTGAGTAATATATTTAAATTAAAGCGGAGCTCCACCCTAAAGCTCATTGGAACCCTCCCCCCCTCCGGCGCCACAATTGGCACCTTTCAGGGGGGAGGGGGTGCAGGTACCTGTACAGTACAGGTATCTGCACCCACTTCCGGCATAGATATCTGCAGAATATACGCCCCTTTCCGCAGAATCTACGCCCCTTTCCGCAGGTCCCCCGCTGTCTTGTCAGAGAACTCACCATGCGAAGATCCGTCCCCGTGTAGTAGCAGCTCACTTTCGACCCAAGGATCATGCGCGGTGTCTCCGTCGGAGGCGTGCGAGTTCCGGTACGAACGGACGCACGGCAATACGAACACGTGGACGCACTCGCGCCAACCGAACGTGTGTACGTAATTACGCACGCATCTGACCTCGGCTTGGACTTTCGACTTTGGCTTGCTTCCTGATTTTGTACCTCATTGCTAGCACGTTACCAGACCCTTGCTCGTCCTTGACTACGCACCTGCCTCTTGTTCCTGTACCGCTTTGCCTGCCAGTTGCAGACCTTGCTTGTTCCAGAGGCGCAGAGTTTCCTGTATACCTGCTGAACCTCCGCTGTCTACCTCCGTGATCAACCAACACCTCTTCCTCCGTGAGGTCCCAGCGTCTCCAGGTCTTCAACTTCCACCTGCAGGCACCTGCACCCTTTCGCTGTCTTCACGCTCCCTGTTACCACCTCCAGGGGTGTGGAGACCGGAACCGTGCAAGAGGCCACCCTCAACAGTCTGACTCCGCTGTAAGGTACGTGACAGTACGATCCAGCCAGAATGGAGTCCGACAGGGGGGCCTCACCCTTGGAAGCCTTGTGCCAACAAATTTCCACCCTCACCCAAACAGTCCAGGGCCTGCAAGATGGTTATCACCAACTCGAGCAGAGGGTGGAGTCATTTACACCAAGCACCGCTGCTCTCCAAGGGGCCACAGCATCCCGATCCTCCGTTCCGACAACATCCGCATCTGCACATACAGTAGTGATGCCACCCCCAGAACCTCGAGTTCCTACCCCAGAGAGGTTTTCCGGAGATCGCAGCAAATTTCACGCCTTCAAGAACGCATGCCAGTTATATTTTTTGCTGCAGCCTCGTACTTTTTCCCTGGAAAGCACAAAGGTGGGATTCATTGTTTCCTTACTTCAGGGCGAACCCCAAACCTGGGCCCACCGCTTATTGGAACAGGCCAGCCCTCTGCTTGATACCATGGACCCTTTTTTATATGAGATGGCTACGTTATATGATGACCCTCAGCGTGCCACAACTGCAGAGGCCAGTCTCCATGCCCTTCAGCAGGGTCGCAGACCTGTAGAGGACTACGTAACGGACTTCAGGAGGTGGAGTTCTGATACTCAATGGAACGACGCCGCCCTCCGTTATCAGTTCCGCATTGGACTATCCGAGGCTCTAAAAGACGAGTTGGCCCGTATCGGAGTTCCCAGTTCTTTGGAGGACCTAATACAAGTGTCAATTCAAATTGATCGTCGTCTCAGGGAAAGGAGATCTGAGAGAATCAGCCAAATTCGTCCCACATGGATGTTGCCTAAAATCCCGAATCATCCTCCCATTCCTTCATCTCATACACCTGTTACCACTTCTGAAACTCCAGAACCAATGCAAATAGGCTTGCTTCGTTCGCCGTTATCTGGGGAAGAAAAACAGCGCCGTCGTCAGAACAATCTCTGTCTCTATTGTGGAGAAGCTGGTCATTATGCAAATACGTGTCCAAACAAGACTCGTAAGTTCCATCCTTCATTTCTTGAACCCAATGTTTTGCCTTTAACAAAATCCATTCACATCGCTGTTCCCATTTCCTTACAGCTTCCAGAAGGAACACTCCAGGTTCAAGCTATAGTTGACTCTGGCGCCTGCAGCTGCTTCATTGATCACGCTCTGGTCCTTCAACATAATATACCTCTGATATCCAAGCAACGTCAACTCTCCATACGGTTGGCGGATGGGTCAAACATTAAATCTGGCCCCATCACCCATGAGACTCAACCACTATCCACCAGCATACTACCCAACCATCAGGAACTACTCCGCCTGGACGTTATTTCTTCACCTCTATTTCCGATCATTCTGGGGATGCCCTGGCTACAAGCCCATAATCCTCAAATAAACTTGGTGACTGGTGAAGTGGTTTTTAAATCCGCCTACTGCCTTCAGAACTGCCTCAAGATCTCCCATCACTTGGTCCCAGTTCTTGCCTGCTCAGAGCCCGCATCCGAGGCTCAAAGACTGGTCCCGGCTACTTATCACAGTTTTCTAGATGTTTTTGACAAACAAAAAGCTGACACTCTTCCTCCACATCGGGTTTACGATTGCCCAATTGAATTATTACCAGGAGCTGAAATTCCCTTCGGAAGGATATTTCCCTTATCGGAACCTGAACTTCTGGTCCTCAAAGAATATATTGATGAGAACCTCAAGAAGGGGTTCATCCGGCATTCCTCCTCTCCAGCTGGTGCTGGGATATTCTTTGTGGAGAAAAAAGATCATTCCCTCCGCCCATGCTTGGACTACAGGGACTTGAACAAAGTAACGATTAAAAATCGATATCCCCTTCCATTGATCCCGGAATTATTCCAGAGACTTCGGTCGGCAAGAATATTTACAAAACTAGATTTGCGAGGGGCCTATAATTTGATCAGAATCCGTGAAGGGGATGAGTGGAAAACGGCTTTCCGGACACGCTTTGGCCACTTCGAGTATTTGGTCATGCCATTCGGACTCTGCAACGCACCAGCTACGTTCCAGCATTTTGTTAACGATATTTTCAGAGACTTTTTGGATTTGTTTGTGATCGTTTATTTGGACGATATTTTGATATTTTCAGACTCCTTAGAAACGCATCGTAACCACGTAAAACAGGTTCTTCTCAGACTGAGGCAAAACGGACTCTATGCCAAAGCCGAGAAATGTGAGTTTGAGCTCCAGACCATTCACTTTCTCGGCTTGGTGATATCGATTGAGGGTGTGGAAATGGATCCTCAGAAGGTTTCAGCCATCTTATCCTGGCCACCTTCAACCGATAAGAAAGGGGTACAACGTTTTATTGGGTTTTCTAATTTCTATAGAAAATTTATCAAGAACTTCTCCAGCATTATTGCACCTATCACACAACTCACAAGAAAACAAAGTCGGTTTCAATGGACTGCTGCAGCTCAAGCTGCGTTTGATAAATTAAAAGGACTGTTCACATCTGCCCCAATATTAAAACATCCTGACCCTGCTCTGCCTTATACCCTGGAAGTGGATGCATCAGAAAATGCTGTAGGAGCCATTTTGTCCCAACGCCAAGGGCCCCAGTCCTTAATGCATCCTGTAGCTTTCTTTTCCAAAAAACTAGGTGCATCAGAAAAGAACTATGATGTGGGGGATCGGGAACTTTTGGCAATAAAATCAGCTTTAGAGGAATGGCGGTACCTCCTGGAAGGGGCAACACACCCAATATTGATCTTCACAGATCATAAAAATTTGGAGTACCTCAGAACGGCCAAACGTCTCAGGCCTCGGCAGGCAAGATGGGCTCTTTTCTTTTCTCGTTTTAATTTTCACATAACTTACAGACCAGGATCCAAGAACAGTAAACCTGATGCGTTATCCCGTATGTTCACAGAAACTGAAGTCTCATCTCCTCCAGACACTATCCTGCAAGCTGGAAATTTCTTATTAACACAACCTAGTTTCTTATCACAGGTTCGTCAGTCCTCCCAAGGAACATTAATCCCTCCAGATACAAACCTCCAAGAGAAGGATGGTCTCTTCTGGCTGAAAGACAAACTTTTCATCCCTCAGGATCTTCGCACTTCTGTTCTACAGGTTTGCCATGACTATCCTCTGGCTGGTCACTTTGGGGGTCACAAGACTACAAATCTAGTACAAAGACACTTCTGGTGGCCAAATCTTGCAAAAGACTGTAGGGACTATGTCAACTCTTGCCCAACTTGCCTCAGGAATAAAAATAGCAAGAATAAAGCATGGGGACTGTTGAGACCACTACCCATTCCCGAAAGACCATGGGATAAGATCGCAATGGATTTCATTGTTGAACTTCCTCCATCTGAAGGGTTTTCTTCCATTTTTGTGGTAGTGGATCGTTTTTCTAAAATGTCACACTTCATTCCCATGAGAGGAACTCCATCTGCGACTGAAACAGCCAAAATATTCATTAAAGAAATTGTTAGGCTCCACGGAATTCCCAGTGATATTGTCTCTGACCGTGGAGTTCAGTTCACGTCAAAATTCTGGAAATCCTTGTGTGAGGCACTAGGCATCAAATTGAATTTTTCTTCAGCCTATCATCCCCAAACCAACGGACAAACGGAACGTACTAATCAGACGTTGGAGCAGTATTTACGTTGTTTCACTTCCTTTTCCCAAGAGGATTGGGCTTCATTATTACCCTTGGCAGAATTTGCATTCAATAATTCTACTCACTCTGCCACAAACCAGTCACCATTCTTTTCTAACTATGGTTTTCATCCTTCTTTTCTGCCAACATTTGTAGTGGATTCTCCTGTACCAGCTGTCCAGGACAGGCTAAATTTCTTTGTTGCCAACAATCAGGTACTTAAGGAAACCATTGCCAAAGCACAAGAAGACAATAAAAGATTCTTCGATAGAAAGAAAAGGGGAGAATTGGATTTAAAGGTTGGTGATTGTGCATGGCTTTCAACCGCGAACCTAAAACTGGCATGTCCCTCTAGAAAATTGGGACCCAGATATTTGGGACCTTTTCCAATTAAAAAGAAAATCAATCCAGTGGCATATGAACTTGAACTTCCTGACTCATTTAGGATCCATCCTGTGTTCCATGCTTCTTTACTTAAACCTGATGTACCCAATTCCTTTCCAGGTCGTGAAATAGGCCCTCCAGAAGCTGTGTTGGTAGATGGGCAGGAGGAGTTCGAAATCGAAGCCATTTTGGATTACAGGAAACGCCAAGGACAAAACCAATATTTAATTAAATGGAAAGGCTTTGGTCCTGAGGAGAATTCCTGGGAACCCGAAAACAAACCTCCATGCCCAGAGGCTCATACGGGCCTTTCATCATTCTCAAAGTGTGGTTCGAAGAGGCATCCAGAGGCTGCCCTTAAGGGAGGGGCACTGTCAGAGAACTCACCATGCGAAGATCCGTCCCCGTGTAGCAGCAGCTCACTTTCGACCCAAGGATCATGCGCGGTGTCCCCGTCGGAGGCGTGCGAGTTCCGGTACGAACGGACGCACGCCAATACGAACACGTGGACGCACTCGCGCCAACCGAACGTCCACCAATCCGGGCACATCTCACCCTATATAAACAGGATCCTGACGTGATACCAGTGCTGGATCGTCTTCAGCTACTCCTGAGACACCCTGACCATTGTTCCTGTGCTCTTGTTCCTGTGACCTTGTTCCTGATACCCATTCCTTTGGATACTCCTTGTTTTGATCTCCTGGACTACATCTGACCTCGGCTTGGACTTTGGCTTGCTTCCTGATTTTGTACCTCATTGCTAGCACGTTACCAGACCCTTGCTCGTCCTTGACTACGCACCTGCCTCTTGTTCCTGTACCGCTTTGCCTGCCAGTTGCCGACCTTGCTTGTTCCAGAGGCGCAGAGTTTCCTGTATACCTGCTGAACCTCCGCTGTCTATCTCCGTGATCAACCAACACCTCTTCCTCCGTGAGGTCCCAGCGTCTCCAGGTCTTCAACTTCCACCTGCAGGCACCTGCACCCTTTCGCTGTCTTCACGCTCCCTGTTACCACCTCCAGGGGTGTGGAGACCGGAACCGTGCAAGAGGCCACCCTCAACAGTCTGACTCCGCTGTAAGGTACGTGACATGTCTGCTGGGAAACACACGGATCCCAGAGACAGTGGGGACCATCCTTATTGCGCAGCGCGACTCGCGCATGCGCAGTAGGGAACCGGGAAATGAAGCCGCAAGGCTCCACTTCCTGATTCCCATACCCAAGATGGCGGCGGCAGCACCCGAGAGACGATCGAGAGATCGGCTTCGGGTGCCGACATCGCGGGCGCGCTGGGCGGGTAAGTGTCCTTATTTTAAAAGTCAGCAGCTGCAGTAATTGTAGCTGCTGGCTTTAAAAAAAAAACGGCAGAACTCCCGCTTTAAGGTATCTGTGCTCTGTTTCACATTTAAATGTTTTGAATGTTATCCTCTGTCACAACTTGCCCATTACATGGAGGGTTGAGCGTCCCGCCTCCATTTCGAGCTTCCATGTCTATAACACATACAGTACATTTAATTATCATATATATATATATATATATATATATATATATATATATATATATATTTATGGTGTGGAGCCCTCTGACCGATACGGTTAAGGATGACAAACAAGGTTAACATAAACTCGCTTACTTGAAATGGACCTGAAAGTGTGCCCTGGTCTGACGTACGGTATACCAAAATAAGGGGGCATACCTTAGATAGAAAGTGGGTGATAAATGAAATGAATATGAATGGAGTGAAATGAGTACTCTCATGAGGAGTATGATGCTTGAGAAATGCCCTGAAAAAGGGGATGGGTGGGTGGGTATCGCGCACCGGAACCGACGAGGAAGACAGGCGAACGGGCTGGTTATATACTCCACCGGGCTCCTCCCATAATTTCAGGCCACCATACTGGCCTTTCTATTTATGGTGTGGAGCCCTCTGACCGATACGGTTAAGGATGACAAACAAGGTTAACATAAACTCGCTTACTTGAAATGGACCTGAAAGTGTGCCCTGGTCTGACGTACGGTATACCAAAATAAGGGGGCAAAAACATTCAGGTAGGGGTTGCATTTTATTGATCCAAGTTTGTTTACTGGGTGAGCTCGACAAAGGCCTGGGTCATCTCCGCTTGCGGAATGGGTATGTAGCGGGCGAAACAGGTGGACCTCCATCTGCCCAACTTCTTGACAATGTGAGTAGGACAGAGGTGAAGGATACCCGGGAGTATCCTGACACGTTCCACCGGGCAGCGTTTCAGAGGTTTAGTGAGAAATGGCAGAAGAGGACTAACTCCTGGTTGATCAGCCAAAAAAGGGGCCGACAGGCGCGTGAGAATGGCGACCGGGTACCAGCGGTTGTTGGACTTATAAAGGTGTATGTCCGAACCCGAGCCAAGCTGCTGCGTCTTGGAGACTGCTAAGTGTAAGACGAAATGGTCTTCGTATCGGACCAGGTGGTGCTCGCACAGCATGCGTGCTGTGAGGCTACAACAAGTAAAACTCGCTTGGCCGTAAGAAGCCGTAGAAGGCCAGGTGTATGGCTGCTTGTAAATGACACTAATGTGGAGACCGAAAAGGTGAAGTGGCCAGGAAATCTGACATATTTCTAAACGTCTCCTGTAACAGGCAGTCGTTTTGGTGCCGGCCATCGGCTGGCGCTTTCTGGATACCGCGCATAACAGCCCGAACGGCGTGGTAAAATAGGAAGGGTACGGTAGGGTCCTGGAGGGACGTGAAATGTTGTACACCGGTCAGGTATAGCCGGATCGTATTAAAGGATAACGCCAACTGCGAGTGGCAGTAGGCAACGAAGGCTATGACTTGCTTGACACGGGACGTCTCTGTACTGTGATACGTGATGAAGTTGGTTAAAGGCCCTCCAGGCTGATTGATAGGCTTTGAGGGTATTGCGGGAAAGGGAGTGATCAAATGAGTTGGGTAGCCGCTAGGAGGTGAGGGGCTAATCCAGGGTCAGTTGAGACCAGTCCGAGATAGCTGCTGATGTTAGTCCGGCTCCGGGTACCTGAACGAAACGAGACAAGGTTAAAAGCGGGAGAGGGCGTCCGCTGCCTGATTGACTTTACCGGGGATAAAGGAAGAATGGATGTTGAACTGAAACAACAAGAGCTGGACCAGTCGACGTAGGAAGGACATAACCAACAGAGAGGGCGCCTTGGCGCAGCCAGGAATTGCCAGTAACTGGGGAGGCCAGGGAGCTGCGAGCCAGAGGTGGCCAAAAAAACAGCCGCAAGCCCGTGGAGGCCGCTGCGTCGGTCATCACCTGGGGAGAAAGGGAAGACACGGAGGGAATGAACAGGGAGACGTCATTCCCAGACGATAGGTATTCCTCCCGCATAGCAAGGACTGCTATTGCCGCGGGAACCCGGCTGAGGACTTGCTCTGGATCCTGTGAGAGGGACAGTAAGACCAATAGGCGTGACACAAAGGCGCGACCCCTGAGGGATGATGTGCATAGCGACGCTCGACATGCCGTGAAGGGACTGTAGGCGTCTTTCGGATGACTAAACTGGGGAATATGCGAGGATATTATATGTCCGTAAAGATGGCAGTTGTAATGGGCGAGCATTGGCCGATGGCTATGGGCTGATGCCTCTGGACGCCTCGTAGTGGGGATCTTGCTGTATGGGCCGTAGCAACAGATGGCTCTCCGAGCATTGTAAGGATAAGAAATGTTGAACGCTGGCTAGAAATAGCCTGGGCGTGCTACAGGAAGAAGCCAGTCGCGTGTGTCAACATGATCCTGGTGCGGACGGAAGTAGAACTCAACTGTCCTAAGGAAGAGACGGATAGACAGACAACAGTGAATGGTTTGTAAGAAAGCCACGGGAGACGAGAGGCCAATTAAGTGCTGCTGAAAATGACGTGTAGCCAGTTTGTGTGCCACTGAGAACGTGCTTGCCAATGAATGATTGCAAGAAGTTATGCTAAGTCACGAGCCTTGGCGTGACTAAAAGTTGTGTTTAAACATGTGCTTGCGACAATTGCCCGGAAGTTTGTCACTGGAGATGTATACGTAGTGACTGTGAGCCATTCGTGTTACCGCATGTGCACTGCGAAGACTACAGGAGTTGTGTTTGAATGCATGTTTGGATGCGTGCTTGCGATGATTGCAAGATGTTACCCAGGATGCGTGCTTGCCATGACTGCAAGATGTTATGCTAGGATGCGTGCCTGCAACTAATGCAAGGAGTTGTGCCAGGACTCGTGCCTGCAACGACTGCAAGGAATTATGGTAGGCTTCATGGGTAGCCAGGCCGAAAAAGACAGAAGTCCATCCGGTCCAACCAAATCGAAATAAATAAGGTATCACACAACCCGACACCCAATTCTACGCCCGCAGCTGATCCAGAGGAAGGCAAAAAACCCCCAACAGAGCATAGGCCAATTTGCTACAGCCGGGGAAAATTCCTTCCTGACCCCTCGAGAGGCAATCGGATTTTTTCCCTGGATCAACTATACCTATAAATATAAGTACCCCGTAATACAACGTACATTTAGGAAGGTATCCAGGTCTTCCCTAAAGCAATCTATTGAGCAAGCCAGAAGTGCCTGCCAGCAATGATTGCAACAAGTTGTGCCTGGACACCTGCTTGCAACGATTGCAAGAGGTCTATGCTCAAATGCGTGCTTGCCATGATTGCAAGAGAACTATGCTCGAATGCGTGCTTGTAATGAGTGCAAGAGGTCTATGCTCGAATGCGTGCTTGCAATGATCGCCAGAGGTCTATGCTCGAATGCCTGCATGCAACGATTGCAAGAGGTCTATGCTTGAATGCATGCTTGTAATGAGTGTAAGAGGTCTATGCTCGAATGCGTAATTGTAATGACCGCGAGAGGTCTATGCTCGAATGCGTGCTTGCAGCGATTGCAAGAGGTCTATGCCCGAATGCGTGCTTGTAATGAATGCAAAAAAAGGTCTATGCTCGAATGCGTGCTTGCAACGATTGCAAGAGGTCTATGCTCGAATGCGTGCTTGTAATGACCGCGAGAGGTCTATGCTCGAATGCGCGCTTGCAGCGATTGCAAGAGGTCTATGCCCGAATGCGTGCTTGTAATGAATGCAAAAGGTCTATGCTCGAATGCGTGCTCGCAACGATTGCAAGAGGTCTATGCTCGAATGCGTGCTTGTAATGACCGCGAGAGGTCTATGCTTGAATGCGTGCTTGCAGCGATTGCAAGAGGTCTATGCCCGAATGCGTGCTTGCAACGATTGCAAGAGGTCTATGCTCGAATGCGCGCTAGTAATAAGTGCAAGAGGTCTATGCTCGAATGCGTGCTTGTAACGATTGCGAGAAGTCTATGTCTGGATGCATGCTTGCAACGATTGCAAGAAGTCTACGCTTGGATGTGTGTTTTGCAACGATTGCAAGAAGTCTACGCTTGGATGTGTGTTTTGCAACGATTGCAAGAAGTCTGCGCTTGTATGTGGAGAAAACAGCGAGACACGCCTAAACGAAGCTGTGTTTCCCTTTTGAAGGCAATCTATAATGAAATGAGGCCGAGGAGCAAGGCCCCCCGGCAGGCATCCAAACATTGAAGAATCAACTGGACCCAAGCCGGGAAGCGGTATGTGACAGTGAAATGAGAGAATCTGCCATGACAGAGATCCGGATCGCCATGCCACAACTTGCGACCGAGCACGAAACGGATTCTGGAGCATGTACTGAAATGAGGCCATTCCTGGGGCACGCCGAGACGAATTTGGTACACCGATGTGACTATTCGTACCGGAACGTGATAGGTGAAATGAAATGAAAAACCCATGACAAAGACAAGAATCAGAGGACGAGCCCATGAACCAAACAGATGAATCCTGTCTTTGGAGCATGTACTGAAATGAGGCGTAGCAGCTGGGCACACCAGAACGAATCGGTGCATAAGGAATGCGACAGGATTCGAATTGGCGCGTAATAAGTGACAGAAATGATATGCCATGACAGAGACAAGATTCAACGACTGGACTGATGGTTACAACAAAGAATCCGTCTCTGGAGCATGTACTGAAATGAGGCGTAGCAGCTGGGCACACCGGGACGAATCGGTGCATAAATAAACGCAACAGGATTCGAATCGGAGCGTAATAAGTGACAGAAATGATATCCCATGACAGAGACAAGATTCAACGACTGGACTGATAGTAGCAATAAAGAACCCGTCTCTGGAGCATGTACTGAAATGAGGCGTAGCAGCTGGGCACACCAGAACGAATCGGTGCATAAAAAATGCGACAGGATTTGAATTGGAGTGTAATGAGTGACAGAAATGATGTCCCATGACAGAGACAGGATTCAACGACTGGACTGTAGGTTACAAAGAATCCGTCTCTGGAGCATGTACCGAAATGAGGCGTAGCAGCTGGGCACACCAGGACGAATCGGTGCATAGAGGAATGCGTCAGGATTCGAATTGGAGCGTAATAAGTGACAGAAATGGTATGCCATGACAGAGACGAGAATCAGGGACCGTGCGTGAACCTGCGAGTGATTCAGTCTCTGGAGCATGTACAGAAATGAGGCCGAACCCTGGGGCACTTCAAAGCGAATCGGTGCACCAGAGGTGCGACAAGATTCGCGCCGGAGCGCGACTAGTGACAGACATGATTTGAAACGGTAGAAATGACTGGGAGTGAAATGATTTGACATGAGATAAAATAAGATACATAACATAACTGCATGAATGAAGAGACATATATTCGAACTGGAGCAGACAAAGCGAAACGTGCGGACTGCTTGCCTTGTCGTAACAAGCAGTCGGCTGTGAGTCGAACGATTCGACCGATACTAATAGAAATGCTCGGGCAGACGAATGGTTTCGAATGCCGTACCTGCGAATGAATCGCCTGACGTGGCGTAATCGAATGTGTCGAAAAGTGATAACGACTACATCGAAAATAGAAAATAGTGACATGCGTACGAGGGCCACAGTAAAACATTCGATTTAAAAGAAGCGAGCGGGTCGAGAGTACAGGGAATGTTGATGGTACATCGAAATACATATCTGAAAAGGGGATGCCGAAGCCAAACCTGCGACAGCCGGCCCAACGTGAAACGACAAATTCGATGGGTACGACGACACTCCGACGGCGAAACCCACGGACGCTAATGTACGGGTAGACGAGTTGTCAAGACGGAAACTAATAACGCGGGAACTCACGAACAGGCTCACTGCCTCTGGTCTGGATAGTCGGCCCTTGATGTCTGACGTATCAGATATCGCGCACCGGAACCGACGAGGAAGACAGGCGAACGGGCTGGTTATATACTCCACCGGGCTCCTCCCATAATTTCAGGCCACCATACTGGCCTTTATATATATATATATATATATATATATATATATATATATATATATATATATGATCAATAGCAAAGGACTTACTGTACTAAATGAACAAAATATTCTCAAAAATGTAAGCAAAGTTGGAAATGTTCCTTAATGTTTGCGAGCAAGATTCAGCAGTCACAGCACACAATAATGAATATGCTAATGGCACATCAGAATACCAGCTCTCTGCAGAGAAATGGCATATCTGTCTATCATCTGGTCTGCAGGTTGTTTGCATGATACTGAATCAGCCTACTGAGGGATAAACATGGAAGAAGTGAGCATATCTATAGACCCATCAAGGTTTACTCAGTTTAAGCAAACAGATGTGAACAGCTGCAAGGAAAATCTAAGACAATGAAAGGGGTTCATTATAGCTCCAGAGGGCCAAAAACTTTGTCCATAAGCTGCACACAGAATATGGCTGTTATGATATTATGAATGTCAAGGACAGATCAATGGTAGAGTCAGGCTAGAAAAACACAGAGACAACAGTTTAGGTTGGAGGAAAGTTATCTGTTCCTGGTGAGATATATTTTAATTTAAAGTGCCTTGATTTGTTTTCTGATGGTAACTTATCTTTTTGATGATGTGTCTAGCTTTTTCGCTGCCAGAGTCTTTTTTATTTTTTTATACGTATATGCATGTGTTTTACATGAAAATGCACTTAAAATTTGAAAATAGTTTACAAATACAGTATATATACACAATATAAATAAATATATACAGTATATATATAGCTGTTCAGAGTTGATGGGAAGATGGATGGAGCCAAATACAGGGCAATCTTAGAAGAAAACTTGTAATGCCGCGTACAGACGGTCGGAATTCCAGCCAAAAAAAGTACTACGAGACAGAAGCTATTGGCTACTGACTATTGAACATCCTTTTTCTAGTCACGTCATACGCGTTGTACGTCACCGCGTTATAAATGATCGGAATTTGATGTGACCGTGTGTAGGCTTGAGCCGAATTCCATCAGAATTCCGTCGGGAAAACCATCAGAGCTTTTTCCATCAAGAATTCCGATCGTGTGTACGCGGCATTAGAGTCTGCAAAAGACTTGAGAATGGGTGGAGGTTAACCTTCCAGCAGGACAACGACCCTAAACATACCACCAGAGCTTCAATGGAATGGTTTATATCAAAGCATATTCTTGTGTCAGAATGGCCCAGTCAATGTGCAGACCTAATTTCAATTGAGAATCTGTGGCAACACTTGACAATTGCTGTTCACAGATACTCTTTTCAATCTGACAGAGCTTGCGCTATTTTTCAATGAAAAATAGGCAACGAATTCACTCTCTAGATTTGCAAAACTGGTAGAGACAGCCTTAGCCCTTGTACACACGGTCGGAGATTTCGACAACCAAATCCGTCGGATTTTGTCCGACGGATTTTGTCCGAAACTGTTGCATACACACGGTCGGACAAAGTTGTCGGAAAATCTGACGTGATGACGTTATTTCGTTGCGACGGGACTACGTTCACGCTAATAGCCAATAGCTTTGGTGTAGGAATTTGAGCACGCGTGGCACTTTGTCCGATCGGAATTCTCTACACATGATCGGAGTATGTCCGATCGGAGCATTTTGTCGGAAAATTTTACCAACAAGTTGGAAAACTTGGTCTGTCGGATACTCCGAAGAAAACAGTCTGATGTAGACCACACACAGTCGGAATATCCGACAAAACGGTCCGATCGGACATATTCCGTCGGAATCTCCGACCGTGTGTACAAGGGCTTAAAAAGACTTGCAGCTGTAATTGCAGCAAAAAGTGGTTCTACAAAATATTCACTTGGGGGTGGGGGGGGGGGGGGGGGGGCTGAATACGAATGCACGCAACACTGTTTACATATTTATTTGTAAAAAAAATTGAAAACCATTTATCATTTTCCTTCCACTTCACAACTATGTGCCACTTTGTGTTGGTCTATCACATAAAATCCCAATAAAGTACTTTTACGTTTTTGGTTGTAACATGACAAAATGTGGAAAATTTCAAGGGGTATGAATACTTTTTTCAAGGCACTGTATGTACTGATATGGACAGTGTAATGTGCTAGGAACGAAAGGATGCCACATCATTTGATGGAAATTGAAATTATCAACCTACAGAGGGCAGAATTCAAAGACACCTCAAAAATCAAAGTGAAAAAATTATGCAGCAGGCTAGTCCATTTTTTATGAACAAACAAAAGAAAAAAGACTGACAATTTTGAAGAAAAAACAGATGGGCACTGATAGGCGGCATTGATAGATGGCACTGATGGGCACAGATAGGTGGAATTGTATAGGCAGCACTGATGAGGAGCTAATGACAGGCATCATTGAGTGGCAGCTGAGGGGCACTGACAGGCATTAGTGATGGGGCACTGATTGGTACTTTTATGGGCACTGACAGGCATTTATTATGGGGAAAAGGCTGGCAGGTGATGGGCACTGATTGGAAGATGATGGGCACCTCTGATGGGGGCTGAACTGATAATCAATGTGCTGATTATCAGCGCAGACATCCCTCTGACGGGAAGAACCGCCGTTTGGCTCTCCCTGTCAGTGTGAACCAAGGAAAGCCATTTAACAACACTTCATGGTTCACGCAATGATCAGCTGTGATTGGTCACAGCTGATCACATGGTAAGAAGTCTCTGTCAGAGGCTCCATACCACGATCGTAGTTGCGGTGTGTCAGACTGACACACAGCACCTCCAATCACCGCAATGCATGCCCCCACAGGCGTGTGCCAGCTTGTTATCCCAGTCACATCATATGACGAAACCACTTTGCCGATGTCATATTGTTCTATGGAGGATGGCAAGTGGTTAAAAAGCGTTCCTTTCATTTTTTTGGCCAGTATTATACTGGAATATAATACTATGTATACTGGAATATATATATATATATATATATATATATATATATATATATATATATATACTGTATATATATATATATATATATATATATATATAGATAGATAGATATACAGTATCCCACAACAAGGGTGCTCCCAGATTTCGACCCACCCCCCATCTAAATGAGTATGGCGTACATAGTACCCTTACCCATTCACCATAAAAAGTGTCAAAAAGTAGAAGAAACACAGACTGTTTTTGACAATTCCTTTATTTAAAAAATAAAAAAAAACAGTCCCCCCCATGTCCCCCCATGTAAATCCATCGTCAATCGCACTGCCCGTCACACCCGAAAAAGAGCAAAAATAAAATCTCCACCTTTGTTGATGGTTGGTGACATCACAAAGGGTGGTGCCACCGGGTGATTTCACCAGGTGGCCCCACTCTTACCTATATAAGAACTGTCAAACAGTGGAGAAGATATTCAGAGGTCAGCCATCAGTGTTTTTTTTTTCTTTTTCATGTGCACCGGGCGACATGATTGATGAATGGATTTACATTGGGGGACATTGTTTTTTAAGTTTTTTAATAAAGGAATTGTCAAAATTCCTTTATGCTTTGGGGCAGAACGCCCCCTGCCCCAAAGCACCTACCATGTTGTGGGCATGTGGCCTGGTATGGTTCAGGATGGGGGGCGCTTTCTGCCCCCCTCCTTTCTTGGACTGTCAGGATGCATGCTAGGATAAGGGTCTGGTATGGATTGGGGGGGGCACGCTGTTTTTTTTTTTGTACTATTTTTTTACTGGCAAATATTTTTGTTTTCTTTTATTAAAGCGATTGTAAAGGATCACTTTGTTTTTTAAATAACAAACATATCATACTTACCTTTACTGTGTAGCTTACTTTGCATGGGGTTTCTCCTAAAAATACTTATCAAGCCGTTATTCTTGAGAGTCTGGTATTGATGTCAAGGGAAGGCCCATGCAAAAAAAGTACTAAAAAACTGAGTTGGACAACCAAACATGATAGCAGACTGTTTGGGTCTCGTAATAATTTTAAGGGGGAACCCCATGCAAAAAATGTGGCGTGCCCCTGAAAACCAATGCCAGGCTTTTTCTTGAGCATGCAGCCTGGCGGGAGAGGAAAAGGGGTTAAGTATGAGCTAATTCCCAAGAACAAATGAACACCCCATACTATTATCCTCCTACTGGTGGAAGAACAGGTGCTGGCTCTGCACATGTGGATAAACCGAAGAAAAACCTGAAAGGCCACACTCCGTTACAACATCTTTATTGAAGACAATTAAAATCATAAGATACAAGGATGTCAGAGGCACAGGATCAATGAAAAGCTGATGTTTTTCACACCACTGTGGGGGTGCTTAGTCATAGCTAATGACCACTTCTCTTTAACCATAACAGGTCACATAAGTAACCCCACCCCCTTCTCACAAAGCACCTTGTCCCCATGTTGATATGGATAAGGGCCTTTTCTCACAACCCTGGCCCAGTGGTTGTGCAGGTCTGCAGATGGGTTTACCTTGTTATTCAACTTCCATTATCAATAAGGGTTACCAAACACCATCCCCCCATGTGAATGAGTAAGGGGTACATAAAATAAAAACGCTAACACATTTTGACAAGAATTTTGTTTTAAAAAAAGTCCTTCCTTAGCAAATGTTGTACTATATCTAATGTTTACCTTCTGTCAAACAGGCTAAAAGCCCAGTGTTCAGAAAAAGCCCAAACAGCCAAAGCTCAGTCTGAACTTGTGTTTAAACCAAACCTTGAACTCATCCCTAGTGACAAACTGCTAGCTCTACCACCCTGAATCCATACTGCATGGGATATTGCAGTGGTGTGAATATATCCTTAAAGTGGATGTAAACCCACTCTCATCCCTTCTAATCTACTACAATATTGGTTATCTAGAAGGATATACATGCCTCCTGCATGTATACTTATCTGTCAAATGTCTCCCCTCTGTCTGCTATGAGACCAGAAAAGCTGCAGATTTTGTGGGTGGATCTGTTTTCCAGGGCTCAGTGGGTGGAGTTGTGATGTCAGTAGACTGCCCGCCCACCTCTACACTACCCTTATCAACATGCATTTTCTCCTGTGTATTTCTTACACTGAACTTCTGCTATGATCACTAACATCCAGTCAAAACTCACATGACTTCAGCATGCCAAATCATGCTGAGGTGTGGAACAGCCAATCCTTGCAGAGCTGCTGAAAAAAGGAGTGGGGGTGGGAACTAAAAAAAAAATGCATGTCTTAGGCTAGTGCACGAGATGCAAATCACCTGTCAATCACAGCAAGGGGGAAGAATGGACAACAGATTTCACAGTTTTTCCGTTTTATTTCACTGAAAAAATATATGAGGATTGCTCAGAGCTGGATTAACTCTTTGTGGCAAGACTGGGCACAGCTGATCTGAAATCTCACATCTATATTTTGCCAGACAAAAACAATGCTCATATGTGACACGTTTAAAGTTACAGTATCTTCATACAACAAATCCAATGTCTCTTATGTGTCCTCGGTAACCAGACTCTACATTTTCAGATATTTTAGCAAGCTCATCTTACTTGACAGTAGAGTATGGAGTAGAGTAGAACATAACATGGTAATTCCCTATGCACAGTGTGATCTGTGAAGATAGCTTGAGGACCCTACATGGTATCTGACTGGAGTAGTCTTATTGTCTTATATCTCAAATGAAAAGGACAAGGAAGAGACCCATGGATAACTTGAGATGACTATGCTGTGTACTAAAAATGGCTTTCACACAAACAACATATAGTTCTATTTCAGCCCCAGAAGATTTTTCTGCTCAATGATCAAGCCATTTTTTGCGATTCGGCACTGGGCCGCTTTAACTGACAATTGCGTGGACGTGCGATGCTGTACAAAAACAAAATTGACATCCTTTTTTTCCCCACAAATATACCTTTCTTTTGGTGGTATTTAATCGTCTATGCAGTTTTTATTTGTTGCGCTATAAACAAAAGAGGAGCGACGATTTTGAAAAAAAAAAACACAATATCTTTTACATTTGCTATGATAAATTTTTTATCAAAAAAACTAATTTTTTCCTTAGTTTAGATTGATATGTATTCTTCTATATATTTTTAGTAAATAGGTGTATATTGATTGGTTTGCGCAAAAGTTACAGCATTTACAAAATAGGGGATAGATTTATGGCATTTTTATTATTATTATTATTATTTTTTTTTTTACTAGTAATGGTGGTGATCTGCAATTTTTATCAGGACCGCGACATTATGGCCGTCACATCGGACACTTTTGACACATTTTTTAAACCATTGACAATTATACAGCGATCACTGCTATAAAAATGCACTAATTACTGTGTAAATGTCACTGGCAGGGAAGGGGTTAAAACTAGGGGGCAAGCAAGGGGTTAAATGTGTTTCCTATGTGTGTTTCTAACTGTAGGGGGATGGGACTGTCTAGGAGGAGAAATAGATCAATTTTCATACATAGTATGAACACACGATCTGTCTTTTCTCCCCTGAAAGAACTGGGATTTGTGTGTTTAACCACTTACAGACCGGACCATTTTGCTGGTCAAAGACGAGACCACTTTTTGCGATTCGGCACTGCGTCGCTTTAATTAACAATTGCGCGGTCGTGCGACGTGGCCCCCAAACAAAATTGACGTCCTTTTTTTCCCACAAATAGAGCTTTCTTTTGGTGGTAATTTATCACCCCTGTGTTTTTTTTTTTTGCGCTATAAACAAAAATAGAGCGCCAATTTTGAAAAAAACGCAATATTTTGAACTTTTTGTTATAATAAATATCCCCCAAAAATACATAAAAATTTTTTTTTTTCCCTCAGTTTAGGCCGATACGTATTCTTCTACATATTTTTGGTAAAAAAAAAAATCGCAATAAGCGATTATTGATTGGTTTGCGCAAAAGTTATAGCGTTTACAAAATAGGGATAGTTTTATGGCATTTTTATTAATAATTTTTTATTAATTTTTTTTTTTACTAGTAATGGTGGCGATCAGCGATTTTTATTGTGACTGCAACATTATGGCGGACACATCAGACATTTTTGACACATTTTTGGGACCATTGTCAGTTATACAGCAATCACTGTTATATAAATGCAGTGATTCCTGTGTAAATGACACTGGCAGTGAAAGGGTTAACCAGTGGGTGGCAGTGTAGGGGTTAAGTGTTCCCAGGGGTGTGTTACTAACTGTGGGGGGGTTGGGCTTTCATTTAGTGAACACTGATCTTTGCTCCAATCACATGGAGCAGAGATCAGCGTCACTAGTTGCTAGGCAGAATGGAGAAATGCTGTTTACAATGGCATTTCTCCATTCAGCCGTCTAGTGAGATGATCGCGAGTATGCCCATGGCGATAGAGTCCGCGGGACCCGCGACCGGACTCACGGGGGTCCCGACCGGCACGCGAGCGTGCCGCCGCCGGCGGCGCTTGCGATGGCAGGGCAGCATTGAAGATTGGACGTACCTGTACGCCAATATGCCTGCCCGTGCCATTCTGCCGACATACATCGGCGTGTGCTGGTTGGGAACTGGTTAAACACACACAGATCCCAGTTCTCTCTCTGTCACAAGCAATCGCGGGAGCCTGGTGGTCATCGCACCTGCCGGGGCACTCAAATCGGCTCCGGCACACAATGCGGGCACGCTCCCCTAGTGCCTAAAAGGCGAAGCGACGTAAGGTAATGCCGTTTTGCCCAGCCGTGACATTCTGCAGCAGTAAAACAGCGGCTAAATCTTTGAATCTTTGGTATTTTCTGAAATCCTTAGTGGAAACTTAAAGAGATTGTAACATAAACTAGAGATATATCTAACTGCTACTGGCATTTGTAAATACACAGAGGAATAGAAAATAGTCATCCCATTGCCCAACATAGGTAAAAAAGGGTTATAGTTGTATTTTACTGAAAAAATACCAATCTCCAAGAACCCACCACAATAGAATTGTGGCTAGCATTCAGAAAATACTTTTAGTACCACAAAAATCAGTATGTTTCGATTATAATAATTTTGGCAATGCCAAAAAATACAGACACTGGCACTATTTTTCGATATGAGCTAACTAGTATATATCTATTGAATTGCATAGCACAGTAAATAAAAATTTACAGCATGTATGCCCCAGTGCAGCAGCAAGGTTATCACTGCAAGGAATTTAAAGCTGTGTTCAGAAAGTAAGATGGGCTCCAATGTGCGTAAATACACCAAGTGAAACAATTGCAACCTTTAGAATATCATGTTTTGAGTGGGGGGCGGGGGGAGCATTTTGCAATGTGCTAAATAAGCGCAACTACTATAGTGGAATCATTAAAGAAAAGTCAAAGGACACAGATCCTCTGTTTATTGGTGTTATAAAAAAGTTCAAGATAATATACAGTATCAGCAACATAATGATTCTGGTAAGCAGATGTAACTATTGTAGAAATTGTAATTAAATTCAAGTTGGTTACTGGAGCAAAGGCTAATGTGTTTTCCCATTGTTAAAGTTTTTTCATTACCTAATCTCGTGAAACTGGAACCCACTACCAGTATTATTATTACTGTTATAATTCCTAAAGGCTGTGCTAAGTATAAGCAATGCGGAAAGGCCAAAAAGCTTACCTATTATTTTTTTATTATGACTGAAAATGCTACACCTATTCAAGGAAGAAAAGGATATGGAGAGCTAAAGCTAACATGAATTATTTGAAAACTAAGTAACAATGTGCTTAAAACAAAAAGTAGTTATTCCATAAGAATTTTAAAAAGTGTTTTTATGCTATGCTGTCTACGGATACAAATACTCTGTTATGCTGTTATGCCCTGTACACTCGACCAGCTTTCCCGTCAGAATAAACTCTGGAGGTTTTTCCAACAGAATTCCGACGTCTTGCTTACACACGATCACACCAAATTCTGACCGCCAAGAACGCAGTGATGTACAACGCGTACGACGGGACTAGAAAAAGGAAGTTTAATAACCAGCAGCCAATAGCTTCTGTCTCGTACTTGCTTCAGAGCATGCACCGCTTTTGGTGTGTCGGAACAGCATACAGACGAGCGCTTTTCCCGATAGGAATTTGTTCAGTCGGAAAAATATAGGACATGTTCTCTTTCTAGGTCCATCAGAATTTTCAACGTAAAAAGTCAGATGGGGCATACACACGGTTGGAATATACGATGAAGAGCTCCCGTCTGACCTTTTCTAACGGAAATCCCAACCGAGTGTACGGGGCATTACAAACATTAACCACTTGCCGACCGCCGCACGACGATGTACGTCGACAGAATGGCACGGGCAGGCATATGGGCGTACATGTACGTCCCTGCCTTCCCGCGGGTGGGGGGCCCGATCGGGCCCCCCCCCGGTGCCAGCGGCAGTCGGTTTTCGTTCAGAAGCGATCCGGGATGAGGGGGCGGCCATTCATTCATGGCCACCCCCTCTCGATCGCTCCTGACGAATGGAAGTGAGGCGTGACATCACTTCCTCTCCTGTAATGTAAACACAGGAGAGGAAGTGATGTAATCTCTCCTCCGTGTCGGTATTTTTCGTTCCGGCACCGAGGAGAGAGGATCGTTGAGTTGCACCAACACGACACTTCACAGTAGAACATGCCAGGCACACTCACACCCCCCCTTCACCCCCCCGATCACCCTCCCAATCACCCCCGCCCCCCCAGTCACAGTGACACCAATAGCATTTTTTTTTTTTTTGCATTGGTGTCATTTGTGACTGTAATAACTGTTAGGGCACTTAGGGTTAGCCCCCTTTAGCTCTAGGGTACCCCCCTAACCCCCCCAATAAAGGTTTAACCCCGTGATCACCCCCCGTCGCCAGTGTCACTAAGGCTGGGTTCACATTGCAGCGGTTTATGAGAACGGATGTGATTCGCACCGCACTGCAGTGCAAATCACATCCGATCTCTGTGTGATTCGAGTTCAGCCATACAGATAGTATGGCTGAATTCGCGCCGCACCCGCCGCAAATTCGCACGGGGCCCTTTTTTTTTTGGTCCGCAGCAGAATCGGATCGCATGGGTGTTCACACCATGCGATCCGAGTTTGCAGATCGCACTGCGATATGCGAACTGATCTGGGGGTGTCATTAACATTTCACTGACACTCCCAGCAGTTCGCATAGGGCAGTGTGAACTGCCGCCGGGAGGCATGCGATGCGGGAACCCGCCGCGGATTCGTGGCGTTCCCGCATCGCTCCAGTGTGAACCCAGCCTAATAAGCGATCGTTTTTCTGATCGCTGTATTAGTGTCACAGGTGACGCTAGTTAGGCAGGTAGGTATTTAGGTTCGCCGCAGCTTTTTATAGTGCCAGGGACCCCCATATACTACCGCATAAAGCCCCCTGATTGCCCCCTAGTTAACCCTTTCACCAGTGATCACCATATAACTGTTACAGGTGATGCTGGTTGGTTAGTTATTTTTTTATAGTTTCAGGGCACCCGCCATTTATTACCTAGTCTCACTAGTGTACCCCTAAATTTAGGGGTGTCTACTTTCCAAAATGGGGTCATTTGGGGGGGGGGTTTGTGCCATCTTGGCATTTTATGGCCTTCAAAACTGTAACGCCCTTAGAAAGCCTGAAGGCGGTGCTTGGTTTTCGTGGCCCCGTACGCGGCTAGGCTCCCAAAAAGTCCCACATATGTGGTATCCCGTACTCAGGAGAAGCAGCAGAATTTATTTTGGGGTGTCATTTCACATATGCCCATGGCATGTGTGAGCAATATATCATTTAGTGACAACTTTGTGAAAAAAAAATTTAAAAAAAATTTAAGTTTGTAATTTTCCCGCAACTTGTGGCAAAATATAAAATATTCCATGGACTCAACATGCCTCTCAGCAAATAGCTTGGGGTGTCTACTTTCTAAAATGGGGTCATTTGTGGGGGTTTTGTGCCATCTTGGCATTTTATGGCCTTCAAAACTGTAATAGGTAGTGAGAAGTGAAATCAAAAATTTACGCCCTTAGAAAGCCTGAAGGTGGTGCTTGGTTTTCGGGGCCCCGTACGCGGCTAGGCTCCCAAAAAGTCCCACATATGTGGTATCCCCGTACTCAGGAGAAGCAGCAGAATTTATTTTGGGGTGTCATTTCACATATGCCCATAGCATGTGTGAGCAATATATCATTTAGTGACAACTTTGTGTAAAAAAAAAAAAAAAAATTTTTTTTTGTCATTATTCAATCGCTTGAGGCAAAAAAATAAAATATTCAATGGGCTCAACATGCCACTTATCAATTTCCTTAGGGGGTCTACTTTCCAAAATGGGGTCATTTGGGGGGGTTTTGTACTGCCCTGCCATTTTAGCACCTCAAGAAATGAGATAGGCAGTCGTAAACTAAAAGCTGCGTAAATTCCAGAAAACGTACCTTAGTTTGTAGATGTGACAACTTTTGCGCAAACCAATAAATATACAGTTATTGACTTTTTTTTTACCAAAGACATGTGGCTGAATACATTTTGGCCTAAATGTATGACTAAAATTGAGTTTATTGGATTTTTCTAATAACAAAAAGTAGAAAATATCTTTTTTTTTCAAAATTTGCGGTCTTTTTACGTTTATATCGCAAAAAATAAAAATCGCAGAGGCAATCAAATACCATCAAAAGAAAGCTCTATTTGTGGGAAGAAAAGGACGCAAATTTTGTTTGGGTACAACATTGCATGACCGCGCAATTACCAGTTAAAGCAGCGCAGTGCCAAATTGTAAAAAGACCTCTGGTCATTGACCAGCAAAATGGTCCGGTCTGAAAGTGGTTAAAGGACAGAATATAGAACAATGTAATTTGCTTAGCAATCACAATAAAAGTTGTCTTACTTGAAAAAGACAAGTGTGTTTTTAACAATGTTGTCCACGGCTTCTTTCACTCTCAAATGCCAATTGCTTATTGATGTTAAAGAGGAAATCCACTGGAAAAAAAAATTATTAAAAGTCAGCAGCTATAAATACTACAGCTGCTGACTTTTAATAAATGGACAATTACCTGTCCCAGGGTCCAGCGATGTCGGCAGCCGAGGCCGATCGATCGCTCGACTCTCGGCTGCTGCCGTCGCCATTCTCAGTGAGGGAATCAGAAAGTGAAGCATTGTGGCTCGCGAGTCGCGCAGCACAATGGGAATGGTCCGCGCTGTCTCTGGGACCTGTGTGTGTCCCAGCAGACAGCGGGGTGGGACAGGAAAAGGCATAGACTCCCGTGGGAGTCTATTCCCGGAAGTGGGTGCAAATACCTGTCTTAGCCGTCTCTCCTCTACTCACGCGCTGTCAGCATGAGTAGAGGAATGCCGATAACCGATAACCGGCACTTTCTATTGAGCACAGCTGATTACGTAATAAAGAACCTATGTCATAGGCTTTTAACTGTGATTGGAGATGGGGTGTGTCCGAGCGACACACTGCACCACCGATCGCAGCGTACGAGCAGCTTGTTCTGAACAATGTCATATGACATTCAGTCAAAACAATGTAACCCCCATCCGTCCTAAAGCAAAAGGTGTTAAATCAGTAAACCGCCTAATAAAATAATTAGAAATTGAGAATTTAAAATAAAATATATTTTTGCCTGCATATGATTAGATGCATAATATAAACACACATTATACTTATTTACTAAGCAAGTTGAATGTCCAATTTGCAAAGTCAGTACACTTTTATTATAAATATAAATATTCATACTAAGATGTCTATTTCAGGTAGTTTAATTTTTTCAAGCCTAAACCTATTATCTTGGGTTTTTATGTCTGTTTCTCACTACCTAGAGATCTGTGTTTGTAGTTAATACATTGGGCAGACACACAGCTTAACTGAGTTATTCTGAATACTTGGGATATTTTTCCTTGATGCATATTCTGACACATGCTTCCTGACACTGGATTTAATAAAACATTTTTGCAAGATTTTGCAAGAGATTATAAGATCAGACAATATTATGGTGGTATGCTAGAGAGAGATATTTCAAATATTCATCTCCCTGTCCAGTAATCCCACATAAGCAAAATTACATATTAACCTACAAGCTCTGACATTTTCTAATACTGTGGAAAAGGTTTAATTCATCGCCATCACTCACACACTTTTCAATTGGTTACCCATTGTAAGAATGGACTAATAGGAGGGTGCAGAAGTTAAGGGAAAGTGGCTTAACCTTTGGGACAAGACTCTCTAAGCCTAGAGACTAGAAATCATTAGATTTTTGGGGTCTCACTGCATTTTTTAAGGCTTCTGAAGGTATAATCCGGTACATTATCATTAGAAACTCTGTTAGGTTTTCACTGATTTTCTTCATCCTGCTGGGTAGATTTTTAGATACAAACAGGAATAAAAATGAAATATCTCTTATAGGTTTTAATAACATGCATAACACTTCCGGTTCCGGCGCCGTATGTAGGAGGAAGGAAACCCCGGTGGCTCCACACAGCCCACGGCAAAATATGCATATAACAGCCGAAAGCTGCACCCGTTCTTTCGGTAAGCCGCATGGGCAGCCTCCCTTAATCACCACGGATGGAGCGGTACCTCTCATACCCACGATCGCGCTCAGGCTCCAGATCGAGGGACACTTCTCCCTCTCACTCAGGCTCACTTGTGCTGCCTAAGATGGCCGACGCAGCACGAGCCTCTCCTCCCTCACAGAGCACACAGCTCTCATCCGCCTCAGGCAGCCCAGTGACAGGGAAACATCGCTTGATGGCATGAACACCACAGTAGCAGGGAACCAGGAGATACAGGACCCCCCTAAACATCTGAAACCCACCTCTCTACCCGATCAACCACATCACCGCTGATTCTGACTGGGGACTCTCGTGGTAGGTTTTTGTTTTTTTTAGGGTACGTGCGTGGGCTCCTTATGATTCATACCCCTCCCTCACGAGCTTAATGCCTCTTACCGAGCACGGCCCACCTGGACAAAGGGCATTAGCTTTCCTCTAGCTGTCAGGGGATAGCCTGAGGCTTCCTGTTATCTGTTATTTGTTAGACATGTTAGCAATGTTTTTTTTACCTGCAGCTCAAAAGCTCAAAAGTTTTACTTGTACCTGTCACATTTGGTTCTCACCCCGGTCGGGCGAGGGGGGCCTATGCAATTCTTCCACCAAAGACGCCCCCAGATGGTGGCTTACTGTCGTAAGGGACCTAAGTCCCACCTTTGCTACACTTTCTCTGGAAGAGGTGCAGGGACGGACAAACACTACTTCTTTTGGTTTTACCTTTCCATTCTGCGGGCTGGTGGTACAGCCGGTGGTAGAGTTCCATACGGAAAAAAGTGAAGTCACAATTGATGTTGATTTGTATGGTTATTTCTTACCTTTTTTGTTACCCACCCTCTCTAATCCCTAACCCAACATTCAGACAATGGCGCTTCCTGTCACATCTGACCCACAATGACGACTTTAAATGGATGCTTGATGAAGCCTGGCTGGAATATGCCCATAATAACAGTACCCACATTGACAACCCGACCCCATATTGGGAGACAGGCAAAGCGTTTATGCGGGGCAAGATATCATTCACCTCAGCCTACAGGAAGAATACTCAAACAAAATACTTAGAAGCCAGCTCGGCAGTCAGGTCAGCCCAAGCAAAACTCAATGCACAAAATACGTCAGAAAACCGTCGACTCTGGGAGCATGCCAGGCACCTTTTCAATACCTGGGCAGACAAATTGGAACATTTAAAAATGTCTTACACACGACTAAAATACTATCAATATGGAAATAAGGCAGGGAAGTTATTAGCAAGACTCACCAAGGAAACGTACACCCCCACTCATATCACAACCCTTTGAGACCCAGACGGCACCCTACACACATCTCCCAAGGACATTAATGCCACCTTAGAAATATACTACACCGACTTATATACCCAAGACTTGATTGACCCTCACACAATGACTGACTGGCTTGATTCTTCCTCCCTTCCTACGATCAACTCAAATCACCTAACAATGTTAAATGCTCCAATCACTGAGGACGAAATTACAGCTGTTATCAAGGGTCTGTCGAATGGTAAGGCCCCGGGCCCTGACAGCTACAACTTCAAAATTTACAAACTTCTACAGGATAAAATCATCCCCCCTCTATTGGCAGTATATAACTCTATTTGGGACACCAAGCGAATGTTAAACTCATTGCAAAAAAAGGGAAGGACCCCAGGGACCCGGCTCTTACTGCCCCATCTCCCTACTTAACTTAGACTCCAAAATGTTGTCTAAGATTATCGCCTCCCGGCTGGAAAACATTATGCCGTCCCTCATACATCATGCGCAATCGGGATTCATCAAAGGAAGATCAGCCTCCTCCAACTTTAGAAAAGTCTTAGCTGCCCTAGAATTTGCCAATCAAAGACCGAAAGAAGATATAGCAATTCTTAGCCTTGATGCCGAGAAGGCATTCGATAACATCAGCTTCCAATGTCTATCCCTATTGTTGTGTAAATTCGGAATTACAGGTCCCTTCTTACACTTTATCCACAATCTATACGCGGCCCCCTCGGCAACTGTTATAGCAACAGACCTACAATACAACCCAATCCACCTACACAAGGGCATGAGACAGGGTTGCCCTCTCTCCCCATTACTCTTTAACCTGGACATCGAACCTTTATCACGACACCTTAATACCACATGCACCATCCACGGAATCCCACTCGGACAAGAAAACATGCGTGTCGCCCTCTTTGCAGATGATATTCTGATTTTCACCACCTGCCTACACTCGGATATCCCCGCTATTCAAGCAATGTTTGAATCATTCCGTAAATGTTCTGGCCTTAAAATAAATTTCACTAAAAGCAAACTTCTCCCACTTAATGCCAAACCCACAAAGCCATGGCCGCCATTCCTACCTTTACGCATAACTGAGAAACATATTACCTATTTGGGCATAAAATTGGCAGGGAACCTTCCTCTCTCTATTGCCTAAACTACCCCTCACTGATCTCTAAAATTGTGGGTGAACTAGAGTCCTGGTCTGACCTCCCGTTGTCGCTCTTTGGGAGAAGCACTCTCTTCAAAATTGTGAGTTTTACCCGGCTATTATATCCTCTCCAAAACTCTACCGTTATTGTTGAAACACAAAGATATTTCGACCCTGAACAAGGCAATCACAAAATTTCTGTGGAAATGTGGCAAGCGGAGAATTGCTCTAACCAAACTTCATCTTCCGAAGAGCGAGGGCGGGGCTAACCTCCCAAACATTAGAGTGTATAATTTATCGTGCCTACTAAGAATAGGCCTGGACTGGATCAGTCAATCTTCTAAATACTCCAACTATGGACTGGAATCAGCGGTGGCGTATCTTTTCAATCTAGCCGCTCTTCTCCACAGCAAACTACAGCACCTCCCAAGGCACATCAAACATAACTTGTTATTCAGAGACTCGATATTTATGTGGAGAGAGATGAGAAGAAAAGTGGGTCTGTCGCCCTACATCTCTAAGTACCTTCCAATTCAGGATAACCCAATGTTTCTGCTGGGTCTGCAATATGAACCATTCTCCAAATGGAAAGACAAGGGACTAACCAAGGCCTATACCCTCTACCATGGCATAAACAACTTGACCCTTAAACCCTATTCACTCATCGCAGAAGAATTCACCTTACCCCACCATCTCTTTCTCCATGTCATGCAACTCGTGGACTTTGTCAATAAAAGCCGCCTGGATAAAAACAGACGCTTCAAACCCTCCTTCATCGATAAACTGATCGATGATAAGCAATACTCTATAACAAACATTTATCTCCCCCTCAATGGGAAATTTATGAAACCACTGCATACTACTTCCATGGCATCCTGGCTATCAGACCTCCCAGGTCAAGTAGACATCGACAATATCATAACGGGATATTGCCTAATGGGAAACATAACTCCATGTGAATCTCGGAGAGAGACTCAGCTCAAACTGATTCATAGGGCCCACTTTCCCTTCTCAGCCTCTCATCCTCCCCCGGAGGGACCCTCCTGCCCATGGTATTCTTTACACAAACCTTCCCTACTTCATCGCCTTTGGCAGTGTCCGCGGATAGACTCCTACTGGTCTTTAATTCTCCGCTTCATTCAACAAGTTACCTCCTTCCTACCCAATAAAGTCCCCATGCTCTTACTTTTTGGCTACCCTCCACAAAGAGCTGATTCTACACAGCCTTCGAGCACAATACCACAAGGCCACCTCAAATGGATACTCCTCACTCTACTCATAGCCCCGCAGAAATATCTTTAACCATTGGATTTCTCCTACACCTCCATCCATATCTGAAATTATGCAAGCTCTCAAAGCCCTTTTATTCCAGGAATCGCTACAAGCCTTGACTAATGGACCACATCACAGCAGGAAGATCCACGGAAATGGATACCTTTCTTTGGTGCTTGCCTGGCACCCCATGAAAAAAGCCAACTGCTAGCAAGCTATTCCATTGCCACTAATTAATGGGAACCTATGTCACAAGTGCGCCCTGCACCAGTATTAACTTTGACCAAAGTCCTCATCCCCCTCTTACTGTCCTGATATTCCAAAGGGACCTCAGTCCGCACCCAGTAGAATTTGAACAATTGAGACTCTAGATAATTAACTGTTCCACCAACCTCCCTATTGTACTCCCAGGGGGGGAGGGGAGGACTGGAGATGTTGCACTTTTCTTATGGGAGTAGCGCCGTCTGCATTCCTCCCGCATTCCTCCCACTCTTTCCCACTCTTTCCTGTCATGTACCCAGCCTGTGAACCTTTCTTCCCGCCTTTTCCCGCAGTCTCCTTTACCTCCCTTGTACCCCTCTCTCTTCACACTCCTTCTTCCGCATACATAGGTAATGAACCTTGCTTATAGACGTCTCTGAAGGTATATTGATTGATTTGTGCCCCAATGCCGACCCCCCCCCACCCCTTTTCCCCATCCCTTAGAAAATATGCCTAGTCTTTACCTGTCATGTATCGTGTTAGACAACATTACCGTTAGCTACGTCTTGACGTATGTTCATTGTTCTTGTTGATGGCATGAATAAAATATATATTAAAAAAAAACATGCATAAGAGATAGAGTGTCTCTGGGACAGGAAGTAAAAAGGAATCTCCCCAACAGGGCTGCAAAAAAGCCTCCCATCGAGGCAGAGCTTTTTTTCTATTTTTTGGGTCCGTTAGCGCAAGGAATTGTCAAAAACTGTCTTTTGTGTTTTTAATTTTTTTGACACTTTTTTTGGTGAATGTGTAGTGGTACAATGTACCCGATACCCATTCACATAGGGCGGGCAGAATCTTGCGAGCAAGTTTAAATTACATTTTTCCTTTAAAAATTTCATTTTGCTGCGGGACAGTAAAACACATCAGCCAGATGCACTACTTTACAGGCAGACTAAGGGGGCCCCCTATGCATGATATTTAAAGGAATATTTAATTTTTATGGTTTCACATTAAGCATTCCTAAAATCACTCCTGAAAAAATGGTCATTTTAAAAACTTTTTTTACATACATGTCCCCTGGGGCAGTACCCGGGTCACCATAAACTTTTTATGGCAATAACTTGCATATATATACGCCTTTAAAATTAGCATTTTTTCATGTTTCATGTTCGTGTTCCATAGACTTTAACGGTGTTTGCATGTTCGCACAAATTCTTTGCTTGTTCACATGTTCTGGTGTGAACCGAATCGGGGGGGGTGTTCAGCTCATCCCCATCCCTATTTGTAACACTAGTCACCAACAATCATAGTTCAATGTGTAGAGGAAAATAGTGGAAAATACCTTTGAAATGTTTTCATCTAGTAATGCAGCGAGGAGAAATCTCCCAAACAGAGCCACAGATGGCAATAAAAATCTAACAGAGGTTCTTCCTAGAACTGTTTACAGGCAAAAAGCCATTCTTCTACTCCAGCCAGTGGTAAATTGTGAAAAGGAAGAAATAATACACATGTACAGGTAATATCACTCCTGCTGTCAAGCAAGGGGTTAGGTTGTGTGCAGCGGCAATAATTCACAGTCAGGTGCAATGTAAAACCTGTATTGAAGTAAAGTTGCAACAGTTCACAACAAACCCAGTGGGCAGGCTGCCCAGCCAGGTGCACTCACAGTTTCCAGGAGGGGTACCTGTCCCTACTCTACCAACAAAAGTGTGCCAAACCGGGGAGCCAGGGCTTTAAAAAGGCTTTGTTTGACCCAAGATGTCACCAGTGTCACATGGGGTGGCAGCATCTAGTCGGATCACTTCCGTAGTGACCCAGGAAACCATAGAGCAGTGGTTCTCAACCAGAGGTCCCCAGGGGTTCCGCGACAATCTGATTGTCAGTTGCAGGCAGCTGACAGAAGGATCGCAGAGATAAGCAGGCAGGTCGGCTGGCACCCTATTGGCTGTAGCGCGCTGTTCCCCCTGGGCCCCTCCTCTTTCTCCCCTCCGTCCTTCCCGAGAGCTTGTAAGTGACATCATCTGGAGTGGACAGGATAGGAGGAGGAGGAGGGGCAGAGGGGGAACAGCGCACCTCTGGAGAAGATATGAAACAAGCTCTGAAGCCAGCAGAAGCAAGTACTGAGGTATGCCCCACTGGATCCTCCCACAATGTGCCCAAGAGTTTGTCCCCTACCCCATGTAATGTGCCATGTCCCCTGCCCCATGTAGTATCCTGCCGAGTGCTCTGCCCCATGCAATGTCCCTCTCCCCATGTAATGTCCTGTCATGTGCTCTGCCCCATGTAATGTCCCCTGTCCCATGTAATGTCCCCCGTCATGTGCCCTGTCCCATGTAATGTGCCCTGTCATGTGCTCTGCCATATGTAATGTGCACTGCCCCATGTATAGTTCCCTGTCATGTCACCTGTCCCCTGTAATGTCCCCTGCCCCATGTAATGTCCCCTGTCCTATGTAATGTGCCCTGTCCCATGTAATGTGCCCCATCCCCAGTAATGTCATGTCCCCTGTCCCTTGTCATGTGCCCTGCCCCAAGTAATGTCCCCTGTCATGTGCCCTGTCCCATGTAATATTCCTTGTCATGTGCCCTGCCCCAAGTAATGTCCCCTGTCATGTGCTCTACCCCATGTAATGTGCTCTGCCCTATGTAATGCCCCCTGTCCCATGCTCTGCCTCATGTAATGTCATCTGAATGTATCAGCTCTGCAGGAAAAGAAAGCGCAAGTTTCACATTAAATAGGTACATTTAAATATTTATTAGTTTATTTAATGCTATTTCTACAAATAGTTTTTGTTATCAACAGCTCACTGATCATACCAATGTTTCGTGAGCTGTAGATGTGAACATTTCAGGGGTTCCTCGAGATCTCAAACTTTTTGCCAGGGGTTCCGCCAAGGTAAAAAGGTTTGAGAAACACTACCATAGAGGAACCATATTCCTCCTGACTTCCCCGCCATCTGCAGTGGTGAATGTAGACTGAACCTGCCTGCATACATTTTGAAAATGCTGCTCTCTTCCAAAGGAATGTTCATGTTATGATAAGGATCTCCTGTTATTTGTCCTGGTAGATTTCAATTAACTAAGGGTTTAAAAGCTAAGAACACAGGTGATGAAAAATGCCCATGCTTGAAATAACACTGGAAAATTAACATTGAAGATCCAGGTCACTTCTAGCCTATTCGCATTGAGCCCTAATGAAATGAAAGGAAACTCTTGGACCCCAGAAACATACTAGGTCATTTTAGGGATTGGCCTCCTGAATTTTATTGAAATAAAGTTGTATCTGGATCTCCTAGCAGTGGTGTGGTTGTTCAGTTTTTGTTTCATTACTCTTCCAAAAGGATTTACGTGTTAAGATAAGAATCTCATCTGTCCTTGTGGTTTTCCATTATGCAAGGGTTTAAAAGATAAGAACACATTTTTATACCAAATATATAATTAAAATTTAAAAAAAGTAAAAAAATAAAAATGAAAATGCATTATTAAGGAAAGGCCAAAAATCTGATATTGAGGTCCATGGGAACTAAAAATGCTATTTAATACTCCACTTGGTTTCCAATGTGAATATTTTCTAAATAATGCTCACCTATTTTTTTATAGCTCTGGATACCCCAAAAAAATACAACACGGACTACAAAAGTAATTGTAATAGACAGTAGATACTTTTTAAATCTCCATCATAATGGTATACAAATGTTCTCTTACATGACTCTTGAGCTCTTTCTTTGTGCAACCTATAAAATGTGTTTTTTTTACATGGACTTTGTATCCAACAAATTACTCCCTTGGTCTCACATGTAATCAAATCTTTAATTATTCAATTCTCTTTAGTAGCGGTTGATTGAAATGTTTTCAGGTTCTTCACATTTGTCATATGTTTACATGCTGTACACCTGTAACATCTAACATCTAATGAAAACCCCTGAAAATTAACGCTCGCATCACTATTCTTCTCTTAGGCTGCTTTCACACTGGGGCGGTATTCAGGCGTTACAGCGCTAAAAATAGCGCCTGTGTAACGCCTGAAAAAAACGGCCCCTTTAACTCCAGTGTGAAAGCCGGAGGGCTTTCACACTGGAGCGATGCGCTGGCAGGACGGTGAAAAAAGTCCTGCTAGCCGCATCTTTGCAGCGGTGAAGGAGCGGTGTATTCACCGCTCCTATACCGCTCGTACCCATTGAAAGCAATGGGACACTGCGGCAATAGCGCCGGCAAAGCGCCGCTGCAGCGGCGCTTTGCGGGCGGGTTTAACCCCTTTTTGGCCGCTAGCGAGGGTTAAAACCACCCCGCTAGCGCCCGCACACCACCGCTAAAACGACGGTAAAGCGCCGCTAAAAATAGCGGCGCTTTACCGCCGACGCTGCTCCCGCCCCAGTGTGAAAGCAGCCTTACAGCTTTACTGTTGGTGCTACCTTTATATCGCAAATATTTTTTTCTTAGAATAAATTCTAATTTTCAGGGGTTTTCATTAGATTAGAAGGTTAGACCTCAATATTTGTCTCCAGGAATAGGGTCTCAAAATAATCGTGTTAGCTAAATCTATACTTCATTGGAGCAAATTGGCTTATCCACAGACTTTATTCCTGCCCTAAAGCTAGGATTAGGGTAAATGGTGTACTTTCGGACCCAGTCCATATATCTAATGGGACTTATTAAGGGTGTCCTCTTTCAACGCTTTTGTAGATACTAGTAATGTAATATTTGGCGTTAGCTTTGCGTTCCAATAATTCAATAAGGAGTGGACATCACTGTTAAGCAATATAAGGTTGGCTTATTTGCAGATGATCTCCTGCTTCATATTACTAATCTGCGAATAGCCTTCCCTTCCCTGTTAAAGGCACTGGAATTATTTGGCATCTTAAGTAATTTTAAAATGAATGCTGCTAAATCATATTGCCTAGATATATCACTTTCTATAGGCGCCCAAGACTCTATTGCAGATACATTTCCATTAGGAATTAGTGAAAAATAAAAAGAAAGAATTTCTCCTGTGCTCGTGAAGGCATTATAAGTTTAGGATGGTAGTACTTTCAAATGAAGGAAAATGTAAGAAGATCATCGTGCATGACACGCTGCCTAAACTGACCAGGGGTGGTCCGAAGCAAGCCAAGGGGAAAGGAAGGAGTTTAAGGTGCGTGATCTTGGACTCCTAGGTATTTGATAGAGTGCTGCACCCACTGAAATGGAAATGTTCTGATGCTTGGATAAAAAGAATATAGTTTTATTCATATATAAAAAAGATCAATGCATATGAAAGAATATAAAAAGTCTACGTACTACGTATTCATAACAACAGGGTTACAAATTATACACACACAATTGAAAATTAAAAATGAGGCATGCCCATGCAGGGGCAAATGCTACAGAGTGGGCTGACATGTTTCGAGGAGAAAGAAGAGGAGGAGAAGAAGAAGGCGGCAACAGCGACAAGACTGAGCCAACGATAATTAAAGAGCTGGAAGAAGAAAGCGGAGGAACCAGCAAGAAGAACTGAAGAGCGGGAAAAGACCCCCGAAGGTGGAAGAAGACCCCCGGACGGCAGCGGTGATGAAGGAGAAAGCCAGGCTCCTCTGCTAGTAAAAGAGCTAGCAAAAGAGCAGAAGATAGCAGGGGCCGGAATCTGGGAGCCCCCTTATTAAAGGGGGCTCCCAGATTCTTATAAGCCCCCTGCCCGTACACCCCGACAACTAATGGCCAGGGTTGTCAGGAAGAGGCCCTTGTCCTCATCAACATGGAGACAAGGTGCTTTGGGGTTGGGGGCCGCAGGGCCCCCCTTCCCCAAAGCACCTCCCCATGTTGAGGGCACACGGCCTGGTACGGCTCAGGAGGGGGGCGCTCACTCATCCCCGCCCCCTTTCCTGACTGGCCGGGCTGCGTGCTTGGATAAGGGTCTGATATGGAATTTGGGGGGACCCCCATGCCGTTTTTTCGCTAGTTCCGTATACCTGGAGCCACGTTCAAAATTAACGGACTTTACTCCATGTGTGGGCAAGTCCGTTCATTTCAAAAGTCTGGCGGACCCCCACCATAGCCTGGCAGATTGTCCGCCAGGCCTAGTCTGTGGAAAAAGTCAGGTTGTGTGTGGGCATGTGTGTGCAGGTCCATTCGTTCGCTGAAAAGCCTGGCGGGTTGTCCGCCGGATAGTCTGATCATGTGTATGCGGCATTACTGCTACTTTTGTTTAGTCTACTAGATATACAGTAGATAGGAATGCCATTTTTAGGAAGAAAGGCATCTTATCAATGTTTTGCTCCTGTGAGATGTTACTGTACTGTCAATTTCATTTATATCTATTGATACATAAAAGATATTAAAATATTCATCAGTTAATGCAGTCATTATAATCATACTAATAATAATAAGATCAAATTGTGTAACGTACTGGGCAAGATTCATTACAGCAATTATGAACAGAGATTAAAGTGCAAATCCAGACAAGTGAAACCAATCAGTGAACTACTTTTGCTATCCAGTAGACATGCTAAAAAAAAAATCTCACAATATGCCTGATTCTGAGCGCTCCCTTATCCACTGCAGACAGATTGTAGACAGCTCCCATTCTGTGTCTTAGAGGTTTATGCTCTCTGAAGCCTGTGCCACAGTGATTTGTAACTAATCAGATCCAAACTGCAAGACAGGTGGCTTTGAAATGGCTTGGTAGCCATGAGAAGCTTCTTAGTTTAATAACAATGATATCAAGCTTACTGTATTTGAGAGGCATCGAGGCTAAGGGATCTACAGTGCCTTGCAAAAGTATTCACCCCCTTTGGCTTTTTACCTATTTTGTTACATTACAGTGTTTAGTTCAATGCTTTTTTATTTTTTTAATCTGAATTATATGTGATGGATCAGAACACAATAGTCTAAGTTGGTGAAGTAAAATTAGAAAAATATATACATAAAACAGTTTTTCAGAAATAAAAAACTGATAATTGCAATGTGCGTATGCATTCACTCCTTTTGTTATGAAGCCCATAAAAAGCTCTGGGGCAACCAATTACCTTCAGGAGCCACATAATTAGTGAAATGATGTCCACCTGTGTGCAATCTAAGTGTCACATGATCTGTTATTACATATACACACCTTTTTGAAAGGCCCCGGAGGCTGCAACACCTAAGCAAGAGGCACCACTAACCAAATGCTGCCATGAAGACCAAGGAACTCTCCAAACAAGTAAGGGACAATGTTTTTGTGAAGTACAAGTCAGGGTTAAGTTATAAAAAAAAAATTCAAATCTTTGATGATCCCTAGGAGCACCATCAAATCTATCATAACCAAATGGAAAGAACATGGCACAACAGCCAACCTGGCAAGAGACGGCCGCACACCAAAACTCAGGAACCAGGCAAGGGCATTAATCAGAGAGGCAGCACAGCGACCTAAGGTAACCCTGGAGGAGCTGCAGATTTCCACAGCAGAGACTGGAGTATCTGTACATAGGATGACAATAAGCCATATGCTCCATAGAGTTGGGCTTTATGATAGAGTGGCCAGAAGAAAGCCATTACTTTCAGCAAAAAACAAAATGGCACGTTTTGAGTTTGCGAAAAGGCATGTATGAGACTCCCAAAATGTATGGAGGAAGGTGCTCTGGTCTGATTAGACTAAAATTGAACTTTTTGGCCATCAAAGAAAATGCTATGCCTGAGGCAAACCATCACATCATCCAAAGAACTCCCACAGTGTGGCAGCATCATGGTGTGGGGATGTTTTTCAGTAGTCGGGACCGGGAAGCTGGTCAGATTTAAGGGAAAGATGGATGGGGCTAAATACAGGGATATTCTTGAGCAAAACCTGTACCACTCTATGTGTGTTTTGAGGTTAGGACGGAGGTTCACCTTTCGGCAGGACAATGACCCCAAACACACTGCTAAAGCAACACTTGAGTGGTTTAAGGGGAAATATGTAAATGTGTTGGAATGGCCTAGTCATACCTCAATCCAATTGAAAATCTGTGGTCGGAGACTTAAAAGTTGCTGTTCACAAGCGCAAACCATCCAACCTGAAGGAGATGGAACAGTTTTGCAAGGGGGAATGGGCAAAAAAACAGTGGTAAGATGTGGCAAGCTCAGAGACTTATCCAAAGCGACTTGGAGCTGTAATAGCCACAAAAGGTGGCTCTACAAAGTATTGACTTTAGGGGGGTGAATAGTTATGCACATTGACTTTTTCTGTTATTTTGTCCTATTTGTTAATTGCTTCAATTGTGTTAAGGTGATGCCTAAGTAATTTATACTGGTGGTGTTCCATGTGTATGGGTATAATTATTCCATTTTGCGCCTAGTTTTAAGAGGTATATTAATGCCAAGGATGACTTAGTGTCATTTACTTTGTAGTAGGATATACCATTGAACATTTTGAGTGTTTGATGTATTGAGGCTAATGAGGTCTCTACGTCTGTGATCATGAGTATAACATAATCAGCAAATAGACTGATGGTGTGTGCTGAGTTGTTAAACCTATGTCCTGTAATTTGAGGGTGGTTGTGTATGTAACTCACCAGAGGTTCCATGAGAAGGTTGAAAATTAACGGTCAAAGTGGGCACCACTGGCGAGTTCCATTTGTAATATTAAATGGAGTAGAAAGTGCCCCTGAGGTGTAAACCTGGGCAGAGGGCTTGGAATATAATGCCATAATTGCAGAAAATATGGTGCCTTGGAATCCAAACTTCTTCAATACCCTGGTAAGATTTCCTCCAATCAAATGCCTCCTCTGTATCCAAAGCTAGGAGCAGAGAAGGGGTTCCCTTCAGATTTACGTCGTGGATTATATTAATTAGGCGCCTAGTGGCATCAGTGGTTTGGCGTCCTTTTGTAAATACGGATTGATCCATATGTATTAGCTGTGGAAGTATGTTTATCAGCCTTAGTGAGATCAGGTTGGCATATAGTTTCAGGTCGTTATTAAGTAAAGATATCGGCCTGAAATTCTGTGGAAGAGATGGTTCCTTCCCTGGTTTGGGCAGGGTGATTACAAGTGTTTTCAACCTTTCTGATGAGAAGGAGGAAGAGACAGCTGCAGCGTTGAAAATATTGATTAGGTGGGGTGTGAGGATGTACTTCAATGTTTTGTAGTATTCTCCTATGTATCCATAAGGACCCGGGAACTTGTTTTGTGGTAGCGTATCTATAGCATAAGACACATCCTGGTTTGTGAAGGGAGAATTAAGGTGCTATAGTTGTGTTGGGGTTAATTGGGGAAGAGACACTTTCTTCAGAAAGCCCTGTATAGCCTCGGGGGTTGGTTGAATGGTATTTAGATCATCTTCCAAGTTGTACAGAGATCCATAATAATGGCTAAATATGTCCGCAATTTTTTGTGGGTGTTGATGCTTATCCTTAGGGATTGGGTGTTGGATGTATGGTATCTTGGTTTTGTACCTGCAGCCCCGTAAGCATTGTGCTAGGAGTTTCCCAGCCCTGTTACCATTTACATAATAGTTCATATTTAGACGTCTTGTAGACTTTTCATAATTTCCTAATAACAGCAATCGAAGATCATAACGGTGTTGGGATAATTGTTTAGAAATTGAGGGTGTGGGCGTTTGTTTATTACTGATTTCTAAGTTGTGAATTTTGTTTGTGAGATCCTGTATTTGCTTTTGGTGCTGCCCCTTCCTCCTTGCCCCCAGTTTAAAAAAGATACCCCTAATGAGCGCCTTATGGGCATTCCGCAATGTAAACTTATCATCCACAGAATTCACATTATCACTAAAATATTGCATTAAATGTTGTTCCAAATAGTTTTAGTCATTTTTCCTGTAAAATAAGCAGGTTAGCTCTTCAGATGGGAACAGGGTTCTAGGAAAATTCGTCACTGATTGTCAGTACTACAGACGCGTGATCTGACCACGTAATATCATTTATGGATATTGCCACAGTTCTGGACAAGTTTTTTTCCCCTGCATGAAGACATCTCCATACGTTTTGCTGATGTATGGTGTTTTGAAGCGTTTGGGTTTTTCTGATGGGGATAGAAGTGGAATAAAGTTGTGAGCCTGGGATAAGGTTGAAGTCCCACATATCACCAGGGCTCCTTTTTAGTGGGCCCATATCTTCCAAAAAGTTTTGTTAATAAAGCGTATTTGGTTGGAATTTGGGGCGTAAAGGTTCACAATAGTGTACGTTGAGGAGTTGATATCGCAAATAAATATTATGAACCATCCTTGTGGGTCTGCAATCACTTCATGGAGTGGAAATGAGACAGTGTCCCTTATTGCAATAAGAACTCCCCTTTTTTTTTAATCTGGGTTTGCAGTAAAGATTCGGAGAACTGTTTATTTGTGCATTTTGTGCGTTTCCTGAGCACATAGGACATGGCTTTTTCTTGAGCTTCCTTCCATAATGATTTACGCTTGACAGGGTGATTAAGTCCTTTGGTATTTATAGAAAGAAATGTTACCCCCATGTGGACAAAGTAGATTTAGATGTTTGACATTCTGTGTTCATGTAAGTTCTTTTGTGAGTGGAGAGTTCCTTCAAGTGGTCAGAGCTGCTATAGATTGTATTGTTAAGTGCTAGTGCAGACCAGATATTTGTTGTACTCACATTTGGAAGTGCAGGCATCTTTCCAGCCTGGCTGTGCTGGTAATGTCTCTTTGGAGGTGTTGACCTGGGAGACACAGTAGTGGCTTCATCTGAGAACTGTAAGACCCCATTCACACCTGAGCGTTTTGTAGCTTGAAGCCTGAAGCTACAAAATGCTAGAGGGGAAAAATTATATTATTCTCAATGGAGATGGTTCACATCTCCACTACATGTCGCCTGACCCTTTTTTGTCGCTCGAATTGAGCAGATTTGGCCGTTTTTCTTCTTTTAACATTGGTGACCTTTTGCCCTGCACAAAATTGCGGCAAATTGCGGTAAAAACGCGCTAAAAAACGCAGTGAATCGCGGTAAAAAACGCCACAAAAAACGCTTGAAAACGCTATGCTCAGGTGTGAATGCAGCCTAAAGTAATCTGTAAGTTCTGCTGGAAAAATATAACAAGAATAAAAATGACTATGAACATACAAATTTGAACTGGAAGTATCTGCCATTCTTTGAGCAGGGACAGACCTTTTTCCAGGGAGTCTGTAGTGAAGGTATGACCCTCTTTAGTAATTGTGATTTTTGTGGGGAAGCCCCATCTGTAGTTAATCCTATGATTCCTGAGGGCTTTGGTAATTGTGGTGAGGTTTTTTGTTTTTTGGAGAGTGTATTGCGATAGATTTGCAAAAAATTGCAGATTTCGATGCTGTGGAGGGATATTATCCTTATGCCGCGTACACACAATCAGACTATCCAGCGCACTTAGTCTGGTGGACAAACCACTGGACTGTCCGCCGGACTGTCCGAACCATCGGACCTGTCCACACACGGGACTTTTCCGGCATACTAGGTCCACTGGACTATCCGCCGTATAGTCCGCCGGACTATCCGCCGTACTTTTGAAATGAACGGACTTGCCCACAAGTTGCCCCGTGCAGCCCCCACCCCAAAGCACCTTGTCCCATTGTTGATGAGGACAAGGGCCTCTTCCCGACAACCCTGGCCATTGGTTGTCGGGGTCTGTGGGCGGGGGGCTTATCGGAATCCCCCAGATACCGGCCTCCCACCCTATGTGAACATTTTTTTCACATGTGAATGGGTAGGGGTACGTTGTACCCCATACTCATTCCCGTAGGGTGGGGGGCCGGTATCCGGGGGCCAACTTATTAAAGGGGGCTCCCGGATTCCAATAAGCCCCCGGTCCGCAGACCCCCGACAAACAATGGCCAGGGTTGTCGGGAAGAGGCCCTTGTCCTCATCAACATGGGGACAAGGTGCTTTGGGGTGGGGGGACCGAGCGCCCCCCCTTCCCCAAAGCACCCCCCATATTGAGGGCACGCGGCCTAGTACGGCTCAGGAAGGGGGATGCTCACTAGTCCCCACCCCCTTTCCTGACCAGCCAGGTTGCGTGCTCGAATAAGGGTTTAATATGGACCTGGGGGGGACCCCATGCCGTTTTTTCGGCGTAGGGCTTCCCCTTTAACTCCATACCAGGTGACAGGGCCAGCGGCGCCTCCTTTGCTGGTCATGGCTACCTGGAGCCGCACTCAAAATGAGCAGACTTTTCTCTGGGCGGGAAAAGTCTGTCCATTTCAAAAAGAACGGTGGACTAGCACACACACGGCCGTATTGTCCACCAAAATGCGAGTCCGCCGGACATATTTGAGTGCAAAACTACTTTCTTAGTCCGCCGGACTTTTGGGTAAAAAAAGTCCGCCGGAGCCCACACATGGGCGGATTGTCCGGTGGACTTGAGTCCGCCGGACTTTTCCACCAGATTGTTTGATCGTGTGTACGCGGCTTTAGTGCGCATTGCAGACATTCATTTTTCTTTTGCATGGTAAAAATGTAACCGTAGTATTACATCCCTCAGGATCTGATTGGGGAGTTATGAAGGTTTAGGCAGGCGATGGATTCTGTCTATGATCACATCTAGATTCGTGAGGTCAAGAAGGATTTCTTTAAACAGAGTAGTGGCATACTCACGCTGGTCTCCTTGCTGTACAGACTCTAGGATTCTTCTGATTTTTAGATTGTTCCCTTTACTTCTGTCCTCCATGTCAGCCATTTTAGATTTGAGCCCTTCTATTACCTACTCTTTTTCATCATGGGCATCTACCAAATTGGTCACAGTATCTGCAAACTCCCCCATCTTGTTTTCAATGTGCCCCACTCTGGATACTCTGGTATCTTGTTATTGACCTTTTGCACGCAGGACATCATGTCAGTTTGGATTGAGCTCCTTAGGGACAGTAACAGATCCTTTAGCACTGTGTCCATAACGGGCTGATTATTTGTTGGGAACACCTCTTTGCTGTCAGACAGCTCTCTAGTGTCCTCCCCATAGTCAGTGCTGGGGCTGGCTGTGGGGTTGCATCCAGAGCCATCCATCCGGAATTTGGCTTTAGCTGGGCTTGCAGACTGAGGGGTATTAGGGTAGGATTGCTGGCTGTCTGGGGACCCACTATTTTTGCTGCCAGATGCAGAGTTAGCAGGGGTGGATTGTGTGTTGTGGGATGGGGTGGATGAACAGCCGGTGCCATTTTACCTACCTCCATGTGTCTGCCATGAAACAAAATCCGTCAGTTTCTGGGGCTTCCTGAGGTATTTTCTTTTCCTGGCCATGGTCATCAATGCTGTGGTGTGCAGATCGCTCCGTTTTGGGGTGAAAACCCCCTCTGGAAAGTCAGTATTAGCTGCTGTTTGTGAGGAGAGGAGCTCAGCTCTCACACCTCCATCTTGCTCTGCAGCCGCCCCCGCCCGAACATGAGTACTTTTAAGATGTATGCATTCAAATGAATGCTTGTCTGGTAAGTCTGAGCAATAAGGACCTTTGATTAGAATTGCCATAGATATACTGCGACATAATAATGAGACCCCTTTCCCAGTGACATGTGTAACAATTTGAATTGTTACGCCCTTCAGCCAGATTGTCTGATTTCCATCCCTCATATTTCTTCCTCCATTGTCATATGCCTGCATGTAACTCTGCCCCACCTTCTGCTAAATACCACTGTGTGTGTATGACCCTTCAAGTGTCCAGGGGGATCTTGTTGCTATCACAACTCACCACTAACTCCTTTTACTGTAACTGTGTTCAGTTATACCAACCCTGATGGGTTGAAACCTTGGCTGGTGCCAAACATTTGTGAATATAGCTCCGTCCTTGGCTACCATGTGTAGCTACTGTACGGGTCCTGCCTTTATCAGGCTATGGAAGAAGTCAGCACTTTTAGCCCTTGTACACACGGTCGGAGATTCCGACGTAATGTTTCCGATCGGACCGTTTTGTCGGATATTCCGACTGTGTGTGGTCTACATCGGACTGTTTCCGTCTGAGTATCCGACGAACTAAGTTTTCCAACAAAATACTCCGATCGGACATACTCCGATCATGTGTAGAGAATTCCGATTGGACAAAGTGCCACGCATGCTCAGATCAAATTCCTACACCTAAGCTATTGGCTACTAGCGTGAGCGTAGTCCCGTCGTAACGATATAACGTAATCACGTCGGATTTTCCGACAACTTTGTCCGACCGTGTGTATGCAACAGTTTCGGACAAAATACGTCGGACAAAATCCGATGGATTTGGTTGTTGGAATCTCCGACCCTGTGTACAAGGGCTAAGAGTTCTCAGTGCAGATTAGGCCGTGTCAACTACGCAGACAAAAATAACTTGATTTCAGAATATGGATAAGTGTGATGTCACCAGTTACTAGTGGCTTCAGGAACAATTAAACTAAATTACTCTTAAGTGCAATTATACTATACTCTCTGCTATTTGCCAATCACTATGAGTCTCACAAGTCCAAGTATAGCTATATGATATTCACGCAAGGCTCTTTGAACTTAGTTATGGCACAAAAAAAATGACCAATGACCACATATTAGGACTGTACAGAGGACTGCATGTCACATTAACAAAGAAAATAGTCACATGACTGTTGCTAAACCCTACTGTTTGACAGTTGCATATCATTGCAATTTTTGATAGCAAGACCATTTCTTGCTTTCATCAAGACTACCTCTACAGGGTTACAGTGTGAAGGCACCACAGACACCCAAAGCTGGGTTTTTCCACACCTGTTTGACAGGTGCATATCATTGCAATTTTTTACAGCAAGGCCAATTCTTGCTTTCATCAAGAGTACCTTGATAGGGTTACTTTGTGAAGGCACCACCAACACCCAAACCCCATTTTTTTCACCCCTGTTTCTTCTATCCAAAGTCTGCAAATGAGACACCAGAATGTATTAAAAAAAATCTCTAATCTTGTTCCAAGTGCACTAAATTGTTTGGCTTTATAAATGTAATTAATGCTGCAGCAGGCTCTATACACGGTACAGATGTGCCACATTACATGCAGACTAAAAGGGACCCCACAGGCACTATATTTAAGGGAATTTTTAATTTTTATTGTTATTTCTCATTTTGATGTTTTCAATTTAGGCATCAGTAAATCACTGCTCATATAAAAATTATGTTTTTTTTACAAACTTTTTTTTCATTGATACATGTCCCCCAGTGCAGTACCTGGACCCCATAACCAATGTATGCCCAATTACTTGCATATAAGTCTTAAAAATAGTCACTTTTGATTTTTTTCAGTTTGGGTCCCATAGACTTCAGTGAGGTTCGTTATTAGGGTACCAAACTTTTGCGATGTTCAAAAGTTCTGAAACTGAACAGGGTCATTTGGCCCTTCTCTATACAACACACACATATCTGGAATATGAAATAGTGGGGTAACATTCACTTTAATAGGTAAAGGCATAGTTCCTACAGATTTCTTTTGGTTTATGGTTGACATATTCTTCTCAGCATAAAATATTACGGTGCCTATACAGCTACTATTAATAAATATGAATCTTGTTCTCCATCCTGTCTGTGCATCGGTGCTTCTGTTATAACATTACCGTTGAACATTGTGTGCTACATCCACTCTATTCTTTTAGTCATTAATGGCATGATGCTCACACTTTACTGAAATATAATTTAGTTTAGGAAAATCCATTATAGTAAGCAAAGATTATTTCCTGGACTGTGTGAAGCTCCATTAAGCAAATGAAATAAAGGCATTTGTAGTATCTAAATTTTTCCATTTTGTTGTGATTAAGTGTGCAATAAAAATATTAACTGGGTCTAAATTTTACTGAGCCCTGTCTAAGTGACAAACCATTATAAGTATGACAATAAACAGAGATCATGGATTCTTTAGGTCAGACTTTAAGTTCCAGATATACAGTATGTTGCAATACAAGAAAAGACAATAAAGATTATGGCAATGTGACTCTTGTAAATTACATTTAAAAAAATGCTTGTTTCTGTCTAGGGATCAGGAAAATGACTTTGACTTAACTTATATTTTGCTCTCTGGTAGATGGAGCTCACCTACACTGCAGCAGTGGACTGTCCCTTGGTGTCCTTACATCTATTGCAGGGCTATAGGCTCTACATTGGTCTTTATGAAAGCAGATGAACTTGAAGAAGAGCTTTATTAGTTCTTTACTTATGTGTAGTAATAATTGCTAGTGTGTTTTGTACTGTCAGGTCACAATGCAGATGATCAGCCTCTCAAATGTTGGTGCACCACTGCTCTGGAACCAAAAGATTTAAGAACACTATCTCAATGCAATGTATACTTTTCTGTTTGGAGGCTCTGTATGCACATTCCGATAAGTCCCAAATCACAGACTAGGCACCCCTACTTTCATAAGAGGTGCACCAGATCTGTGTACTGTACCTATTGTTAAAACATTGCTAGTTTTAAGGTTAGAACCCCAGCCATGTTTAAATTCCTGTCTGTGTCCCTGCTGGGAAGATTGGTAGGAGTGGCTCTTGTCTTTAGCACAAAAAGTCATGCAAAGTCAAAAATTTAACAGGAATAGAGGTGCCATATTTGAATAGGGACACTTGTTAAGATGTCAACCGTCTAAAAGACAAATTCTTTAACCACCTCCCGCCCGGCCTATAGCATGTTGATGGCCGGGAAGTGGTTGCATTATCCTGACTGGGCATCATATGATGTCCAACCCCCTAGCACGTGCCCAGGGGGGCATGCAGCACGGCGATCGAGGACGGCGTGTGTCTCTCTGGCACGGCTCTTCCACAATCACAGTAAATAGCCAATGAATTGCATAACAGACTTGGCGGCGCACTCCGTACGCGCCGCCGGAGGCGTGCAGAGCAGAGATCAAGGAAGGCGCATGTCCCTTGGACACAGCAATTCCCCATTCAGGGTAAACAGCCAAAATTGGCTGTTTACCATGTGACCCTCTGTGTCCAATCACAACCGGTCACAAATGTAAAGACTGATCATGTGAGGAGAAAAAAAGGGATCAGTAAGTGAGCTGTCAGTATAGTATATTGTCTCTCTCTCTCTCTCTCTCTCTCTCTCTCTATATATATATATATATATATATATATATATATATATATATATATACTGTATACTGTGCACAACACGCCCCCCCCCCCCCCCCCCGATAAAGAGGACCTGTCACACAGCCCAGCCCATCAATCAGCACATTTGTCAATCAGCCCAGCCAATCAATCAGCCCTTCTGTCAATCAGCCCAGCCAGTCAATTAGCCCATCTGTCAATTAGCCCAGCCAATCAATCAGCCCATCTGTCAATCAGCCCATCAGCCAATCAATCAATCAGCCCATCTGTCAATCATCTGTCACAGGCCCACCGCAATCGGTACCACCATTTGTACGCCACATAGGCTACCAGTACTGCCATCAGTACCACTGCCAGTTCCGCCATCAGGCCTACCACTAGTACCACCATCAGTGCTGCCAGGAGGCCCACCATCTATACCACCACACAGGCCCGCTACCAGTATTGCCATTTGTACTGTCACCAGTACCACCATCAGGCCTGCCCTCTGTACCACCACCCATACCGCTACCACAACCCGTACCGCCACCCGTACCACCATCGGTACCGCCACCTCCATCCCCACCTGTACTGACACCTGTAGCGTCATTGGTACCACCACATAGGCCCACTATTAATACCACATCGATACCACCACTACCACCAGCAATACCATTACATAGGCCCACCAATAAGCACTACTATAATGTCGCAAAGGGTTTACACACCTGAGGAGGCATATGCCATTCTTACCATGTCAGATGATGAGAGCAGCTGGAAGCTCCCATCATTCGATTCTGGTTCAGAATACGAGCCAGTGGAGGATAGTGGATCAGAGTCCAAGTCCGTGGAGGAAACCATCCCTCACAAAATAATGAGATCAGGATCAAGATCAGGACCAAGATCAGGAGATCTGCCCACCACCAGCAGTGCCAGACCCCAGGAAGAGGAGCCCAGTACAAGTACTGGAATCACACACCCAACCCGAAGAACCCAGCCCCAGTTCAACCTTCCCGATGCCCTGGCAAACCCCTTATGGTTGCCTGCCAACTCAGGATCCACGATCATCCTCCCTTTCACTGCACAGTCAATTTGATTATTTTTGTTTTTCTTTCCCACAAGATTTGCTGCAGAATATGGTGGATCAAACTAATCTGTATGCATCCCAATTTATTGCTGTCAACTCCAATTCTTCCTACGCCTGCATGTTCCAGTGGCGACATCTAACACTGGATGAATTTAAATTGTTTTTGGGCCTTACATTTAATATGGGGCCTACAAAAAAGAATGAAGTCCATGCATATTGGTCCACCAACCCCATCCAACACATGCCCATATATTCCGATGTCATGTCCAGGACAAGATATGACATGATTATTCTCCATTTCAATGACAATTCACAGTGCCCTCCCCAAGATCATCCCAACCATGACAAATTGTACAAGATACGCCCCCTAATTAATTCCTTTTCCCAGTGATCTAGGGACATTTTTATCCCAGACCAAAAAATGTGTGTGGGCGAGTCCCTCATACATTTCAATGGCCAACTGCACTTCAAGCAGTATATACCAAGCAAGAGAGCAAGGTATGGGCTGAAATTAAATAAATGATGTGATCAAGCCACTGGATAAATCTTCACATTCCGGATCTACGAAGGCAAAGACTCCCAGCTCCAGCCCCGTGATTGCCCCACATATAATGGAACCAGTGGGAAAATTGTCTGGGAGCTGGCATACCCCCTGTTCAAAAAAGGATACCATTTATATGTTTACAACTATTATACCGGCCTGCCCCTTTTCCGTCACCTTAACAGTAAAAAACCCTGGCCTGTGAAAAAAAACAGAAGGGATTCCCACAAAATCTGTTGACAAAAAAAATGCAAAATGGAGAATCGGCATTCATGAGGAATGAGGAGTTGTTGGCCATGAAGTGGAGGGACAAGAAAGATGTCCACATCCTATCTATCATCCACAATGACACCGCGGTGGAGATCCAAAGAAGACGCGGTCCCATTGTAAAGTCTGAATGTGTCCACGGCTACAATATATACATGGGGGGGTGGATTTAAACGATCAGATGCTACAGCCCAATTTATCAACCAGAAAGTCCCGTTATTGGTACAAGAAAGTTGCATTTCACCTGTTTCACATGGTCCTTTTTAATTTATTTGTCTGCTACCAAAAAGCAACTCAAAACCAACAAATCACCTACCTCAAGTATATTATATATAAGATATCGTTACTGCCCTCATTTACCAACAAGGTCCCACCCCAGGGAGCATTCGCTCCACTGAATCTGGAAGAGGAAGCCAAAAGAAATGCTGTTTATGCAGCAGAGGAGGATTAAGAAGAGATACCAGCTGTTATTGTCCCCAATGTCCCTCCCAACCTGGCCTGTGCATCGGAGATTGCTTCAAAAATTATCATACATAGATCCATTATTAGTTACGCTTATTATTAACAGACTGCCATTTCCCCATTTGCCTGCTATCATGTTGCTACCTTCCCTGTTAATTAACTGACTCTGGCCTGTTTACCGACGATGCCTTTGCTTACCGATTTAAACCACGTTTCTGACTTCCATGTGCACTAACCTCAGCCTGTTTACTGACAATGCCTCTGCCTGCTGATTTAAACCACGTTTCTGACTTCCATGTGCACCGACCTTGGCTTGTTAATCAACCATGTTTTTGCCTGCCACTTTGACTGATCTTTTGGCCATCTACTTTAGTACACAGGGGTCTCACATATGTGAGGGGCTTCAGAATAACATTCTGAGTAGAGAAAAACTGTTTTTCATTTTCTGTGCTCCCAGAACATGGTCTGGTTGCCCGGGGGCTTTAACGTGATTTGGGTGGGAGAAGCCTCTATCCCTAACCCCTGGCCCTAAGCTTGATGGTCCTTCCTGCTGCCTGGGCCAATATTCCTGCTGTGTTGACCATATTGCTGCCTGTAATGACCCATTACATTATGGACCATATATCTGTCTTCTGCCTCTACTGACTTTGGACAGTATTTCTGCTGGGACACCTCTGCCTGCTACCTGGACCTGTGCTTTGGCTGTGCTCTGGCTGTGCTCTGACTGTGCTGACAGTAACTCTGCCTGTATGAACTATGGACAGTAATCCTGCCTGCTGCCTGGATGATTGCGTTTGCTGTCGCTGACCTCATTCCTGCCTGCTGCCTGGACTGATGCTCTCCTCTGTGGACCATTGCACTTCTAAAACCACAGGTAATCCTTTGTTATTTGGTATGTACCTACTATGCGTTAGAAATATGAAGGGCCTTCAAAAATGTGATCGGTAGTCAGAAAATTATATGTGTAATTAATGCTACTAGAATGACTGGAGGTGCTACTCAGATGTTGGGCCTCTGTATGTGGCTAGGCTGTGTAAAAGTCTCAAATATGTGGTATCGCCATACTCAGGAGGAGTAGCAGAATGTATTTTGGGATGTCATTTTTGCTATGTGCAGCTTTATGCATTTTAATTTTTTTCCACATTTTCCAAAAACTTCTGGAAAAAAATGAACCATTTGTCAGGGCTGGCTTAGCCCTTCCTCCTCTGGGCTGGCCGCTCAGCTGTCGGCTAATTGCCAGCTCTCTTCTCTTTCCACAGTTACCAGCTGTTCCCGATGATGCTCGTCTGACCTGCCTATTTAAAGCCTTCCTGCTCACTTTTTCATTTGCCTTCGCATTGGTCACATCACAGGGAACCATCTCCTGCTGTTTGTTTCAAGACTGGCTTGCTGACATCCGCCTGGCTTCTTATCTTGTTTGCGGTTGCTCTCCTTGGATCCCTGACTTCCGGCCTGGCTGATTACCCGATCTGGTTAATGAACTTTGGACTGGCTGACTAACCAATCTGGCTACAGGACTCTGTCTATGCTTGACTACGCTTTTTTCTATTTACCTTTTTATTTCTATTAATAAACAAGTGTGATTTGATTGTACTTCTGTCTCAGTCTGTTTCATGGTTTCTGACAGTATGCGAAGGCCATGAATTCAGAAGATACAGTCAATCCACTTGTTGGTAATATTTTTTCCAGATTGGATGAGCAAGATCACCGCATGGATCAGTTTGCCTTGGCGTTACAAACGCTCCTGAATCGCACGGCTCACCTGGAATCCCCCATGGTGGCTGTTCTGGTACAACCTGAGTCGCAGGCCATCCCTGCTGCTGCGCCAGTCTCTGTGCAGGCACCCGCCTCGAGTATTACCTCTATAAGAGGTATGTCTGGTTCTACTCTGCTTCCCCAGCAATTTGGGGGTGATCCAGTTCAATGCAGAGGGTTTCTCAATCAGGTTGAGATATACTTCGAAATGCTGCCCCAGGCGTCTTCCCACGGACAGAAGCAAAGTAGGTTTCATGATATCTTTGCTTTCTTAGATAGTCTTGGCCTGGGCTAACCCTCTATGGGAGACGCAAAAACCTGTTGTCTTGAGTTACCCTCAGTTTGTGGCCTCCTTTAAAAGGGTTTTTGATGTTCCCGCATGCTCCGCTTCTGCTGCCAAGTGCCTCATGTCCATCAAACAGAGTACGAGAACTGTTGCCGACTACGCCATTGAATTCTGTACTCTGGCAGCAGAAGTTGCTTGGAACAATGAGGCCCTCGTGGCTGCTTTTTCTCATGATCTCTCGGATTCCATCAAGGATGAGATAGCAGCCCGAGATATACCCACTGAGCTGGAGAGCTTGATCTCGTTTGCCATCCTCATTGACTCCAGACTCAGAGAAAGACTTTCTCTTAAGGAGTGCTTGCAGAAGCCTCCTGTACGTTTGTCTCCGAGCTTTGTAGTCCCACCGATGCCTCCCTCACCTCCCATGCCTCCTGGTACCGAGTTGGTCAGTGAAGATGAACCCATGCACATGGGCTTCACGCGTCTCTCTGCAGATGAGAGAGCACTGCACTTTGTTTATATATGTTCTATGTGCCTAGTGTCTGGGCATAGTGTACAGCTGCTTGTTTCAGGTTCTGAGCGCGAATATACACTTTTTCTCTTTAGTAATTATTAGGTGTATAGGAGCTAAAAGGTGTATGCGATTCTGCATTCTTAATATTGAATACAGTTCTCAAAGGACAAGAAAATGAATTGAAAATGTAAAACATTATAATTGCAAACATGCTGATCTGCCAGGATATATGAAAATAGCTAAGCTGTATTAACAATGCAGTTACTCAGTAGATGTTTACATACAATACCGTAGAATTCCTGCAGGTATGGACAACAGCAACCTATAAAATCAGCTTGACAAATAAAACAGGCAGAGCCCACTGACCTGGCATGGTTACATGAATTTAAACTATTTTGTAGCCTATTGGCAGGTGCAGTGTCTTTGCTTTTCAGTGGTTTTACCTCATAGAAAAGTAATCTGCCAATATTTCTCATTCGAGAATTTGGCTTCCAGGTGTTCTGTGTGTGTTGCTTTGTTATGTATCCACATCCATGAATACAAAACATGCAATACAGGGAAGAATTAATTGTAAAGGGGAAGGATATAAATTATATGCCACCATATTTACTTCTGTGCTTCATTAGCAAATGCGCAAGCAGTCAAAATATCAGCCAGTTCACGGAGTGAAATGAGATTAATTTCAGGCTGAATGAAAATGTAGTATAATTAAGGTGAAATGATTAGGAATAAAAGCTTTGGTATTGCACATTATGGCGTCCCGCTTACTAAATGCTTTAATGACTGCTTTCGTGTCTCACCAAACACTGCAATGGATTGAAGTTGGGCTGTTCACTAAACTTTTTTCCTTTGTGATGGACAATGTTGACTTTCATTTTTTAAAGCTGAGGTGTGCTGTAAAATTTGTATGGTGTGTTGAGATGTCATCAGGAATGTCCCATTTATCTCCTTACTAGATGCTACATCACTTCTTGGCTACGAAGAGGGTGCAGGGGATGATCACCAGCACCGTGATATAGAGCACTGACACCAGCACCATGATAGAGTGCACTGACACCAGCACCGTGATATAGAGCACTGACACCAGCACCTTGATAGAGTTCACTGCCACCAGCACCATGATAGAGTGCACTGACACCAGCACCGTGATATAGAGCACTGACACCAGCACCGTGATAGAGAGCACTGACACCAGCACCGTGATAGAGTGCACTGACACCAGCACCGTGATATAGAGCACTGAAACCAGCACCGTGATAGAGTGCACTGACACCAGCACAGTGATATAGAGCACTGACACCAGCACCGTGATAGAGTGCACCAACACCAGCACTGTGATAGAGTGCACTGACACCAGCACCAAGATAGAGAGCACTGACACCAGCACCGTGATAGAGTGCACTGACACCAGCACCAAGATAGAGAGCACTGACACCAGCACCGTGATAGAGTGCACTGACAGCAGCACTGATACCAGCAACTGCTGCTGGGCCCCAAAAATATGACACCGCTCAACCTCTTCAAACAGGAGGGTACGGGCATATAGTACTGTGTGCTTTTTTTGTACAAGGAAGTGAGCCAAATGTAGAAAAAAGGTCTGTGTGCGCAATTAAATAAATTGTTTATAGAGATATACATGGTCTACTGGTCACATGTGTTGAATTCTTCCGAGATCCATGCCTCATTCATTTTTATAAATGTGAGGTAGTCAACACTGTCGTGAGCTAGGCAAGTGCGCTTATCGGCCACAATCCCCCCTGCTGCGCTGAACGTCCTTTCGGACAGGACACTGGATGAGGGGCAAGCCAACAGTTCCATTGCAAATTGGGCAAACTCTGGCCAGAGGTCAAGCCTGCCCACCCAGTAGTCCAGGGGTTCATCACTCCTCAGAGCGCCCACATCGGCCGTTAACCCGATGTAGTTGGACACCTGACGGTCTAGGCGTTCCCTGATGCTGGATCCGGATGAGACCTGTCGATGGGTCAGCTGAAAGAATGACCTCATATCAGAAGTCACCAACACATCTTCAAACTGCCATCTTCTTGCAGGCGCTGTTGGATTGGTACCCACAACTCTTTCTCTGGGAGTGGGAATTCCTCCTCTGCCAGCGCACACAAAAGCAGAATGCAGAATTTCTCGAAGCAAGGCCTGGAAGTGCTCCATTCTGACAGCCCTCTGTGATGGTGGTAACATTTACGCTATTTTGTATTTTTACCGGGGGTCTAAGTACGTTGCCACCCAGTACTTGGTCCTTGACCCTTATGCTTTTTATACGGGGGTCCCTGTTAAAACACTGGAGCATGAAGGCCCCCATTTGCACTAAACTGGAAGTGGTGTGGTGGCCTGGCTCCTGCTCATCATCCAGGATAATGTTGTCCTCCTCGTTCTCCTCTGCCCATCCACGCACAACAACAGGGATCCCAGAAAGGTTTAAAGCATGCTCTTCTTGCTCCTCCTCATCCGCCCCGGCACCATCCTCCTCTGACTCCTCTTCAGACTCCTGTTGTTGACTCGTCTCAGATAGAATTCATCCAGCATTGCGACTTCCCCATCTTCCTGCTCCTCCACGGCTTGATCAATGACACAAGCAATGCACGCTCCATAAAGAAGGCATAAGGTACGATGTCACTGATGGCGCCATGGCTGCGACTGACCAGTTTGGTGATCTCATCAAATGGCCACAGAAGTCTGCATGCGTCGTGCATGAGCAGCCACTGGCACGGTGAAAAAAAAACCAAGCTCCCCAGAAACTGTTCTGCCGCAGAGTTCGTACAGGTAGACGTTAACTGCATGTTTCTGCTGGAGCAGCCTATCAAGCATATAGAAGGTTGAGTTCCATCACGTCGGGCAATCGCAAATAAGACGCCTGACCGTCAGATTGTGTCGCCGCTGAATGTCAGCAAGGCGAGCCATGGCCGTGTAAGATCTTCTGAAATGGGCCGAGATTTTCCTTGCCTGCCGCAAGATGTCCTGGACCCCAGAGTATTTGACAATGAATCGCTGCACGACCAAGTTTAAGACTTGTGCCATGCATGGCACGTGCGGAATTTTGCCCTGTTTCAATGCGCTAAGCAGATTGGCACCGTTGTCACACACCACTTTACCAACTGTCAAATTGAGCGGTGTTAGCCACTGATCTGCCTGTAAACACAAAGCTGAAAGGAGTGCAGGGCCAGTGTGGCTCTTGGTTTCCAGGCACAACAGACGCAGCACAGCATGGCAACATCTCACCTGGCATGTCGAATAGGTTCTGGGGAGCATGGGCGGTGCAGCAGAAGACACGCTAGCAGCGGAAAAGGATGAGTCAGCCGAGGAGGAGAGAGAGGAGGATGGAGTAGGAGGAGGAGAAGAAGAGCCAGGCCTGCATGCAATCCGTGGCGGTAAAACCAAATCTACACGGGTGCCACAGGTTACATGCTTGACGGCCGTCAGAAGGTTCACCCAGTGGGTAGTAAAAGTGATATACTTTCCCTGCCCGTGTTTGCTAGACCACGTGTCTGTGGTCATATGTATTTTGGCACCGACACTGTGTGCCAGAGATACATTCACTTGCCGCTGAACATGGCCATATAGCTGTGAGAAATACTTCCTTCCTGGGACCTTTCATTGTGGTGTTCCAATGGCCACTCATTTTCGAAAGGCCTCCATGTCCACCAGTTTATATGGCAGTAGTTGGCGGCTATCAGTTCTGACAAGCCAGCCGTCAACCGTTGGGCAAGAAGGTTATCCGGTGTCATCATTTTTTTACGCTCAAACATTTGGCCCATGGAAGCCTGCCTTTTTGCAAAAAAAGTGAGGATGGCGTGATGGAAGGTGGAGTGGAGGACAATTGTGAGGAGAGAGGAGAAGGAGAAGTAGAAGACGAGGCTGGATGGTGAGAGCCTGGAGTGAGGCTTTGTGTGTTCCGTTGCTCCCACTGGGCTCAGTGATGGCAGCTCATGTGCCTTCTTCAGGTGATCATCCCTAGGTGAGTGTTGGGCTTACCGCGACTTATGCGTTGACTTCAAAGATTGCAGATGGCAACACTAGTCACTTGTCAGCAGTGGACACGTTAAAAAAAGCCCACACTGCGGAGCCATGTGCTGGGGTCCTGGGAGCGCCAGATGTGACCGTACATGGTTGATGCCTCGCTCCTGATACATTAGCAGTCTGCTTTGTCCCTCCTGTGCAATGTAAGTTCTTCCTGCTTCTCCTCCCTATCTGCTGGTCCATATCTCCCTCTGAACTCCCCTCCTCTTCCTCTCTTGTGGGCACCCACGTGACATCACTAGACACGTCATCATCGACGTCACTTTCCCCACCGCTATGATTAGAGATCTCAGAGTAGGTAGCAACAGCAGGGACCAACCTCCTCCTTGGGCTGATCTGCGTCCTGTCCCTACACTGACAAAAGACAGCTGCAATCACCAGCACAGCAGTGCACTGAACCCTATATACTGTACTACACCTATGCCAGTCCTTAAAAGGACCTTTGTGGACCTAGTAGCTAGTGATTTGCAGGCTGTCCCTCAGTTCCTATACTGATAAAAGACTGCTGCAGAATAGGGCAGCAGTCAGCAGCAGTGCACCACAACCCTATATATTGTACACCTATACCAGTCCTTAAAAGGACCTTTGTGGACCTAATAGTAATAGATAGCTAGTGATTAAACTGACTGTCCCTGCTGCACACAATGTCCTGTCTCTACACTGACAAAAGACAGGCTGCTGCAATCACCAGCACAGCAGTGCACTCAACCCTATATACTGTACTACACCTATACCATACCAGTCCTTAAAAGGACTTTTGTGGACCTAATAGCTAGCGATTTGTGTCACTACAGTCTCTCCTTGCTCCACACAGCATCCTGTCCCTACACTGACATAAGACAGAATGTAAAATGGCCACCATATCAGGTCTATTTATAAGGTAGGGGGAAAGTCCAATTGTCCATGTGCTGAAATGTCTCAATTGGCTGTCCTGTACCCCATGATGGATGTGTCATCATGGGTCAAAGTTCTTTCACACTGTAAACACATATGTCCGCCAGGCGAACAGCGGCAATAGTCCGCCGATCGGGCGAATCGCGAACACGCAAAATTCGCCGCGAACTGACCGCCGGGCGAACAGTTTGGCCATCCCTACTGCTTTCCCAGCTTACTGCTGATTGGTCATAAGCCCTATGAAACCTTTGCTGCCTGGGCTACATTTTTTTCCATTATTCTACTATAATTACCTTATGACCTTCTGGATATATTGCCTGGTGGTAAAATCTTGTGGATTTAGCCTAGCAAACTCCTGACCATCATCTGGTCCCCAATTTACTGCTGACAGTGACATGCCTAGCTGTGACCTTGTCCCCTTAATCATGCCATCTGGTCTCCACCCATCGAGGCATAATATATTCTGCATTTAAATGATGGTACACTAAAGCATGATAAAAATGCTACTATTTCCTCTGGATAGTAGCTTGTCTATAGGTCAAGTCTGTGATGTAAGATAGAATATTATACCAGAGTTCAGAGTAGGTTTGCTGTCCAGGATGTCATATATAGTGACATTTCAAAACCAAGTGGTGGTAGGAAAACTGAGCATTGTAGGATAAAGAAGTAGGGAAGGTACTTCAACACCTATTTTTGGTGGAATTGGCTGATAATTATAAACTAGAGCAGGGGTAGGCAACCTCAGCCCTCTAGCTGTGGTGAAACTACAAATCCCATCTTGTCTCTGCCTCTAGGAGTCATGCCTGTGATTGTTAGGGTCTTGCAATGTCTCATGGGACTTGTAGTTTCAAAACAACTTGTCAGGCTGGAGGTCCGAGGTTGCCTACCCCTGGACTAGAGGATTCAGGAAGAATGGATTAATTGCTAAATTCTATGGCGGCAGGCAGCAGTGGCATAAGCAAGTCATAGCTGTTCATGTTATCCTCTGGGACAAGCAGTTATGGAGCAAAAGAAGGCAGGACTGATGCAAAGGCTTCAGTGCGTAACACCAGGAGGGATCAGATGGCAGTAAGAGCAAAATAAACTGGTAGGCAGAACCCAGGAACTATGGCAGCAACCGATATGCTGAGGAGCTGAATCAGTTTAAGGATCTGCTGCCCTCTACTGACTGTAAGTGGCTGTGCTGCCTATTGTTCACAGAGATTATTTATGTACATAAATATGTACATCTGTGTGTCTGGTCAGAAACCCTAGAAAGAGGAAGTGGAGAGAGGGAGAGAGAGACAAAGACAGAGAACTGAACTACATGACCTTAAACACACAGGGTCTGCTAATCATGCTATATTTCACCTAGACCAGAAGCAGAGACTATTAGGCAAGTATTGCTATGTCCTGATAGTTTAACTGCATCTACCCATAGTTTCTCAAGTGTGAATCGAAATCCCTGTGACAGACTTATTTCCGTGCTATTGTTATCATCGCACAGGCACTGTGCCAGATTGCTAGCTTTGTGCTACTACATACTGAACATGATGCAATGCTCTCACCTGGTTGTTGGTTGCATCTGTTGAAATAGAAATGCCTCACTGTTTCAGATGCATACGATGAAAATATATTTTTTTTAACAGGACCAGTATTTCCTCATATGGGCAGTCTTTTGGTTTAGCAGGAGAAATCGGTGAGCGGACAATATCAAAAGTCTTAGATCTAATAACAGTCAGTAACACAGCTCTTTTCTGCACAGAATCGGCCACCTTATTGGCTTCTAGAAAACCTCTAACCTGTCAGCATAAGAGTCCCATGAGGATGGATTAGCCGCATCAAATTCCTCCATGCGTCCCAGAGAAGCTATGCTGGAGATTGCCGATTCTTCACTCAAGCTGATTTCATGTGTTTCCTCAGTGTCGCATAGACATGGACAGGCATTCACAGGACTTATGTACTTAATCACACACAGGAATACAGGAACCATAGATGCTAAAGAAATACATAGCTCTACTAGAAATATACACAAGTGAACATATTTACAATGCTTCCCCCTACTGGATGGAGAGCAGTATAACACACTAATACATAACATAGCAAGAGCAAAAATATCATTCCAGAAGGCTTGGATTATTGGTCAAGCCCACCGAATATGAGGGTTTGTACTTTGTTCCAAATAGCCTCTAAAACACAGAGCTGAATAGGAGGGGACAAATTTGACTATTCTAAAAGGGCACTAGGTACCAGCGGGTCAGTACTTTATAGTTGGCTTCCATTGCAGGATATTGGGTGAGGATGATTTAGTTTCTGACCAGATTTCAGACCAGTCTGCAATGTCGATAGTGCATCCAAGATCCTCCTCCCATTTCTGTGTGTATTGAGGTTTATCCGAGTCAGGTTTGACCACAAGCTGGGAGTAAAGGGATGAGATCACTCCTCTAGCAGGTGGTTCATTTTTACATGTGGACTCAAAACAAGAGAAATGATTGAGAAGGGTTACCAGTGTTTATGTTGGGTGTGTAAAAGTTTTTAATTTGGAGATATTGAAACAATTATGACGGGAATAAATTAGAGGATTTACTAAGAGTCGGGAAGGGGAGAAAAGTGGAAGAAGTAACAAGATTATGTAACCTTAATAGCCCTGAAGATTTCCTCCTTGAACATAATACTTATATACACATTTTTTGGAATATAGAATTCTCTTCTTCATGCAATGGAAAAGCACATAGAAATGTTACTGCTCATACCACTGTGAATGGTTCAATTAGATGATGACTGCAGGCTTGTACTTCAAAGAAATATTTTCATTTAAAAGGTAGCGCAAACAAAGTTCTGACGTTTTTGTGCTATCAATGGCTTTTAGTCATAAGCTATCAATTCAGAGTTTTGTTTTGCTATGCATACAAAAATAAATGAAATATTACAGTGGACCTACATTTTGTTATTATTTTTTTTTAAATTAGGAGAGACCAGTAAAAAAAAAATATCCATACAAAAAAAGGAGAAAAATCGAAAACTAAAAAATACATGGGGACATTTATTACTAGTATCAAGTTTGGATCTGAACTCTAAGCAGATATAAAAAACACAGATAAATGAAAATCTCTATGAATACATAATTGAATGTATTATTTAATACATGTAATATAAAATAAGTAGTTACATTTAATTCAATATTTTCTTATTGCACTCCCTGTACAGAGCTTAGAATGGGAGAAAAAGCAGCACTCTACAATTATCTGCATTTAACATATTCAGAACAATCATACCAAGTGTTTAAAGTAACATCACTTATTACTCTAAGGTAAATACTGCAATAATAACACAAAAAAAAACATAAAATATGTTATCACTGAAATTATACAATACTTTCCCATTACACAAGCCCATAGAAGTTTATTTATACATATATTTCAAATGGAAAAAAAGCACAACTGCAAAAGTAGACCTATTATTTAAGTTGATCTTACTTAATGAGATTTTCTCCATTATTCCCCTGTGAAATCTTTTCCAGTACTGCAGTACTTAGAGGATGATCTAAGTTATTTTCATTAATTTAAATATGTAATTGAAATGAATACTTTGTTAATAAAATTAGTGCTAACGGCTAGTGTTTGTTGTTGCATGTAATTTTAGTGGAGTGATTTTGAACATTATTCACCCTAATTAATTTTATTTGGAAAGGTATGCTGATTATGTGAATTGCAATCTTACCTAGTTAAACAACTTGTGATATTATGTTTATGCATGTAGTGTTTTGTTACTCTTAGTCGAACGAAAAATGTAATTATATATTGGGCAACATAACAGTAATAGGAACTCATGATAATTAAAAAAGTGTAGTCAGTTTAATTTGTTCTGGGAAAAGTTAAACAACACATATAATATTGCACACAGCATGTCCTATATCTTTATTTTCTATCTTGTATTTAAAAAGCATTTTTTTTAATGAATTTATTCACTTTTCATATAAAATTATAACATTTGTTGAATCAGGAGTATTCTGCCAGCAAAGGCAACAGAGTACGACACAGTAAGCAGGATAAAGCTGCGTGGTTTGGCACCTACAAACATTCATGAGATAACTAGTAACATAGTATTTGGTCCAACAAGCGTAACTAACTGGTGGTTCTACCAAAGTAATGGCCTAAGGAGCCCAATCAGTCAAATCTCAAATACGTGTAAACATGTTAATGTGATTTGATCTTTTTTAATTTCATTAAAAATAAAACCTTGCAATCCTGCTATGTAGGTCTTTGTTTAAGCATTTTGTGTTCATGGGTAACAACTGTATCCCAATTGTCCTTTTGCATTGTCACCATGTTATATTCCTAATATCTAAATTTGAATTTGGTCTTATAAGTATATAACTGAGGGTATGAGATCTCCTGTAATATTGTGTACATGTGAGGTCTTTTGAATTAATAACTTACAGATGTTGAAATTTGAACTGAGTTCTCAATTTCAAGAAGCTGTCAAACTATTTTTGATTGATATAACTGGTTATATTTTCATAATGGAATTCCTATGTTACTGATATACTGTTTGTTAAACTATGGGTATATTCATTCAGTGGTAGGCCAATTATCATCCCCCATTTCCGATGTCTGGTATTGATTAGACATGCCGGTCGAATGGAGTTCTTACTCTTAGCCCCCACCCTTGTGGGGAGTAGATGGGAGGTGATAACGGGAGTAATATGGGAGTGGTTAGTTCTGGCACGAAATTGAACAAAGAGATCAAATTTATTTAAGTGAAAGGCTGCTGGCAGGAAGTTCTCTTACGCACTTCTTTTACTACACTTCTAACATATCTAAAGAAACTCAGCATACAGACAATTTTACAGATGCTCTCAGAACAAAGGACACATCAGGCATCTCTGAACACGTCTTGAAATAATTTTTTGAAACAAACTATTTTATCTCAAATCTTTGATCTTATTTGAAGCAAAATGTATTTTTGTACTTGAATGTACAATTTTGTAAGTATTTTTGTAACTTTTGTGTGGAAATAAATCACACGGTTTGATTCAAGCTGATTCATACAATCAGAAATTTGTCTCACAATCATCGTTGAAAGGCACAGCTATAAAGCGAAATTTTTTACATTGGCGTATGCCAGTCAGTATCAATTTGGTGTATGTTTTTTTTACCACTTCCTTCCTTGATCAGAGGAAAGAAAGTGGTGTCCTGAAATCAAAACTTTGGAATTATTGAATAAACCTAGAAGAAAAATCGATCGAATGATGATTGTGAAGACCTGAGAATTTTGTGTGGAAATCAGAAGTCTTGAAAGATGGTTATTTGACAGTGCATAAGGGAGAGTCCTATATTCAGTGAGTAGAAATCATGGAATGTGTTGATTGTCTAGCTAATAAAAGCAAATTGGAATTTAAATGTTTAGCAAATCATGTGTCTTATACTATGTTGTGGAAATCAATGTATGAACAATGTTTACAGGCTAGATTCTCATTAGCTAAAACTAAAAGGAAATTACGAAACGTCATGAAATTGGTTTCAGTTTTTAATTCAATGCTTTTTGATGTGCCAGAAAAACATATGATTTGTGTCATGAATAAATCAGGAGGTGAAAATGTTTCAGAAATTACACAAACACATGAGAATGTATCTATTGAACCTAGTTGTTCAAACTGTGAAATTTGTTGTAACTATATTGAGCATTGTGAGAATGAAATGGAAATGGAGGATATTACAATTTCAAAAAACAAACATATTTCAGTACTTATGACAAGGAGTATCAAAAAACTGTCAAAAACAGCAAAGGCTTCTTATATACCAGCTGTTTCTGTTGAGTTGGAGGAGGAGCCAATTGACGCAGACACACGCAAGCAAACGTTATTAGATAGAGCGTCTAAGCTTAAGTAGCAAATACATGATCAGTTGGTGAAAATTTTGAAAGATATCCCGCATTATGATTTAAAAGCAGATACGTTTCACAATGGGGATGTCTTTGAAACTTTTTGTGATTGTTTCAACTTGAGTGATGATCAAAGGAATACAATTTTCTGTTTATAGGTTCCTAATTTTATCGCAAGGCATTTAATAAAATCACCATATCTTGATAATAATTAAGCTGAAGTTCATAGTGATGCATCTGAGGGATTGCGTCATTTATTACTGTGTATTACGGGGGAGGAAATGCAGACGGCTGAAATATTGGACTCCTTAAGATTTACAATACACAATGACCCTTTTCATTTTAAAGAGAAATTTGCTAAGGCATTCAAGATGTTATATGCATTGTAGGATGAAAATACAGCTTTAATAAGGGCATTTGTTTGAAAATGTACATATTTAGATCCTGCGTCAATGGTCTTGGCTAGTCAAAAAGAAAATGTAAACAAGGCAGATTCAGTTATAGATATTATAAGAAGACAATTAAAACGGAGTAATTTAAAAACAAAGATATCTGGCATTCAGAATAGCAATTTTGAAAGAGACACTCAGATTAGGTTTAAAGCAGCTGATGCTGCCCCCTTCAGGAATGACAGGGTAAGACAGTTTTATAATAAAAGGCCACTTTCTACTGTTAAGAGTAGGTCATTATAAGTCACTGTGACTGTAGGAAGTATTTAAGAGATAATAAGTTGAAAAGCATTGGTAAAGAAAATGGATTGATATCCATTCAACCTTATGCCCCACCTTCAGCACTCCTCTGAGGAATGAGCTAAGAGAGATTGGTATGAATATGAATGCACATTCAACCAGTAAGATCAGTGGGAGACAGCCATTATTCTCATGTCTCATCTCATGTTGTAAAGCATTGTGCATCCTGTATAATAATAATTATTGGCTTTCCCATGACAAATAGAGGAAAAAAATAGTATCTCACTCTTTAGATTATGTAGCTCACATATTTCTAGACAAGAGTGGCCGTTCTTATTTAAAAGCTAAAATTAATGAACAAAAGGTGAGAACCTTATTAGACACAGGAGCTCAGATCAGTGTCACTGGTTTGAAATTAACAGTTTTATCTGATGCAGCAATGTCCATTGGTTTAATGGAACAGGTGATTTTCAGGCTAAAATGTGTAAAAAAAAAATTGAAATCCCAGGTTGTTTGCAGACTGAAATTGACATGTGGTTTTGCCAGGGAGTCGAGAATATAATCGGAAAATATATGTTGTTTCAAAGAGGGTGGATAATTGACTTAGGCAAAAAAAGTGATTTGGAAAGGTTCAGCTAATCGTAAGCCTGTGGGAATTGTTCTAGCCAATTATTCAGAAGTGGGAAGCTTTTGTTTGACAGAAGCAGTTGACACTGATTACACATGGCCTGATACAGGAGATAATTTGAAGTTAAAACAAGTGGTACAGTCACACAAAAAACTTTGGACTCAGAAAAAGAATGATGTTTGTTTATTTAAAGGTATTGAGGTTAACATTGAGGGTAAGGACCATACATTTGTAAAGCCATATAAGTTACCACCAGAGTCTGATGAACCTGTTTCAATGATTATTCAAGAGTTTTTAGAACAGCGAATCATCAGGAAAGCTACTTTTGTGACAAATATTTATTTATGGGTAGTGGCTAAATGAGATTACCCTAGTGCAGTGCTTCCCAACTCCAGTCCTCAAGGCGCCCCAACAGGTCATGTTTTCAGGATGAAACGGCTGTGGTAATTACTAAGGAAGTGAAACTGATCAAATTACCTGTGCAAAATAATAGAAAACCTCAAAACATGACCTGTTGAGGTGCCTTGAGGACTGGAGTTGAGAAACACTGCCCTAGTGCATACAGACTCTTGATTGACTTAAGAATGCTGAATAAATACATACCATGTTGTTCGCCTATTGTAGCGGAAACAGGTCGCAATTAGACATTTTTAGAAAAGAAACTCTAGGAAGGGTATATCAAAACGCCTAATGGTAGGGCGGATAACCTGAATCCTACTTAATTAGTAGAAAGTGCCACGTCCTAACAAACTACATTTGTGAAAGAGAAGAAAAAAGGGGACTTATGGACTTTACAGGCACTGAGTACAGAAACCAAATTCATTATCAAAACATTTTTATTTGTCCAAAAACTACATACAAAGGTTAAAAACACAAATGAAGGAAATCATTTGCTTATCCAACCGATCTCAGCATAGGATGTTAACCATTATATGATGAGTTACAAACATGATAGCACAGTTAGACTGAAGAGTCCATAAATTGTTCTATATCATACACCAAAATATGGTCACCATCCAGGATGACAGAGTACTGGTACTGGTTGGTATGCTCGACATGTTTCACGTCCTGGGATAGTTATACAAGTAAAGCCGCGCCTATGGATTAGGTCTTGATCAGCAGGAGTATGTATAGGTATTAGTTTATACCTGTGACCTTGTGTTCTATATAATTTTTTATTGGTTACAATTCTTCTATCTAATTTTTATCTTATTAAAAGATTAAGTATAAGCTTTCTTTATTTTATGAGGTTGCTGCCACCCTAATATGCGAAGGCTGCACTAAACAACCTGCATTAATGGAATGATTCTTGATTAAAGGTTATTGGCGCTACCTCCACCCAGTTAATTTCAGTAACACTCTTTGCTTACTCAAACCTTTTATGTCTATCTATCACCTTAACGTGTCCCCAGGGACTATGTGAATTAAACCCGTGTTCCGTATTTTATCTCAACAACACCCCATTTATCCAACACCTAAAACTCAAGGCAAAAACTGATTGCACCCCACTTTGTATCACCTAAGTGAAATAGTGCCACTATAGTTTCATTAATATTTAAGAATCTCAAATCAAAAAGATAAAAATACAAAAAATAAAAATAAAATAAAATAAAAAGTGATTGGTAGAGGCCTCTGCCGTGAAAAAACCTAACCTCAAACAAAAAGCCAAAAAATACAGAAAAAAACACAGAAAAAAAAACAGAAAAAAAGGGGAAGAAAAGAACCCCCAGCAGTTTTAGTGTTTACCAGTGCCAAACCTCTTCCTAATTGGGGAAGAAAACTATCATATACATTCTTTGTGCTAGTTATTAAATATTAAATACACCAGATCTCCTTATATTAATAAGTGTAAGGCCGCGTACACACGCGCGGACTGTTCGCCCAACTTTGTCCGCTGAACAGTGTTTGGGCGGACAGTCCGCTCGTGTGTGGGGCTTCAGCGGACAGTTTCAGCGGACAGTTGGACGGACAAGGTCTTACGGAAATTCCGAAAAACTGTCCCCTGAAACAAGGTTTCAGCGGACTGTTCGCTCGTGTGTAGGCTTGTTCGGCCAACTAAGTCTCGCGCATGCTCAGAAAGGATTTTCACGCCGAAAGCTATAATGCAGTGTATAGGACGTCGTATTTTTCGTCCCGTCGTACGTGCCGTTCACGTCATCGCGCACGGTTTCAGCAAACTGTTCGTCCGTCGTGTGTGGCCATGTCCGTCCATGCTAAGTTTGAGCGGACTGTTTGCCGAAACTGTTGGACGGACAAAGTTGGGCGAACAGTCCGCGCGTGTGTACGCGGCCTTAAAGGAGGAAACACAAGATTTCCTCATGCAATAATGTCCAAAAAAAAATTATACAGTAAACAGAAAATCAAAAAAGACAAAATATGTGAAAAGTCCAATTACATCCAGTGGTCTATACACCAATCCACGAACATGTGAGAGTGTGAAAGGGTCAAGTGAGCCCAATATATGTCAAAAATAAGCAGTATAAATATCATCAAAATATTTCAGTCCACATTGAGTCTTCTATAACCGTATCAATGCAATTATGCCTCTTCAGAATACAGGAAAGGTGACTTTCGTGAGATTGCCTGCGCTTTATTAGTGACTTTCATGCTCGTTCCCCCTCAAGGATCCCCACTCACCAGATCCATTCACCCCCTAGGGGGTTATGCGCCTGTAATCTGTATCCTGTTTGTCCGAAGATTCCACCATCCAGTTATATCTCCAATAGGTCCTTCTCAAGGTCTTTTAAAGAGATGCAGGTAAGTCCTTATATCCAATAGTGATTTCCTCAAATAAAAGAAAATTCCCTCATGGTGTAGTATTTTTGATTATAGTTGGGAAAGAGGGGAGAACAATCTGATATTCTTCTTTAAAAAGCAGGTATTTTTAGTTATGTAGAAATAGTAGGAGGCTAGTTTCCACTTAAAAATACTTTATTACAAAAAAAGCTTTATACAACACTCTGTGCAGAAAAAGGGGTTTTTTTTATGCAAGATGCAGTCTAACAATCCATGCATCAGCATACACCGTATATAACTTGTGTTATACGACTCAAAAAGATGTAATGTAACAACCCTTTTTCAGCAAAAAAAGAGACAATATAAAATATAAAAAATAAAAAGTAAAAAGAACAGATGCAATATAAAGCACTGATTCCGGAGTGCAAAAAAGATTTTCTTTATATATGTACCAAAAATTCACCAGTTATGAAAAAAATAAATAAATAGAAATAAATAAAAATCAAAAATGAAAAACAGAATCTCCTACGGTCCTTTACATGAGTCTGCAGAGTATCTGCACTTAATCCCAAAGAGCCCTATTCCCCCAGTGCTACAGTCCCCTTACTACAGTGGGGTTAAATGATGGTCTCCTCTGGGGGCCGTTTATCAGGCTTAGTTTGGGTTAGGAATGGAACTACGTAGGTTAAAAAGCCAAAAAAGAAAAAACGTTAATGTTAAAAGAAATTTTAAAAAAGTTTATCGGGCTTGTTCCCACTAACTTCAGCCCAAGTATTCAACTCGCCGGTCCGCCGTAGAGACAATTCCCCTGAACGCGCGGCGTGCGTTCCAGGCTGCGTTCCAGCGGATCCAGGCGCACCGGAAGTGACGTGTGTGCGTAATGACGCTGTACGCGTTTCGTCAGAGACGTCCTCAGCAGCGATACCACGCACACTCCCACCTCCGTCCTTAAAGGTGGCCACTCCTCCCATTCACAGGTCTCAGCCAATAGCCGATCTGGATGGGGATTACACGTCTGTTTGTTTATTTTCTGTCTACGTTAACTTTACCATTCTTATAAGTAAAAAATTTATACTCCAACCACCTCAACCATTAGGCTTCACTGTGTGGTGATATACATTATTTTATTCAGAAAGCTTTTTAGAAATGAAGGGGAAACCGGAACTTCTTATCCAATACTCCTGGTTCTGGGATGCTTTGTATTAAACCTATAGCGTTGCAAAGACACACATATTTTTATTTAAAGTTTAAGCTCATACAGTTCCACAGGCCTCAAAGGTCTGTTTCAAGGACTGTTTAGGCGTCCCGCACAGAGAGTATTTTCCTTATTTACCTCTGTCTGATATCTATCAGGCAGAACTAAATTGCACATACCAGATATTACCTTGTAAAATTATCTCCGGATTTTTTTCTTAAACAGGTATATTTATTTTAGAGGATTGTTTTCCCCAGGCGTTTGGGGTCTTTCCACGACCTCAAGTTATGTCCTCCCCGCCTTTCCTATCAGATATTGCCATGTAAAACTACCGATAGGAAAAACCTTTATTTTTGCCAAGGCCGAAATGCAAAATTGAATAATTTTATCTTATTATGGTGGTTACTTAAATACCTTCCTTAGGTGCTACTTAAAATATGCTCCCTTTGCAAAATTTCTTAAAGAATCAAATATCAGCTTCTCTACCTTTAATTAGAATTAATCAAATCTTAGGGTTATATTTGACTACACCCCAGCCAAGTCCTATTAATTTCCCAACTGACCATATTCTGCCTTTTTTGGTTTATTTTCTCATGTAAATAAAATTTCTATCCACATCTATATATCCATTTTCAGATTTCTTCCCAAACTTTACGTCCACACTCATACATGCATACATCTAGGGTTAGAAAGCGTACCTAGTTGTTATCTATCGAAATTGGACTTAGTCAATATGCAAGCCCAGATGTTACCTCGTAAGTTGGACTTAGTCAATATGCAAACCCAGATGTTACCTCGTAAAGGTAATCTACTAGTGGGAAAAGATTTTTTCCTCTTTTTGTCTATCATCTGGAGTCTAAAAACCCCCATGCATGTATATGGAGATCTCACAGGTCTTTTAATTGAAAGATTCTAGATCTATTTACCCTCACTTTTATGGATTTGCTATAGAACAGTTAAGGTCTATGTCAATATTAAGCCCTTTAGGGGCCAAAGTGTTTAATCTATATATCCAGCTAGTCTCGTTCTGTGATATAAGAGTTGTCATGTTTCCTCCTCTCCAATTCTCCTTTATATGGTTAATTCCATAAAATGTCATTTTGGAGGGATCTCTTTGATGGAACAGATCGAAATGTCTGGATACATTATGGTTAGGGAACCCCTTCTTGATATTATTGACATGCTCTCGTATTCTGACATGTAGTGGTCTGGTGGTCCTGCCCACGTACTGCAAATTACAAGGGCATTCCAGCACATATGTGACGTATGTGCTCCGGCATGTAATCAGTTCTCTAATTTTGTATTCTACATGGTCTGTTTTCGATCTAAATGTCTGTCTTCTTCGAGGTTGGGGTTTACTAGCCCTACATCCCATACATTTGTTACACTTGTAGAATCCTTTCAGTTCCTCCAAGAAGGTGCTGTTCTTAGGACCATCAATCACATTGTGTGCTAACATGTTACGTAGTGTAGGCGCTCTTTTATAGATGAATTTCGGTTTCTTTGGAAGGATTGTTGCTAAGATTTTGTCCTCCTGGAGGATGGGCCAGTATCTTTTCACTATCTTCTTCACTTCATAATACTGTGCATTATACCCAGTGATGAAAGCTAAATCAAATTCCTGTTTTTCTTTTCTCGATTTCTTTATCAGGGTATTTCTATCTATTTTAGCGACTTCATTTTTTATTTTTGTCAGGTTTTCATATTTATATCCCTTTTCTATGAATTGTGTAACCAGTTTGTCTGCTTGGGAAGAAAAATCTTCCATTGAATTGCAGTTCCTCCTAATTCTTAGAAGCTGTCCTTTAGGGATATTGGCTTTCCATTTGGGGTGATGACAACTAGAGGTGGGGATGTAGCTGTTTCTATCTGTTTCTTTGAAAAAAGTTTTCGTATGGAGGCCATCATTGTTTTTGAAGATTTCCAAATCCAGGAACTCTATCTTGTGTTTATCACATTTGCCACTGAACGTTAGTCCATATTTGTTGTTATTTAAATTTCCTAGAAAACTCTCAAACTCTTCCGGAGTGCCATCCCATAGGATCACCAGATCATCAATATACCGCCGGAATAGTTTTATCTGAGACAAATTCCTCGAGTATATATACTCCTCCTCCCACATGTTCATAAGGAGGTTGGCGACGCTTGGTGCATAACGTGCACCCATAGCCACTCCTGTGGTCTGTACATAATAATGGTGTCCATACCAAAAATAGTTACAGGCCATGGCCATCCTTAACCCTTCAATAATGTACTGCACCTGCTCTTGTCTCATATTCGTCTGCTCATGTAGTGCTTTCTCTACTCCTCTTAAGCCATCTTCCTGCACGATGCTAGTATATAACGAGTTTACGTCTATAGTCGCTAATAGATAGTTCTCTGTACCTTGAATGTTACTTAATAGTTCTATAAGTTGGGCACTGTCTCTCAGATAGGATTTACCCTTCAATACCAACGGTTTCAAGAAAGTGTCTAGGTACTCTCCTAGCCTCGAGAACACAGAATCTATACCACTGATAATTGGTCTTCCTGGTGGTTTGTTTAATCTTTTGTGTATTTTCGGGTTATAATACATAACAGGAGTTTTCGTAGAATTTGACACAAGGTATGCAGCTTCTTTTTGATTGAGAATGCCCATTTCCTGTCCTTTTTTCACATAGGCTTTCAGCTGGTCTTCATACCTTGATTTGGGGTTCCCCTTAAGTTTTTTATATGTGTTTTCCGTTTTTAACAGGTTCCTCATTTCTTCTTGATAGTCTTTTTTGTTCAGGATTACTAAGCCCCCTCCTTTATCTGCCGGCCTTATCACTACTTCTTTGTTGTCCCCTAGTTGTTTTATCGTTTTCCATATACTTTTCGATCTCTTTTTGTTATTGCTATCTTTAAGTTTTCTCAGATCTTTTTCTACCATCTTACTGAAGGCTGTTAAACATTGATTACCAGCCGTGTTAGGGTTAACACGGCTGTGTTATATGTTATATGTGTGATCTCTTATAGGGGAAAACTGATTTCGAGTCGGGATGTTATACCTAGGTGTTGCATCTTCAAACGTTTCCTCATAATCGCTTCTTCTATTATTCACCACATTGTGTCCCTGATTGTTGGTTTTGAGTATAGATCTCCTTCTAGGTGTTGTATTACAGGTGTAAGGTGTTGAAAAATAGATCGGTGTTTAACCCTAACACGGCTGGTAATCAATGTTTAACAGCCTTCAGTAAGATGGTAGAAAAAGATCTGAGAAAACTTAAAGATAGCAATAACAAAAAGAGATCGAAAAGTATATGGAAAACGATAAAACAACTAGGGGACAACAAAGAAGTAGTGATAAGGCCGGCAGATAAAGGAGGGGGCTTAGTAATCCTGAACAAAAAAGACTATCAAGAAGAAATGAGGAACCTGTTAAAAACGGAAAACACATATAAAAAACTTAAGGGGAACCCCAAATCAAGGTATGAAGACCAGCTGAAAGCCTATGTGAAAAAAGGACAGGAAATGGGCATTCTCAATCAAAAAGAAGCTGCATACCTTGTGTCAAATTCTACGAAAACTCCTGTTATGTATTATAACCCGAAAATACACAAAAGATTAAACAAACCACCAGGAAGACCAATTATCAGTGGTATAGATTCTGTGTTCTCGAGGCTAGGAGAGTACCTAGACACTTTCTTGAAACCGTTGGTATTGAAGGGTAAATCCTATCTGAGAGACAGTGCCCAACTTATAGAACTATTAAGTAACATTCAAGGTACAGAGAACTATCTATTAGCGACTATAGACGTAAACTCGTTATATACTAGCATCGTGCAGGAAGATGGCTTAAGAGGAGTAGAGAAAGCACTACATGAGCAGACGAATATGAGACAAGAGCAGGTGCAGTACATTATTGAAGGGTTAAGGATGGCCATGGCCTGTAACTATTTTTGGTATGGACACCATTATTATGTACAGACCACAGGAGTGGCTATGGGTGCACGTTATGCACCAAGCGTCGCCAACCTCCTTATGAACATGTGGGAGGAGGAGTATATATACTCGAGGAATTTGTCTCAGATAAAACTATTCCGGCGGTATATTGATGATCTGGTGATCCTATGGGATGGCACTCCGGAAGAGTTTGAGAGTTTTCTAGGAAATTTAAATAACAACAAATATGGACTAACGTTCAGTGGCAAATGTGATAAACACAAGATAGAGTTCCTGGATTTGGAAATCTTCAAAAACAATGATGGCCTCCATACGAAAACTTTTTTCAAAGAAACAGATAGAAACAGCTACATCCCCACCTCTAGTTGTCATCACCCCAAATGGAAAGCCAATATCCCTAAAGGACAGCTTCTAAGAATTAGGAGGAACTGCAATTCAATGGAAGATTTTTCTTCCCAAGCAGACAAACTGGTTACACAATTCATAGAAAAGGGATATAAATATGAAAACCTGACAAAAATAAAAAATGAAGTCGCTAAAATAGATAGAAATACCCTGATAAAGAAATCGAGAAAAGAAAAACAGGAATTTGATTTAGCTTTCATCACTGGGTATAATGCACAGTATTATGAAGTGGAGAAGATAGTGAAAAGATACTGGCCCATCCTCCAGGAGGACAAAATCTTAGCAACAATCCTTCCAAAGAAACCGAAATTCATCTATAAAAGAGCGCCTACACTACGTAACATGTTAGCACACAATGTGATTGATGGTCCTAAGAACAGCACCTTCTTGGAGGAACTGAAAGGATTCTACAAGTGTAACAAATGTATGGGATGTAGGGCTAGTAAACCCCAACCTCGAAGAAGACAGACATTTAGATCGAAAACAGACCATGTAGAATACAAAATTAGAGAACTGATTACATGCCGGAGCACATACGTCACATATGTGCTGGAATGCCCTTGTAATTTGCAGTACGTGGGCAGGACCACCAGACCACTACATGTCAGAATACGAGAGCATGTCAATAATATCAAGAAGGGGTTCCCTAACCATAATGTATCCAGACATTTCGATCTGTTCCATCAAAGAGATCCCTCCAAAATGACATTTTATGGAATTAACCATATAAAGGAGAATTGGAGAGGAGGAAACATGACAACTCTTATATCACAGAACGAGACTAGCTGGATATATAGATTAAACACTTTGGCCCCTAAAGGGCTTAATATTGACATAGACCTTAACTGTTTTATAGCAAATCCATAAAAGTGAGGGTAAATAGATCTAGAATCTTTCAATTAAAAGACCTGTGAGATCTCCATATACATGCATGGGGGTTTTTAGACTCCAGATGATAGACAAAAAGAGGAAAAAATCTTTTCCCACTAGTAGATTACCTTTACGAGGTAACATCTGGGTTTGCATATTGACTAAGTCCAACTTACGAGGTAACATCTGGGCTTGCATATTGACTAAGTCCAATTTCGATAGATAACAACTAGGTACGCTTTCTAACCCTAGATGTATGCATGTATGAGTGTGGACGTAAAGTTTGGGAAGAAATCTGAAAATGGATATATAGATGTGGATAGAAATTTTATTTACATGAGAAAATAAACCAAAAAAGGCAGAATATGGTCAGTTGGGAAATTAATAGGACTTGGCTGGGGTGTAGTCAAATATAACCCTAAGATTTGATTAATTCTAATTAAAGGTAGAGAAGCTGATATTTGATTCTTTAAGAAATTTTGCAAAGGGAGCATATTTTAAGTAGCACCTAAGGAAGGTATTTAAGTAACCACCATAATAAGATAAAATTATTCAATTTTGCATTTCGGCCTTGGCAAAAATAAAGGTTTTTCCTATCGGTAGTTTTACATGGCAATATCTGATAGGAAAGGCGGGGAGGACATAACTTGAGGTCGTGGAAAGACCCCAAACGCCTGGGGAAAACAATCCTCTAAAATAAATATACCTGTTTAAGAAAAAAATCCGGAGATAATTTTACAAGGTAATATCTGGTATGTGCAATTTAGTTCTGCCTGATAGATATCAGACAGAGGTAAATAAGGAAAATACTCTCTGTGCGGGACGCCTAAACAGTCCTTGAAACAGACCTTTGAGGCCTGTGGAACTGTATGAGCTTAAACTTTAAATAAAAATAAAAATATGTGTGTCTTTGCAACGCTATAGGTTTAATACAAAGCATCCCAGAACCAGGAGTATTGGATAAGAAGTTCCGGTTTCCCCTTCATTTCTAAAAAGCTTTCTGAATAAAATAATGTATATCACCACACAGTGAAGCCTAATGGTTGAGGTGGTTGGAGTATAAATTTTTTACTTATAAGAATGGTAAAGTTAACGTAGACAGAAAATAAACAAACAGACGTGTAATCCCCATCCAGATCGGCTATTGGCTGAGACCTGTGAATGGGAGGAGTGGCCACCTTTAAGGACGGAGGTGGGAGTGTGCATGGTATCGCTGCTGAGGACGTCTCTGACGAAACGCGTACAGCGTCATTACGCACACACGTCACTTCCGGTGCGCCTGGATCCGCTGGAACGCAGCCTGGAACGCACGCCGCGCGTTCAGGGGAATTGTCTCTACGGCGGACCGGCGAGTTGAATACTTGGGCTGAAGTTAGTGGGAACAAGCCCGATAAACTTTTTTAAAATTTCTTTTAACATTAACGTTTTTTCTTTTTTGGCTTTTTAACCTACGTAGTTCCATTCCTAACCCAAACTAAGCCTGATAAACGGCCCCCAGAGGAGACCATCATTTAACCCCACTGTAGTAAGGGGACTGTAGCACTGGGGGAATAGGGCTCTTTGGGATTAAGTGCAGATACTCTGCAGACTCATGTAAAGGACCGTAGGAGATTCTGTTTTTCATTTTTGATTTTTATTTATTTCTATTTATTTATTTTTTTCATAACTGGTGAATTTTTGGTACATATATAAAGAAAATCTTTTTTGCACTCCGGAATCAGTGCTTTATATTGCATCTGTTCTTTTTACTTTTTATTTTTTATATTTTATATTGTCTCTTTTTTTGCTGAAAAAGGGTTGTTACATTACATCTTTTTGAGTCGTATAACACAAGTTATATACGGTGTATGCTGATGCATGGATTGTTAGACTGCATCTTGCATAAAAAAAACCCCTTTTTCTGCACAGAGTGTTGTATAAAGCTTTTTTTGTAATAAAGTATTTTTAAGTGGAAACTAGCCTCCTACTATTTCTACATAACTAAAAATACCTGCTTTTTAAAGAAGAATATCAGATTGTTCTCCCCTCTTTCCCAACTATAATCAAAAATACTACACCATGAGGGAATTTTCTTTTATTTGAGGAAATCACTATTGGATATAAGGACTTACCTGCATCTCTTTAAAAGACCTTGAGAAGGACCTATTGGAGATATAACTGGATGGTGGAATCTTCGGACAAACAGGATACAGATTACAGGCGCATAACCCCCTAGGGGGTGAATGGATCTGGTGAGTGGGGATCCTTGAGGGGGAACGAGCACGAAAGTCACTAATAAAGCGCAGGCAATCTCACGAAAGTCACCTTTCCTGTATTCTGAAGAGGCATAATTGCATTGATACGGTTATAGAAGACTCAATGTGGACTGAAATATTTTGATGATATTTATACTGCTTATTTTTGACATATATTGGGCTCACTTGACCCTTTCACACTCTCACATGTTCGTGGATTGGTGTATAGACCACTGGATGTAATTGGACTTTTCACATATTTTGTCTTTTTTGATTTTCTGTTTACTGTATAATTTTTTTTTGGACATTATTGCATGAGGAAATCTTGTGTTTCCTCCTTTTACACTTATTAATATAAGGAGATCTGGTGTATTTAATATTTAATAACTAGCACAAAGAATGTATATGATAGTTTTCTTCCCCAATTAGGAAGAGGTTTGGCACTGGTAAACACTAAAACTGCTGGGGGTTCTTTTCTTCCCCTTTTTTTCTGTTTTTTTTCTGTGTTTTTTTCTGTATTTTTTGGCTTTTTGTTTGAGGTTAGGTTTTTTCACGGCAGAGGCCTCTACCAATCACTTTTTATTTTATTTTATTTTTATTTTTTGTATTTTTATCTTTTTGATTTGAGATTCTTAAATATTAATGAAACTATAGTGGCACTATTTCACTTAGGTGATACAAAGTGGGGTGCAATCAGTTTTTGCCTTGAGTTTTAGGTGTTGGATAAATGGGGTGTTGTTGAGATAAAATACGGAACACGGGTTTAATTCACATAGTCCCTGGGGACACGTTAAGGTGATAGATAGACATAAAAGGTTTGAGTAAGCAAAGAGTGTTACTGAAATTAACTGGGTGGAGGTAGCGCCAATAACCTTTAATCAAGAATCATGTTTCACGTCCTGAATAACACTTCTTCTGGGGCTTTTTCTTCTCTTTCACAATTAGACATTAACGCAAACATTGTAAATTCCTTTTAGCATTGCTCTGTCCAAAAGCTGTCAATATAAATTTTCATTCATTTCAGAGAAAAATCCTCTTGCATATGATATTGTAAAAATTACATCACATAAAAAAGATAATAGTGAGTTATCTGTAGGTAATCATACAGCAGACACATTAGCAAAGGATGCAGCTTTGCATGGAAAATTTGTGATTCATCCTGAATTGGTTTCAGTTAATGTTGTGAAGAAAACAGACACACGGATTCCCTAATTTCCAGAGGAACAGAAAAGGGATGCGTCTCTTTTTTCTTCTTCTCTGGGTGACCCAAATTCTTCCTTTGTTCGCGAAAATGGGATCTTGTGTCATGAGTTTGATGGGTTTCTGTGTCCTGTTATACCACAACACCCACGGGTGGAATTCCATAAATTAAATCATGAAAGTTTAGGTCACATTGGTAAGCAAAAATTGCTTGAAATTCTTAAAGAGACGTTTTATTGGGACAAAATGGAAGAGACTGTAGACAGTTTAATTAGATCTTGTTTAAATTGTGCACAAGTGAATCCTAGACCAAAAGGTCAGAAACCTCCATTACAAAGAATTCTTCCAGCAGACGGACCTTGGTCTACTATACAAATAGATTATATAGGGCCATTACCATCAGGGAAAAATGGATTCAGATTTGTGTTCGTTTTAGTTGACATTTTTTCAAAGTGGATTGAGATCCTCCCAGTTCGCAAAGATGATGTTTTAACAACTGTTAGGATGTTAATTAAACAAGTTTTTCCAGTTTGGGGTATACCAACAAACCTCAGTAGTGACAGAGGATCATATTTTACAGGTAAAATCATGCAGGCAATGTGTAAAATCTTGAGAAAAAAACAGAGATTTAATGTACCATATCATCCACAGTCTGCAGGTATTGTGGAAAGAATTAATAGGACTATCAAATCTAGAATTGCAAAAATGTTGTTAGACAGAGGAAATACTTGGGTTGATGCTGTACCATTTGTCCTGAGGAGTGTGAGAAGCAATGCATCTTCAGCAACAAAGTATTCTCCTTTTGAATTCATGAAAGTAAAGAAAATGCAGCTTGTGTTTCCCAATGAACCTTTTTTCTCTACGCCACAAAGAGAGGCAATAGAAAAAAGAAAATGGTTACAGATGTTACAGGACAATCTGAACAATATTTTGCCACATGCAGCTACTTGTATGCAAAAAATGGTTCCTCCACATATTTCTAAGTTTGAGAAAGGAGGACAACTTCTGATAAAAATGTTCAGGAAAAGTGGACCGTGGCAAAGTAATTGGGAAGGTCCATTTGACATCTTGGATGTTCAAGGTATAATGATGCAAATCCAAAGACCTCTCAATTCAATGAAAAATGCACGTAGACAACAAAAAATGTTGGTACACACGGATCAATGCAAATTGTATATGCCAAGATAATGATGCTGCATTTCTTTTTTCAGGAATGATTTCTAAAAATCTGACCTGGAGGAATCATGGATTCCAAAAAGAAGGAAAATGACAACAAAAGAAAAGTTTTAAAGAGAGAAGATTTATCATCATCACAGGATTCATCTTTTCTCTAGTGACAATTTTAAATTGGTAAAATATATAACAAACTGTTCCAGCTATGCAGATGTTAACAGGATTGAAGATTTACACAGCAAAGACATTACATTATTTAGAAACAAAAAAGATGTAGACATTGATATCAATATAGATAACAAAAGCAAGCAAGATATTGATATCAATACAGATGACAAAAGTGATAAAGGCATTGATATTAATACAGAAGAAACAAAATTATAAAGATAATGATATCAATATAGATGACAAAAGAGGTAGATTTAGATATACTAATATCAATACAGCTGAAGATTTGTTTGGATATGTATGCATAGGACAAGGATATGATTGTTGTATGCAATTGTATTTCATTCATAGTAATAATGTTGAAATCAAAGTTAAAATATAATCTAAAACACATTTTGTTAAAATGCAGGGATCTTATAAACTAAACAACAGAATGGGAACCTTTAAATGTAATATAGTGGAAAGGGGTTTCTGGTCAGTATTTGTAAAAAGGTAATGATTCAACAATTTGGTCTGGAGATGTTACTAACAATATGATAAGATATGAGAAAGTATTTTATTCAGTAGAGAAATGTTATTACATATTACAAAAATTTGAAAAAATACTAGATCTAGAACATTTAATTATACTAGGAGATGAAAAAGGGGACATTGTAAGAATATGGGATTTTAAAGTAAGAACAAGATCAGCTCAAATAAGGGTTAAAATTTGTATTACTGTGGTAGATATGATTGTTCCAGAAATTAAAGTGTCTCCACAGTCTTTAAAAAAATCATTTAAGACAAAGATAGTTTGCATTTGGTATGTAGTACACAAATATATTTACCTCAATGTTCATTGTTAACCTGGAAAAGGATTGGTGAATTTTTGGGAATTTTTGTTTTTCACAGTACTTCTAATATAATTCATAAAATAATTTTTGGTAGTGTGAATTGGATTCTTGATAAATGTATTTATCATCAAATAGGTGTATCTTTAAATGATACTGGTATATATTAGTGTTGCATATCAATAAAAAATTATCTGTTGAAATGTGCTAATGCAAATGTTGTAATGTCTCCAAGGAAAACACCATGTGTTGATAAGAAAAGTGTCCTTGGGAAAAATGGGCAAATGTAATTCAAAAGGATAAAGGTTTATTAATAGCTTTAGCTAAGGAACTTCACAATACTGAAATATTGCTTAAACATGAACAAGGACATTTGCAAGAAGTAGCTCATCAATGGTCAGAGTTTTCAGGTAATAATTGGTGGAAAAAATTGAGTAATAGTATATCAATTTGGGGAAAAACTTCAAATACTTCAGCAGCAGGAAAATTGTATTGCATCCTATAGTTATTATTTGCATTATTATAATGCTATGCATTATCTTTCAGTTATGCTTAATGTTTAGAATGAAGAAATTATATTATCAAATTAGAAATGAAATCAGGAGAGGTGATGATTTGTTGCAAAATATGATTAAAAGAAGAATGGTTTCTGGAGTTGCAAACTCAGTTACAAATGACAAAACATTTGGAATTATTAAATCAAAGACAGAGTATTTGTAATATGAATGAAGCGAGTGTGATTTAGAATATGAAATATTATTATTATATTTCAGAGGTGAATGTTATATTCTTAATTTCCAAATTTTAATTTGGTCTTATAGGTATATAACTGAGGTTATGAGATCCCCTGTAATATTGTGTACATGTGAGGTCTTTTTGAATTAATAACTTACAGATGTTGACATTTGAGTTCTCAATTTCAAGAAGCTGTCAAATCATTTTTGATTTATATAACTGGTTATAGTTTCATAAAGGAATTCCTATGTATTGATATTCTGTTTGTGAAACTATGGGTATATTCATTTTGGTGGCAGGCCGATTATCATCCCCCATTTCCTGTTTGTGGTATTGATTAGACATGCTGGTCGAATGGAGTTCTTACTCCTAGCCCCCACCCTTGTGGGGAGTAGATGGGAGGTGATAATGGGAGTAATATGGAAGTTGTTAGTTCTGGCACAAAATTGAACAAAGGGATCAAATTTATTTAAGTGAAAGGCTGATGGCAGGAAGGTCTCTTACATACTTCTTCCACTACACTGCTAACATATCTACAGAAACTCAGCATACAGACAATTTTACAGATGCTCTCAGAACAAAGGACACATCAGCCATCTTTGAACATATGTCTTGAACTTATTTTTAGCAACGTTTATTTTTTGTATTTGAATGTACAGTTTTTGTAAGTATTTTTGTAACTTTTGTGTGGAAATAAATCACATGGATTGATTCAGGCTGACTCAGTTATACAATCAGAAATTTGTCTTACAATCATCGTTGAAAGACACAGCTATAAAGCAATATTTTTACACATCATGTTATATATGCTCCTTGTGGATACTGAAAGTGGATGTGCCAACACAAATTTCTCAAGTATGGTGCCTTAATGTAAAAATTTGTGTGATGATATGCAACCAATGCTGTAGCAAGTACATGTAGAAGCAATAATCTGTAGATGACTCTTGGATTAAGTAGCAGCTATAAAGTACACACTCACATCATATATCCTAAAACCTCATTCCCAATAGGTGATTTTATCCATGCCTCATGATGGACCACGTTTTATCAGCACAGGAATGCACAGATGTTGATTGCATCCCTGTGTCGGCAGTCCTATTGTTATCTATTGGGACACAGTGGCTGTAAGGACGCAGCCACTGTGAGTGCATAGCCCTGAATGCTCTAATGTTACATTAGGAGTAATGGCTGTATCTGCCCAGCTACTTTGTCCCAATAAAGAGCATTGGGACTACTGGCATAGGGGTGCACGCAACACCCGCGCATTCCTGTGCTGGTAAAACAGAGCCCCACATGGGGCACAGATTAAATTACCCAATATGAATGAGACCTAAGGCCTCATGAAGGGACATTTAGCCCCATGTGCATGGGATTCTGCCATTTTAATGGGAATTTAGCCACTGTGCATGGGATTTAGCCAGGGTCATTCATCCCCTGTGCATGGGACTCTGCCATTTTAATGCAGGCAGAGGACACAGGCGCAACATCCAGCCACATCCCCGACAGCCTATAAAACTCTTTAAGGGGCTGAGAGCTGCTGCAGATAAACTGTTAGGGTAGCATGTACCCAGGAATGAATGCCCAGAAAGCAAGAAGTTTGTATTCTTGACATTCATCCCTGGGTGCATACTGCCCTAAATGATAATACCCCTAGGTGTACCAACCAGCCGCATCCAGCCAAAGCAGATTTCAGCCTCTCATAGAGTTTTACAGACTGCTGGCAGTAGGGCTGTAAAGTGCCTTCTCCCTACATGAAAATACTGGAATTGTATGCACATGGGCTAAATGCCCAGTGTGCTTGAGGCCTTATACATGCAGAAAATGACAGCAAGCCTCACTATGTTTAAATATCTACAAGATGGTGCATAATTGGGTTTTAGGTTCAGGCTTGGTCATGACAATAAAATGATACAAAATGAATGCAGTTTTTTTTAAACTCCATTTTGACCTTTGATATTTATGTAATAAAGCATCCCACAGCTTAACCACCCTTATTGCAAAGAATATTAGTGTCGTGTGTTTTTAGCTTCCTTTTTACGTATCACAAGATTATATTTTTTTAGCAGAGGCTGCTTGATATTGAGTATGGCTACTAAAATAACGGTTGACCAATGTCCCCAAGTTTTTCTCTACCTCTGTTTTGCCCAAATATATTTAGTTTAGTGTATATAGATAGTTATGTACTAGTTACATAATTTTATATTTTCTTCCATTTAACTTTCTGCCTATATTGCCATTTTGACATTTCTGTAACACATTTAAAATCATTATCCTGCTGTGTTTTAATAATTCTACATAATTATTTGTCATCAGCACAAATGGCAAAATTACTTTGTTTCATCCAGTAGACCATTAATAACTATACTTAATAATGTATCCTGGATCTCTGTGGTACACTACTGCTAATTTGAATCCATTTTAAATGTTTCCATGTGCAACTTTTGTCTTCTATATTTTAGTCAGGTTTTTATTGATGTACAGCTGTGGTGGATGACATGGGTGTGAGACTACTAAGAATAATGTTAAAAGAAAATAGGAAAACAATTTATAGTACAATCAGGGTGGTTTGCATGTTACAGTGTCCTATGTCAATTGAGGTCTATGGGATCCAAATTTGTCACATTTAAAATGCCCATATTTTTTGGCTTAATAGGCAAAGCATTGGCAAAAAGAAAAATAGCACTGGGAAATACAGTGCTTTGAAAAAGTATTCACACCCCTTAAATTTTTTTTTAAATATTAATAACGAGGGAAAACAATACACTTAAATAAAGGTGTTTATATAGACTATAATATGTATTAAACAAAAAGGAGTACTCTTTCAATCACTTTGTAACAATGAACCAAAATCATCAATGTGCGATAACTCTTGGCCCTTGTACACACGGTCGGACATTCTGACGGAAAATGTCCGATCGGACCATGTTGTCGGATAATCCGACTGTGTGTGGGCTTTAACGGACTGTTAAAGCCCACACACAGTCCGACAGCATGATCCGATCGGACTTTGTCCGATTGTGTGTAGAGAATTCCGATCGGACAAAGTGCCACGCATGCTCAGATCAAATTCCTAGACCAAAGCTATTGGCTACTAACCTGAACGTAGTCCTGTTGTAATGAAATAACGTCGTCACGTTACATACAATCAGATTTTCCGACAACTTTGTCCGACCATGTGTATGCAACACAAGTTTCAGACAAAATCCAACGGATTTTGTTATCAGAATGTCCAACCGTGTGTACAAGGGCTTAGAAAGTATCAGAATATTAAAACAATTTTTCACATAATGGCATCCAACTTGCATTTCATTAGCATTCAATTTTTTTGCTATATTTGTATCCTTAATAAATTCCAAGATTTAAGTAAGTAATAATGGAATCAGTCCAGGATTAATCTAAATAAAGAACATTTTGGCAGGAAAAGATAGCTATAGTATAATATCTGCATTGAACAATACATAAGCCAAAAAAAAAAAAGGTTTTCTGGGTAAAAGGAAACATATTGTGAGTTGATTTATTTTCATTTCCCAGTGGAGCATGCTGTAGCAAAAAACATTTTGTTCCTATGTTTCTCTCTTTCAGGTAATGGGAAATTTTATACAAGGAAGAAATCTTTAAGTTTTCAGCTTGACGTTCCCCATTTAACATTTTCCACTCAAAGCAGCTGGAAAAAAATGTAGAAGATTGATAGAAATGATTCTGTGTGTCAAAAAGTCTTATGGTGTAGAATGAGCATCTGTCTTTGTGATTCTGCAATAAGCTCTTAAACCTCTAGGGAAATGAAGTAAGTTACAATATTTCATTGAGACTGAAATGTGGGTATTAAACAAGAAAACAATCAAGGCTTATGCAGGCTTTTGGTTCCTGCAGTGCCAGTGATGCCAGATACCAGATATACCAGGCACATCTGGTAACACAGCTAATAATGCAGTAACCTATAGTAATCAGCCAGAATTCAACTCTCTGACCTAACTTTGCCAGAGTTAAACCCCTACCAAACTTTCAGTTTAAAGCGGGAGAGCCGGCAATTTTTTTTTTTTTTTTAAGTCAGCAGCTACAAATACTACAGCTGCTGACTTTTAAAATAAGGACACTCACCTGTCACAGGGTCCAGCGATGTCGGGACCCGATACCGAACCGCCCCTCGGACCTCGGATGCTGCCACCGTCATCTCCGCTATGGGAATCAGGAAATTAAGCCTTGCGGCTTCACTTCCCGGTTCCCTACTGCGCATGTGCGAGTCAGGGCAATCTAAATGGTCCGTGCTGTCTCTGGGACCCATGTGTGTTCTAGCAGACAATGCGGCGGGACGGGAAGAGGGGTAGACTCCCGCGGGAGTCTATGCCCGGAAGTGGGTGCAAATACCTGTCTTAGACGGGTATCTGCACCCCCCTTCCCCCCTAAAAGGTGCCAAATGTGACACCAGAGGGGTGAGGGTTCCAAAAAGCGTAGGCTCAATTTTTGTGTGAACCTCTGCTTTAAATCAGGTGAATGAATTATATTTGCAATATATTGTAACAGAAGTTGTGTAAAGTCCTACAGTTTTTCCTCTTTAAAAAAAAGTCACATCCTGAGTAGAAAAGTCTGTCTCCTGCCAGCATGCTGCAGAAAGCGATCCTTGTTCTATGTGTGGTAATGGTCCCTCTGTAGAGGGTACACATCCCCCGATTATCATCAGTTCTTCCTGGCTAAAGGGGGTGTATGTTTGACCCCCGGAAACACATTTATTTGATTCTGCTATTAATCAATTTTACCATTAAAATACCTCGAACTCTTGAATTTTTATTTGGTGTTTTCATTGGATTATACTACATGTCTCCTGCTATAGTTCTAAACATAACAAGCTACCTGATGGATGAATGAAAAGCTCTGGCTCTGACTCAGCAGGGGTCATGTCAAACCTTTGCAGAGAGGTCATCACTTATACATAGAGACCAAGGGTCATTCTCTGCAGCATGGGCTTTAACTCTTTCAGCAATAACTAAAATATAATACATAATCTGAGAAATAAGTTTTAGACTTATGCCCTGTACACACGGTTGGACATTCCAACAACAAAATCCATCTGAAAAAATAAGATGGATTTTGGCCCAAACTTGTCTTGCATACACACGGTTGCACAAAGTTGTCGGAAAATCTGATTGTTCAGAACGAGGTGACGTAAACCACATACGACATACGACAGGACTATAAAGAGGCCAGTAGCCAATAGCTTTAGTTTTGTAATTTATTATGAGCATGTGGGGCACTTTGTGCGTCGGAATTGTCTACACACGATCGGAATTTAAACAATCAGATTTTGTTGTCGGAAAATTTTAGATCCAGATCTCAAACTTTGTGTGTCGGAAATTCCGATGGAAAAAGTCAGATGGAGCCCACACACGATTGGAATTTCTGACAACACAGTCCGATTATACATTCTCCATTGAAAAGTCCAACCGTGTGTACAGTGCATTAGAGTGTTACTAAACCCAGGACCCGGCATTCAGTATATATGGTCTCCCACAGTACACAAAACATGGAAATGCAATTATTTTAGTAAATATAAACTGCTACATTCCTTTTCTCATTAGCAGTATATGACAGTCTTGTGACTTATATCAGTGCCCGGCGGTGCACTGGTTTAAAGATTGTAGGAGAAGTTTTTTTTCTCCTCTGACTGTCCTATGAGGATGCATGACCCCTGACTTTCTGTCTGGACAGCGCTGATTGGCCCTGTGCTAATCACATATACCCTCCTAAAAGAAAAAAAGAACTCTCTAGCAATACACACCAAACTGAGCTTATGCAGAGTGTGCTTTGTTCTATAAGCTAGGGATCTGTTCTATAAACAGATGGATTGGAGACAGTAAAAGAAGGGGGGCACCAGAAAAGACAGGATCAAGCAGCCTTTTTAGGCTGTATAACCTAGTATAACAAGCATGCTTTTCTGCATATACAGACTTTTTTTTACTGTTGGGGGTTTAGTAACACAAGTGTTGATAACTCTAGAGTTATCTGTTACGATCTAGAACCAGAGCTGTATCTAAATTCAAGACCCGAGGGAGAGTGAAGGAAGGGGGAGTGACCGGATGTGTGTGAGCGTGGTGCGCAGGGAGCGCTGTGAGAATGCAGAGGGGCTGATGTGAGTGTGACGCCGCCACGCTGTCTCCCCCGCGCCAGAGATGTAAGACGCAGTCCGTGTAAGCTCGACGTAAGCTGGGGGAGGTACCAGGCTGGAGCACCCAGGGTGAGCCTCGAGGCATTGCGAAAGGGCCGGAGCACGCCGAACACTGCCGGGAACGGCCGAGAGATACAGACGCCAGCCGAAGCCGACCGAGGGCACTCTGGATACTTCGGATAAGTGCAGGAGCGGTGACACGGCTATATGCTGATTGCGGTACTCGTGAGTACCCCCGATGGGGGAAAATAGCTTAAGAGGAGACCTCCAGTGGCGAGGATAAGTTGACACACATTGTATTTGAGGTACCCGGTCCATAAATTCATTTAAGCTTGTTTAGCTGATGCTGAGGGAGACAAGGCAGCAGGACACAGGTCACTATCTCTTTGACTGGCTATCTTTATATTTCTCTCTCCCAGAACTGTATGGAACTGTATGGTGTATATGCCTATATAGGTACCTGTCAGCTGCTCGTCTGGCGTGGTCTCCCTCTGGAACGCAAGAACTCTTTTTTTTTTTTTTTTTTTTTACCATTTAATGATAGTCCAGGGGTAGGCTTTAAAACGCATACTCCTGCTTTTTTTTTTTTTTTTTAATAAGATATAAAGAAAGTAACGGACGACACAGCAATAGATTTTATTAAAAGGGGAAGCGAAGGAGGAGGGGGAGGAGGAGAGGAAACGGGGAAGAGAAGGAAAATAAATTTTCAGGTTACACTCTGATAATATGTACCCGTAAATAGTAGCCTGTGGGTGAGTCTTTCTCCTTTTCCTTTTTTTTTTTTTTTTTCTCTCTCCTTCCCCTCTCTCCCCCTTTACGTAGCACGAAATTATAACTACAGCTGAAGGGTCTTAATACCCGGGATCTCCCGGATCACCTTTTGGGTTTCACCCGGGGAGGGGGAACCACCGTACATAGTACCTTTGTCCCTGGTCTCCTTTTATTTGTGTTTTTTCTTCTTTTTTCCTTCTTCCCCGGGTCTTTTTCCTCCTCTCCCTCTTCCCCCTTCATCAGCTTGGAGTTAGACGGGGGAATTGCCCCCTGCTTGCAAAGGTTAAAGCAAGAGAGGAAGAGGGAGAGGAAAAGGGAGAAAAAAGGGGAAAAATGTCAAGACGACGAGGATAGGATCAGTCGCAGCAGGAAGGTATGGGGTCACAACACCTCCGCTCTTCCAAAGAAAAGGAAAAAAATAACCAGGCAGCAATTACAGCTGCAGCAAATTTAGAGCAATTTGTACATACCCCGGTTCAAACTCCAACAAAGGGGGGACAGATGGTACAAACTAAAATCCATCATGGGGGCCCCACTGACAGAAAAAGCCAAGGTCAATCGGCATCTTTGCCCACGACAGTATCCGAATGTAAGAGCAAAAGTAGTAAGAGTCAGCGGGATACTCATGGCGACTTGGACCCAGCTGTGAGCAATGGCACATCAGAGGAGGAGGCCCCAACGTTGAAGGATGTTCTGCAAGCGGTAAACGCATGTAAATTGTCCTTGGGGGAGCTGGCAGTTCAGTTTACAGGAATGAAGGAGGAAATATCACTAGCACGTCAAGATATTCAAAAAGTAGTTGAAAGAACACCGGTGCTGGAAACGAGAATAAGTCAACTAGAAGATGATATTTATCCATTACAGCTGGAAGTTAAGAATATGAAAAAGGAAATGGACAGCTATGCTACTAAAATGGACGAATTAGAAAATAGATCTCGTAGGGATAACATTAGGATGCTGGGGCTGCCCGAGAAAAGTGAAGGCCCGGACGCTATAAAATTTTTGGAGTCCTGGTTTGTAGATATGTTTGGAAGAGAAGGTTTCTCACCATTTTTTGCGATAGAAAGAGCTCACCGGTTTCCCTTTAGAGCCCCGCCACCCGGAGGTCGCCCTAGACCTATGATGTTGAAGCTCTTTAATTATAAGGATAAGGTGACATTAATGCGCAGGGTGAGGGAGATGGGGAACATTTCCTTTAAAGGCTCAAGGATCTCATTTTACCCAGATTACTCTCCCGAACTGCAGAGACGCAGAGCGGAATTTCGGCCAATTAAGGCTACCCTGCAGCAATACAAAGTAACATATGCACTCTTATATCCAGCAAGATTGCGTGTGATGACCCCGGAGGGGGTACAGATGTTTGAGTCAGCAGAGGGGGCATTACATTGGCTGGAAGTTAATAAGGAGTCCCTACAGAGTAGCCAGGGGGGGAGGGAGGGTAGATAGCGAGGGAGGGGGGTGGTTATAAGCTGACTGTTGAAGAAAAAAAGGAGGGAGGGGGACAGAGAGAGAGAGGGGGGATCAAGAGGAAAAAGAAGGGGGGGGGAGACAGCGGGGGCGGTGGTTGTGAGTTTGGGTAATAGGTGGGGTATGGATGTTACGGTCACGTTAAACTCCCTAAGGGAGCACCTTGATAGGTGGAGGGTAGGGAGGGAGGGATGGGTAGCATGGGAGGGGGGGGCTAATGGGAGGGTAGGGGGATGTTGGGGGGAGGATGGGGGGGGGGAGGGGAAAACGTTTAAAGGAAATCACATGAAGGTAAAACTTGATTATAGCACGATAAATGCACAGGAGAATAAGATAAATAAGATAAATAACACTAAGTTATATTACAAGATACCACATCTAAGGGTTAAATTTAAATTTAAGTTACAAATACAAGTACACCAATTCTGGAAAATTCAAATGGTGGTGAAACCGGGGCTGGTGCACTTATTGAAGAATGGTATACTGGTAGGGCTTGCATATTACAAGTTGTATATACACTTGCGTTATTTAGCTGCGTGGTATTCCCCTCTTTCTGGCCTGTTTTTTCTTTTGCTTGATAGCATAGATGACACAGGCTAAAATTCTTAATATTGGGTCCTGGAATGTGAGGGGCTTGGGTACCCCGGTAAAAAAGGCGGCAGTTTTTGCCATGCTGGAGAGGTTTGATGTGGGCCTGGCCTGCCTGCAGGAGACCCACCTAACAAATGTGTCTAAATCACAATTGAACAACAGGAGATATCAGCAACAGTATCACTCAGTATATTCCTCTTATTCAAGAGGGGTGAGTGTGTTAATAAAAGAGGGGGTGAGTTTCTCCTGCAGGCAGGTCAGCATTGATGAATTAGGCCGTTATGTTTTTTTGTATGGTAAACTAGAGGGTAGTTACTGCATCCTGGCAAATATATACATACCCCCACCATTTAAAATGGAGGTCGTATATAAATTGATGGAATTTATTGGGGATAAAGAAGGTACCCCGATTATAGTGCTGGGAGATTTCAATGAAGTTCTTGATGTAGATATCGATAGGTTTCCCCCTAAGGTGCGACCCCGGGGCACTGGAGAAACTAGGTTGTGCGGCCTTTTGAAGGAAATTGGGTTAACAGATCTGTGGAGAGAGAGAAACCCGAAAGTTAAGCAATACTCCTGTCTGTCGGGATCCCACGCTACCCTCTCTAGAATAGATATGGCTATAGGAAACGCAGAGATGGCACAAAGTATAAGAGATATAGAATATATGCCCAGGGGGATCTCGGATCACTCTTTGGTAAGGGCAGTATTAAACACAGGGGTGAAAAAAACCCAACCGAGCTGGAAGATTAGCCCTTTCTGGCTGGAACTAATAAAGGACGAAGAGGAAGTTATACTAAAAATACGAGAGTTTATAAGCTTTAATGCGGGTACTGCCCCAATTACTGTAATCTGGGACACTTTAAAGGCCTTTTTCAGGGGTACTCTGATCCAGCAGGTAGCAAGAATGAAGCAAAAATCTAGGCTGTGGGAGGAGAGTATCAGGAAGGAATTATTAGAGGCGGAAAACAACTATGTAAAAGATCCAACCCCAGAAAAACAAAAAATATGGTTAAACAAACAACAAGGTTATAAGACAGCAATCATAAAAAAAGAAGAAAGTAAACAAATTTTTTTGAAACAACGTTATTTTGGAGAAGGAGAGGGGGTGGGTAGACTGCTTGCTCAGCTAGTAAAAACAAATGCCCCTCCCTCAGCCATTTCTAGCATCAGAGCCTCAAATGGGGTACCGACCCGAAGGGGGGAGGAGATAGTAGAAACCTTCGGAAATTATTATAGGGAGCTGTACCGGTCACAAGGAGTAGGGGAGGAAGGGGAAATAGATAGATTTCTGGAAGGTCTGGAAATGGTGACTCTTACGCAGGAGGAGAGGGAAGCATTAGATGTCCCGATAACTATTGATGAATTACAGCAAGCAGTGGCTGGGATGCCTAATCAAAAGGCCCCAGGCCCGGATGGGCTCCCGGTAGAAATATATAAATATTATGGAGAATTGCTGCTTCCAGAGTTATATAAGACATTAATGGGTACACTGGGGGAGGGACAACTGCCTGATTCAATGACGGAGGCAACCATCATCGTGATCCCCAAAGCAGATAAGGATCCGTTGGAAGTGGCCTCATATAGGCCAATTTCGTTATTAAATTCGGATGAAAAAATCTTGGCCAAGGTACTTTCAAATAGGCTGAATTGTTTCATCACAAAGTTAGTACACCCTGACCAAACGGGATTTATCCCGGGAAGGTCTACTAGCATGAACATTAGAAGGACTTTTTTAAATATGCAGATTCCCGCAGAGAATACGGGGGCAAGGGCTATAATGTCCCTGGATGTAACAAAGGCTTTTGATAGCCTGGAGTGGAAGTATCTTTGGCGTGTGTTAGAGAAAATAGGACTTGGCCCTTCCTTTATTGGTTGGGTCAAATTGATGTATCAGGCCCCTAGTGCCAGGGTAAGGGTTAATGGCAGGTATTCTGAAAAGATCGAAATGAGCAGAGGGACAAGGCAAGGATGCCCGTTGTCTCCGCTGCTCTTTGCGTTGGCTATAGAGCCACTGGCAATAGCGATAAGGGCTAGCCCCGGGATTAAAGGATTCCAAAGAAAGGGGGAGCGGCAGGAAAAGATCGCTTTATACGCGGATGATGTCCTACTTTTCCTGGGGGATACGGGTCCGTCATTGAGGCAGGCAGTTACCCTAGTAGAGGGTTTTGGAAAATTCTCAGGACTGGCCATAAATTGGGGGAAGTCTGAGCTGCTCCGGGTCGACCCCCTGGATGCTGCGGCTGCGCCGGGGGGGGGTACAGGTGAGGGTGGTAGATGCTATGAAGTATCTTGGTATATATTTGACAGTGAACCCCGACCAGTACATTAACAAAAATGTAATTCCACTGTTGAATAGATTTAAGCGTAAGTGTGACGTCTGGAGTAGGTTGCCGTTATCAGTGATGGGTCGCTCCAGTCTGATCAAGATGATTTGGTTGCCACAATTGCTATATGTTTTACATAATGCACCGGTATGGATATGCAAAAAGTGGTTTAAAAAACTGGAAACCCTCTTCCGGGAGCTTATATGGAGGAAGGGCATGGCACGGATACGACTCCAGACGTTACAGTTACCGATAGATAGGGGAGGTTTGGCGGTGCCACACCCTAGGAATTACTATCTGGCGGCGCAGCTGCAGCATCTGGCGGGCTGCGACTCGGAGCAGGGAAGGAAGTTAAGGGGAGGGATTAGGGTGGTAGGAGCCCCACATGAACTTATGGCCGAGGTCTTGGAGGCAGACTCTTTTCAGCACAGTAATTCTGTAACCAAGATGGTGGGTAAGATATGGAAAGCGGTGAAATTAAAAATGGGCTACATTGGGCTGCCAGAATTCACACCACTCTGGGATAATAAAAACCTATCGGAATTATTTAAAATAGGCAAGATTAAAAGGTGGGAAGGGGTAGGCATAACCAAATTGATCCAACTTTACGACGGGGGGATCCTAAGAACATTCTCGGACTTAAAGCAGGCCTATGATATACCACAATATTCATTTTTTAGTTACCTACAAGTGAGACACGCCTTAGCAGCACAGTTCGGGACACACACGTTACGGTGGGATAAAGCACCTCTACTTTGGAAATTACTTACAACGGACAGGGCAAGTGGGTGTATATCAGAAGTTTACAATCAGTTAGGTACGAATCTAAATCAGGAAGTTGATCACCCGAATCTGAAGAGGAAGTGGGAAGAGGACATAGGGGAAATATCAGAGGTACAGTGGAGGAGAATATTGGAGCTTGGGCCGGTGATGTCGGTCTCCCCCTCTCAAAAGATTTCACAAATGATGCTAGTACATAGGGCTTATTATACACCTAAGAGATTATGCTTGTTTGGCAGGAGAGCTGATGATAGATGCCCTAGATGCCGGGGTCAGGGAGACCTTCTGCATATGATGTGGCGCTGCCCCAAGCTATTTCGGTATTGGAGAGAAGTGGTGGACACTATCAATAGGATCTTTGAGTTAGAATTGTTAATGGAGCCGCTCCTGTGTGTACTGGGTTGTAGACAAGAGCAGAGAGAATCAAAAAGTACTACGGTGGCAGTGGTACGCTGCTTATTCCAAGCACGTAGGCTGATCGCACAAAGATGGCAAGCTGAGAAGGCCCCCGTCGGTGAGTGAATGGACCCAAAGTATTAATGAACTAGTATGGAAAGAGAAGACACTATATGTTAAGAGAGGGAATTGTAGTGAGTGGAAAGAAATCTGGAGGCCCTGGATAAATGAGATGGGATACCCTATTGATTAAAAGGAACTAATAGAGGGAGTTATAGGTGTTGTGGTGGTGGTTTACCGTAGTCTCTGTGCTTATTTGAGTGATGGGGGAGGGAGGGGGACGGGAGGGGGGGTATGGGGGAAGGAGGGGGTGGGATGGGGGGAGTAGGGGGGTGGAGGGAGGGAGGAAAGGGGTAAGGGGGGAAAAGGTTAAGAAGCAAAATTAGGCTGTTGTTGTTAGTAGTTTTTTTTTGTTAGAATGATTTGTAACTTTTGATGGAAAAACTTAATAAAGAATATTGAAAATAATAATTATAGGCCACAATGATGAGGAATCATGCCGAGACATAAATGAGCTGTAAAGTGATTAAGTCTCTTGCATAGGATTTCTGATGTGGAGAAAGAAGAAAAAAAAAAAAAAAGGAAAAAAAAGCAAGAAAAAAAAAAAATTAAAGACCCGAGCGATAGTTGGCACTTTAATTATTAGTTTACTCCATGACCTAAACAGGTAGCCTTCAAAGGTTCACTAATACCACGTACACAGGACTGGATTTTCTGGCAGAATGAACTCTCACGGACTTTTCAACTGACTTTTCGATGAATTTCCGACTGAGTTGCATTGAAACCGACTTGCCTACACACAATCACACCAAAGTCTGATCATTTAACGAGATGATGTACGTCGGGACCAGAAAAAAGGATGTTCAATAGCCAGTAGCCAATAGCTGCCCTTGCATCATTATTGGTCCGTCAGACCTGCATAGAGACGGGCAGTTTTCTCGATAGGAACTGGTTCCGGTGGAAAGATTTGAAACCTGTTCTATTTCTAAAGGCCATCATATTTTTCGACAGAAAACATCAGATGAAGCCCACACACGATTGAATTGTCCGATGGATTTGTTCCGTTGGAACTTTGCTGTCGAAAAGTCCGGCCGTGTGTACACAGCATTACAGATAGAATAGAGAGAAGATAGAAAATCTTTATTGTCATAGGATATGCACAATCAAATGTTTAATTCCAGTCTCACATAGAGAACCACAATCCTTATATACATCTAAACAGCATAACAACACACATAATACAATCAAAATTACAATCAAAAATAATCATTGTCCCAAAAATTATCATAAATGACACTAATAAACTACTATTGCACAAACCCCATTTAACCACTTACAGACCAGACCATTTTGCTGGTCAAAGACCAGACCACTTTTTGTGATTCAGCACTGCATCGCTTTAACTGACAATTGCGCGGTCGTGCGACGTGGCTCCCAAACAAAATTGACGTCCTTTTTTTCCCACAAATAGAGCTTTCTTTTGGTGGTATTTGATCACCCCTGCGGTTTTTATTTTTTGCACTATAAACAAAAATAGAGCGACAATTTTGAAAAAAAACCATTATTTTTTACTTTTTGTTATAATAAATATCCCCCAAAAATATATAAAAAACATTTTTTTCCCTCAGTATAGGCCGATACGTATTCTTCTACATATTTTTGGTAAAAAAAAAACGCAATAAGCGATTATTAATTGATTTGCGCAAAAGTTATAGCGTTTACAAAATAGGGATAGTTTTATGGGATTTTTAATAATAATTTTTTATTATTTATTTTTTACTAGTAATGGCGGCGATCAGCGATTTGTATTATGACTTTGACATTGCAGTGGACACATCGGACATTTTTGACACATTTTTGGGACCATTAAGTAATCACTGCTATATAAATGCAGTGATTCCTGTGTAAATGGCACTGGCAGTGAAGGGGTTAACCAGTGGGTGGCAGTGTAGGGGTTAAGTGTTCCTAGGGGTGTGTTACTAACTGTGGGGGGGTTGGGCTTTCATTTAGTGAACACTGATCTCTGCTCCAATCACATGGAGCAGAGATCAGCGTCACTAGTTGCTAGGCAGAATGGAGAAATGCTGTTTACACGGCATTTCCTCTATTCAGCCATCCCGTGAGACGATCGCAGGTATGCCCGTTGTGATCGAGTCCATGGGACCCGCGACCGGACTCACGGGGGTCCCGACCGGCACGTGAGTGCACCTCCAGCGGCGCGCTCGCGATGGCAGGGCGGCATTGGAGATTGGACGTACCTGTATGCCAATATGCCTGCCCGTGCCATTCTCCCGACGTACATCGGCGTGCGCTGGTCTGGAACCGGTTAAACAGCAAATATGAACTAGATGTAATATTTCATATATTCACCTCAACGATTTAAAAGAGTTGATTAATGGTGTGGAGATCCTGAGGTTTGATTAAATGATGGTTTGGTTCTGTTGCTGTCCAACAGTATGTTGTTGATATGACATCAGGACATATGAATATTAGGCAGACAGCTTCTGTACACTGAAGAATTTGAGCAACCACCTTGGGTTGTGAAGAAAATATATATAATTAATAACTTACTGTGTTTTATCAATATAGTTCTTCTCTAATGATTTTTATATTATTTTACCATATTCTGGACCTATTTTAAAATGATAGTACACAAGATACAGTATTTCTTATTATATTCCTCTCTATTATTTTATAAAAGATAATTATTATTATTTTTTTATCTTTAATGTCATATTTCAGCTCTGTAAGAAGGGGTGGTGTACAGCTCCCTGAAACAAATTTGATTCCTATATATAGTTTGTATTTGGAATAAACCTAATTTTGGATGCAAAAATTACAGTGAGGAGTTGCAATTCTAAATGTATCCATCCAAGATGTGAAAATCATTGCTGTATTCATGAATGCTAAAGGGAAATTCTCAAAATCTGCAAACTGCTAGGCAAAGCATCCCCATGAGAGTTCAGCAGAGAGCGGATGTGAGCATTTTACTACTGAGAATATAAATAGGAATTCTTATCGCTGTCTATATGAAATATTGTTAGGGCAGATTGCAAGATGGGTGGAGACACAGGAGAATGGAGAAAACCTGAATCCCGCAATCAGGAAAGGATCATCTTCCTATACTGTAAAGTGTAACTGTGAAAACCATGGCAGGTGAATTGTTTAAGTCCCTAATATATTTTTCCCCCCGAAGCCAACACAAGTAATGATTGATAATTTAAGTCTTTTATTGCAGAAATTAAATTAATGAAGCCTGTTTTATGAACATTTTAGAGGCAGAAAAATGTCTGAAGGAAATGCAATATTAATTCTTCTATCCTTGCTTGTACATTTTTAAGAAGTCATGCCTAAAAGTATGCAATTTTCACTGGATATTTATTGCCGCTATTCATTGTATTTATTGTATTTATGAATTGTTTTGTACATCAGGCGTGTTTTAAAACATTACTTTCTACTACAAATCTTTTGATAATCTTCTTCAGAAAATGTAGCATAGTGCTGGTACGGTGTTTATCACATTGGGCAGAGGATGGTTTTAGTATAAAGAGTAAGCCCTTGTACACATGGTCGGACATTCTGACAACCAAATCCGTTGGATTTTGTCCGAAACTTTTGCACACACACGGTCGGACAAAGTTGTCGGAAAATCCGATTGTACATAACATGATGACATTATTTCGTTACGACAGGACTACGTTCAGGCTAGTAGACAATAGCTTTGGTCTAGGAATTTGATCTGAGCATGCGTGGCACTTTGTCCGATCGGAGTATTTTGTCGGAAAATTTTAAGGACAAGTTGGAAAACTTGGTCCGTCGAATAGTCAGACGGAAACAGTCCGATGCAGACCACACACAGTCGGATTATCTGACAAAACGGTCCGATAGGACACATTCCGTCGGAATATCCGACCGTGTGTACAAGGGCTTATAGAAACTCCAAATTTTCACTACTTATGGTTTGACCATGAAGAGTAATAGAAATCCTCAACTCCACATTATATTTTTCACATTTTTGCTGCAAAGGGATCTTGAGTTTTAACTAAAAATGTTTGCCTATTTATGTGGAGGATGGATTTGGAGATAAAACAGATCCTATAATTGGGATAGGTGGTGGTCAATAGAGTGCTGACTGCTAATAATATTGGAATGTGACTAGGGATTATTGGCTGTGCAGAAGTAAACAATTGCAGTGAAGAAGAAGAACCAAGCATTCACAATTGGCTGTATTGTTTACTGAATCAATCAAAGGTACATTAACTGCACGTATAGTTTATTTGAAAATGTAAATAATTTTTTTCCCTATTGCCACACTTTATACTAAGCTATACTAAGTTTTTTTTTCTAATGCAATTGTTTATTTTGATACATTATACATGCATTATGTTGATACATTATTGTTTATTTTGATACATTATGCATACATTATTTTAATACATTATTGTTTATTTTGATACATTATGCACTACACTCCTGTAGGGGTTATTTTTTCCATTTGTATGTTTTTTAACCACTTGCCGACCAGCGCACGACGATGTACGTCGACAGAATGGCACGGGCAGGCAAATGGGCGTACATGTACGTCCCTTTAAATTTGCCGCCCTGCCATCGGGAGCGCGCCGCCAGCGGCGCGGTCCCGCGCTGGTCGGGACCCCCGTGAGTCCGGTCGCGGGACCCGCGGACTCGATCGCCGCGGGCACCCCCCGCGATCGTCTCACGGAGCGGCCGAATTAAGAAATGCCGTTGCAAACAACATTTCTCCATTCTGCCTAGCAACTAGTGACGCTGATCTCTGCTCCATGTGATTGGAGCAGAGATCAGTGTTCACTAAATGAAAGCCCAACCCCCCCACAGTTAGTAACACACCTCTAGGAACACTTAACCCCTACACTGCCACCCACTGGTTAACCCCTTCACTGCCAGTGTCATTTACACAGGAATCACTGCATTTATATAGCAGTGATTACTGTATAAATGACAATGGTCCCAAAAATGTGTCAAAAATGTCCGATGGGTTCCCCACAATGTCGCAGTCACAATAAAAATCGCTGATCGACACCATTACTAGTAAAAAAAAAATTATTAATAAAAATGCTATAAAACTATCCCTATTTTGTAAACGCTATAACTTTTGCACAAACCAATCAATAATCGTTTATTGTGATTTTTTTTACCAAAAATATGTAGAAGAATACGTATCGGCCTAAACTGAGGGAAAAAAATGTTTTTTTATATATTTTTGGGGGATATTTATTATAACAAAAAGTAAAAAATTATGCGTTTTTTTCAAAATTGTCGCTCTATTTTTGTTTATAGAGCAAAAAATAAAAACTGCAGGGGTGATCAAATACCACCAAAAGAAATCTCTATTTGTAGGAAAAAAAGGACGTCAATTTTGTTTGGGAGCCACGTCGCACGACCGCGCAATTGTCAGTTAAAGCGACGCAGTGCCGAAAAAAGTGGTCTGGTCTTTGACCAGCAAAATGGTCCGGTCTGAAAGTGGTTAATGTAGTTTTTATTGGCATTCTAAAGCCGTCTATTACAAATACTGAAATTGGGACAGGGAGATAACTAAGAAAAAAGGTCTTTATTAGTGGTCTACGTGCCCTACATCATAATATCCAATTTATTTTTATTGAATAGTATGTACTGTATCCATATTGACCAATTTAAATACATTTTCTGTTGGTCTCTATGCTCTGATATTGTCATTTTGGTCTTAACTCTGAACATTACTGTGATTTGTATGCAGATTATTTTTTTTATAATTAGATAGGGGCATTTGTTAAAGTGTTTTCCCAACACTTCATATTCCTGATATGTGTCTGCTGTACCATGTACTTGCATGAGAAAGTATCCTGTTCTCTTTGTATTGCTTCCATAATATGAAACCGCTGGTGTCCTTACCAGTCCGTTTGCTTTCCTATTAACAATTGAACACACTAAGCAGGAGAGGACACAGTGGTCAGTTCTCTAGCTGTGCTGGGAACTCAGCCTGCTCTCCTCCAAAGATCAGACCTGGCATGCCCTCACTGCACAGCCATTCACTGGGAAGATCAGTGTGATGCTGCTTCTCCTCCCAAGCTCGTATGCAGCTGAGAACAGAGGGAATGTTATCACTTATAAAAAAGGGGAACGAGGTATTGATAATGTTTTTTTATATCTATACAAAAATGGTTTGCCTTTCATTTCTATTTTAACCTCCCTGGCGGTATGATTATTTCAGATTTTAGGTGCTGAAAGCGGTACAATTATTTTGCATGCAAATTTGCCATTTTATATTGTAGTCCTGTAATTCTTAGGAATAACTCAGTTAAATCTGTCCAAACCAGAGTCTAGCAGACATCCCAGGTATAATAAAGTTTGAAAACTGAAATCATAAATTATAATATAATAAGTAACTATAAATAATTACACCAAATAATAATATAACAATAATAATAATTATTCTATAATGTGATTGCAGAATTGTCACTGTCATAACGTTTCACTATTTGATGACGGATTTCCCCACAAATTGCTATCCCTCAGTTCTGCGAGTGATTCTAATTTATTATCGCTGTTTTCTAGCTGGTCTAAAATAATTTTTGATGTAAAGGGACAGTTTTGGTTGCTATGGACAATCTCCAGTTTCCAGGCATAAAGAACAGTTTTTATAATATAAAACTGCATGCAGGACACTGGGCAGACCACTAGGGACAAAGGGGATGTGCAATGATTACATACAGCAATGTAATCTGTAAGATTACATTAAACTGTATGTAATGTGGGTGTTTCACTTTTTGAATTTGGCGCCGTTCTCCGTCCCCATGCGTCACAACGCTCGCAGGGAACGGAGGTCGGCTCCGTGATAGATTGAGTGGAGCACGGCTCGCTCGTACAGCGCGGGGACATTGCTGGATCCATGGGACAAGGTAAGTAAACTCTCCCTGGATTCAGCGATGCGCTCCCGAGTCAGGCTCGGGGTTACCGCTTTTGGTAAAAAATCTCCACCCCGAGCCAGACTCGGGAATACCGCCAGGGGGGTTAAACGGATTGTGTTGTTTTACAAGGGGATCTTTAACAATCACTTAAAAGTACATAACAGAAAATATGGACGAAAAAGGTTTATCTGTTTTTGCCCTTGTATGACAAAATTAAATAGCAATCTCTGGAAAGAAATTAACATATAACATAACACAATCTACAGAAAGCAAATGCTCAGATGACATGAGAGCTGGCATGCACTTTCAAAGGAGCAATGCTTATGGAGGAATGCGACCAAAAGATATTGAGAAATTATGTGATTGACTCTGTCTTGTATTAAGTCAAATTAGTAAATGATACGCTGCACTTTAGAATATTACACAATAAATGCGTGCTGAAAATAAAAACAATTAAACAAACACATGTAGTGTTAATGTGACATAAGTGACATATGTGACATAAATGTGATATGACAAAAATAAAACAATAAATATGTCAATTAAAACATTAATAATAAAGTGCTCATGTGCATCCAAGTGCTTTGTTACACAGATATAAGTGTCCGGGGGTATATAGGGAACAACACTAGTCCCACTTTAAATAGCAAAAAGTGCTATTTTGCAAAAAAACAAGTCTTTTATAAACAATGCTGTGACAGTCCTGCTGAAAAAAAAAGTGCATATGCATGGTATCCGGTAATAGCACTGCTGACATGCTTATAAATCCTTGCATCTAGAATTCCCCCTTATGAAGATACTATTACCCTGTATCGAGCACGTGTAGGGGATGGGGCCAGTATGGTACAAAAGGCAGTCTATCTGCCTAAGAGGAAGCATACACCATTCCAAAACCAGCCGCTGTAACATTTCACGCCATACACTGAGTAGTGCACTTATGCACCTGGTACATGTGAGTACCCCATTGGGGTATTCTTCTTATTTGTTTAATAAAACATTTAAAATGATATCACATTATCGAGGCTTTTTGTTTCCCATTATTCCCGAGATACTGCGTGGGAAGCCCACGATCCTGCCACCATTATAGAACCCAGGGGTGGTTCACAAGCGTGTATTGATTGATCGTAGACATGTGCATTCGTTTTCGTCCGAATGCATTTTCGTCCGAATTTCAGCTATTTTCGTTTTCGTTTTGACAAACGATAACGAAAGCACAAAATCCGAAAAACGAAAGATCCGACATAAATAAATGCTTTATTTTCGTTTTCATTGTTACAACAGTTCGATATAGAATAGGAGATTCGACATGACTCTGACAACAATCTGTGTCTATAGAACCTGTGGTCGAATGTGCTTAACCTTCTCTCTATTAGTCCAAGATTATATAGAGAAAATATTCGACAGAGAAAAAAGATTTGACAGAGAGAAAAGATTCTGCAAGTTACTGTCCTAAAAAGTGTTTGGGGACCTGGGTCCTGCCCCAGGGGACATGTATCAATGCAAAAAAAGTTTTAAAAACTGCAATTTTTTCGGGAGCAGTGATTTTAATAATGATTAAAGTGAAACAATAAAAGTGTAATATTCCTTTAAATTTCGTTGGGGGGGGGGGGTTGTCTATAGTGTGCCTGTGAAGGGGTGCATGTTTCCCGTGCTTAGAATTGTCCCTGCACAAAGTGTCATTTATGCAGGAAAAAAAGTCCTTTAAAATCACTCGCAGCTATTATGAATTGTCGGCTCCGTAATACAGAGAACACTCATTGAAAGTCATTGATAAAAAAAAAATAAAAAATAAAAAAAAAGCGTGGGGGTCCCCCAAATTCAATTACCAGGCCCTTCAGGTCTGGTATGGATATTAAGGGGAGCCCTGCCTCAAATTTAAGAAAAAATTTGACGTGGGGTTTCCCCCTAAATATCCATAACCAGACCCTTCAGGTCTGGTATGGATATTAAGGGGAACCCCGCATCAAATTTAAAAAAAAATTGACGTGGGGTTCCCCCTAAAAATCCATACCAGACCCTTTATCCGAGCACGCAACCTGGCAGGCCGCAGGAAAAGAGGGGGGGACGAGAGAGTGGCCCCCCCTCCCTCCTGAACCGTACCAGGCCACATGCCCTCAACATTGGGAGGATGCTTTGGGGGTCTGTGACCCCTCAAAGCACCTTGTCCCCATGTTGATGAGGACAAGGGCCTCATCCCCACAACCCTGGCCGGTGGTTGTGGAGGTCTGCGGGCTGGGGGTCTTATCAGAATCTGGAAGCCCCCTTTAACAAGGGGACCCCCATATCCCGCCCCCCCCCTGTTTGAAATGGTAAGGGGGTACAAAAGTACCCCTACCATTTCACAAAGAAAGTGTAAAAAATGGTTAAATAAAACAAACACACTTTTGAAAAATTCCTTTATTAAAAATAAAAAAATAAAAAAAAGATTCCAGCGGCGGTAATCCACTCTTGCTATCCAGCGATGGACGGTCATCTCTCCAGCGATGTCTCATGTCATCCAGCGCAGCGAATACATCCTTCTTCTGTCTCCTCCACGGAGACACTGCAGGCATTCCGGCGGCTGACGTTTCTTATATACGGAGGGCGGGGCCACCCGTCACCTGACCCCGCCCCCCTCTGACGCAAGGGGAAACCCGGGGTTCCCTGTGACGTAGGGGTGACCCGCACCCCTCTGATGTAACACAGGCAGGTTTCCGTTACATCAGAGGGGGGCGGGGTCACCCATACGTCACGGGGAACCCCGGGTTTCCCCTTGCGTCAGAGGGGGACAGGGTCAGGTGACGGGTGGCCCCGCCCTCCGTATATAAGAAACGTCAGCCGCCGGAATGCCTGCAGTGTCTCCGTGGAGGAGACAGAAGAAGGATGGATCGCTGCGCTGGATGAGATGAGACATCGCTGGAGAGATGATCGTCCATCACTGGATAGCAAGAGTGGATAACCGCCGCTGGAATCTTTTTTTTATTTTTTTATTTTTAATAAAGGAATTTTTCAAAAGTGTGTTTGTTTTATTTAACCATTTTTTACACTTTCTTTGTGAAATGGTAGGGGTACTTTTGTACCCCCTTACCATTTCAAACAGGGGGGGGCCGGGATCTGGGGGTCCCCTTGCTAAAGGGGGCTTCCAGATTCTGATAAGCCCCCCACCCGCAGACCTCCACAACCACTGGCCAGGGTTGTGGGGATGAGGCCCTTGTCCTCATCAACATGGGGACAAGGTGCTTTGAGGGGTCACGGACCCCCAAAGCATCCTCCCAATGTTGAGGGCATGTGGCCTGGTACGGTTCAGGAGGGAGGGGGGCCGCTCTCTCGTCCCCCCCCCTCTTTTCCTGCGGCCTGCCAGGTTGCGTGCTCGGATAAAGGGTCTGGTTATGGATATTTAGGGGGAACCCCACGTCAAATTTTTTCTTAAATTTGAGGCAGGGTTCCCCTTAATATCCATACCAGACCTGAAGGGCCTGGTAATTGAATTTGGGGGACCCCCACGCTTTTTTTTTTTTTTTTTTTTTTTTTTTTTTATCAATGACTTTCAATGAGTGTTCTCTGTATTACGGAGCCGACAATTCATAATAGCTGCGAGTGATTTTAAAGGACTTTTTTTCCTGCATAAATGACACTTTGTGCAGGGACAGTTCTAAGCACGGGAAACATGCGCCCCTTCACAGGCACACTATAGACAACCCCCCCCCCCCCTACGAAATTTAAAGGAATATTACACTTTTATTGTTTCACTTTAATCATTATTAAAATAACTGCTCCCGAAAAAATGGCCATTTTTAAAACTTTTTTTTGCATTGATACATGTCCCCTGGGGCAGGACCCGGGTCCCCAAACACTTTTTAGGACAGTAACTTGCAAATTAGCCTTTAAAATTAGCACTTTAGATTTTGAACGTTGGAGTCCCATAGACTTTAATAGGGTTCTAAAGTATGCTATATAGTTAGCTCCGTCGAATCTTCTTTATACATTCGACAGACACCATAAGCCTTCCAAGACAGATTCGACCGTAATTCATGTGGATTTTCGGACGAATGCAATTTTTGAACGAAAAACGAAATAAATAAAAACGAATTTCGGGAGTAACTAAATAAATTAAGTTTTCGGACGAAAACGAAATTCCGAAACGAAATATTTTACTCTGCACATGTCTAATTGATCGTAATTGCTAAGTCACATGCTCTAAGGTGAGCATTCAATACCTAGGGGGTCACTGGAATAAGAGCACAAATGCATGATCTGCAACACCTGTCAATCATTTCTAGACACATGGATTTATAAGCATGTCAGCAGTGGTATTACTGGATACCACGCATATGCACTTTTCACAGCATTGTTTATAAAAAAGACTTGTTTTTTTGCACAATAACACTTTTTGCTATTTAAAGTGGAACTAGTGTTGTTCCCTATATACCACCGGACACTTATATCTGTGTTACAAAGCACTAAGGTGCACATGAGCACTTTATTATTAATGTTTTAATTGACATATTTATTGTTTTATTTTTGTCATATCACATTTATGTCACATATGTCACTTACGTCACATCAACACTACATGTGTTTGTTTTCATTTTCAGCACGCATTTATTGTGTAATATTCTAAAGCGCAGCGTATAATTTACTATTTTTGTGCATGAGCTTATGAGACGTGTGTAACGCTTGCAGCTGGTTAGTGATATCTATTTGGCTTTGGGTTGATTGAGGTTCGCTGCAATGTTATTACTTTCCTTGTGTTAAGTAAACATACTATATTGTAGTTTCTGATAATTAATATATTTTTTCTTTACGTAACTACTTAAGCTATATGATAACATTGCAGCGCCAGGTTTCTCCATAAGGTATTGCAACTCCCAGTTCCCATTAATTTCAGGAGCTGTGGGAGATGGTCAGGAAAAGTTTTTTTGTTTTTTTCTCAGATGTTGCCTTTATGTTTTGCATTTTCCTCTTTTTTTTATAACTTAAATGCTCTCTTTTAAAGACACTTTTTCACATGTCCCACATTGTTTATTAAATGCTAAATCATAAATTTCCATGAAATACAATAAAAAAATGTATTCTGCTTAAATATAATTCAGTATCTTTACCCATCACTGAAATGTCTAATATGTATTGGACACAGCTATTGTTTGTCATTTAATTATTGATTTTTTCGATAATACCTGATACACATTATATGAGAGTTCTGTATATTGGCAGATAGGCCATTAGCAACATAAGTGTCAACTATTCATCACAGCTAGAGGTAAACACCATTTAGTTGGTGGCCTTGCATGGCTGTAAAGCTGACAGTTGAACCTAAGTGATTCATGATCTGTAGTTATTTACTATGGCTATTGCCCATTTTATTAGAGTAGAGTGGAAGGTTCTTATGCTCAATAGAATGTCAGAGAATGTTATCAGTCACATAAATAACCCAAAACCACAGGGTCTTGCTGAATACGGAACTGGGGTGATTTATGTATAAATAATTACTAGATAATAATATGATGATACCACAGTATGTGCAAAGAAAGTTACGGTACCATTATTTAGCTAAGTGATCTTCAGAGATAATGTTACGTTGCAGTCTCACCTCTTGTTAATCCACAGACTCAGGGAGCAAGCTCCCTACATTCGGAGGCTGCTCTACAAACTCCACTCACAGACCCACAGGAAAAAAGGAAGCAATTCATTAAAAGTCCTGGTCAACTTTATTGAACTCTTCAACATATAGACTGTTCCACCTCGTTCACAGAAATGCTAACACATTTCTCTCCATCTGGAGCTTAGTCATTGTATTTTATATTTATCTCTGGAAGGAGAGAATTGTGTTAGATTTCTGGTGAACCAGGTAGGACATTCTGTATATCGGAGAGGCCAATAAAGTTGAATAAGTATTTTAATGGTGAGTGGCTTCCCTTTTTCTTGTGGGTCTATGAGTGGAGTAGGTGATTTTAAACCTGAACCTCAGGTATGGATTTTATTGCATATCATGACTCTGAGCTCGGTCATGGACCTCATTTGAATACATAACCTTGTAACGCTATCAGGTCAGGGCATCACCTTCCTCCTGTCATCACTAGTTGGACGGTAATGGTACCCTGTGGAACAGAGTGACATTTTTTATTGAATATTTTTCACTTATTCATGAATTCTACAAATAATTGCAAGGACTTGTTTTTTTTTGCTTGCATTTTGCTACTAAAAAGGACACTTATGCCCCGTACACACGAGCGGACTTTTCGACATCCAAACTCCGACGGACTGAGTCCGGCGGACTATCCGATCGTGTGTGGGCTGCAACGGACTTTAGCGAACCTAAAGTCTGACGGACTTTAGAAATGAAGCATGCTTTAAATTTTCCCGACGGAACTCCGCCGGACCCGGTCCCCTTTGAAAAATCCGCTCGTGTGTGTGCTACTCCGACGGACTAAAACCGACGCTAGGGCAGCTATTGGCTACTGTCTAGGAACTTCCTACGTCGAATCCAGTCGTACGTCATCACGTTCGACTCCGTCGGAGTTTGGTGTGATGGTGTGTGGTCAAGTCCGTTCGGTCGAAAAGTCCGCCAGAACTCCGTCGGAACTCCGGCGGAACTCCGGCGGAACTGCTTTGGAGGTCTGTCAGACTTAATCCCTCTCGTGTGTACGGGGCATTAGTGGACTATTTGCAGCTACCAAACAAATACTCGTCAGTGTTCCCCTGACCTCTTCTGGGCCTTTAAAGAGCTTTAGCCTGGCTGAAGACAAGTGGAGTAGGGTGTTTTATCTCTGGCACTGCTGCTTAAAGTGGAACTTCACTCCCCCAATCAAAATTTATTATTGTTATTCCTCATGCTGCTAGCATTAGTAAATAGATAGCAAAGTATATTATATTTACTTGTTTTAAACTATTTTTTTACATTTATTACTTACTTCCCAGTTTCCTGCCTAGGCAAATGATGGCACACATCGCAGGAGTCTTCAGGAGGGGAGGCGAGGAGGAGGGGTTTTCTTAGCTAAGTACACTCTCCTGTGTGCATACTTGAGCTAAGGGCAGGAAGTAAATGCTACATGAATAATTTGCCCATACTCAAGATGGCCATGATCGGAAATCCTTGGGATGTTTTTCAAAGAGATTTCTCGCCAAAATAAATCAAGGAGACATGGATGGGTGGGGGAGTTTGCTTGCAATAATAAAAATGAATTTAATAGCATTTTCGTTGCCCCTTTTGATAACAGGTCCACCGTCTATGTCCACATATCAACTAGACTTCTCACCCACCCAGTACCTACTTCATCATTCCACCATATCAAGCCACTATATCAAGCCATTCATATCATAAATCCCCCTCTATGCATATTATCAATGCAGCCCAAATGTGCATCCCAGTGCGGTGGAAACAAACCTGAGCCCCCTCTGTGAAAGACTGTTTTTTACTGCTAAACAGAGTTACAGAAATGGAGAAGTTGATTGCCATCCTGAAGGATTGCCTGGATGTGTACCTTAAAACTTGGGCACGCTGGACCCATTTCCAATCCTCTCAGGAATACAATGCCATTATGGCTATTTAATGCTGTAACATTCTGTCTACATCTTTAAGTCCTTCTATTAGACCTAATTTGCACAACCCCATGGCTTGACTTAATTCCTTAACAGGAATGACTTGACTCATCCCAGCCCCCTCCCATCTACCACCTCTTCCCACCCTTATTTAGTATTATTCTGTAGTGTTGGTCCTTTTCTGGTACCGGTAAAGTCCACTCATTCTGTCCAATTCTCTTCAAATCTTTACATGGATGATGTACCCCCCATAGCCTTCACACTATATCTATTTAATCTAACAGGTGGAAGAAGCCACTTTTCTATAGGCTAAGGTTAACAGCCACCATTTCGGGTGGGGAATAAAGGACTTATTAAAATGTATTCAGTGGCGGCTGGTGAAGTTTTTGAATGGTAAGGCGCCAGACCCCGCCAATCATTTTTGGCCCCTCCCACTTCTCATAAACCACGCCCCTTATATAATCCACCCAATCCGTCCCCTATATTCCACTTCCATCCACCCATAGTTTAAAAAATTCTACAGGTTGCATCTGTTACGTTATAAAGGAGGTCTAGGGCTAGAATTATTGCTCTCAGTCTAACGATCCCAACGATACCTCACATGTGTGGTTTGACCACCGTTTTCATATGCGGGCGGCCGGGCACAGTACCGGGCGCTATACTCACGTATGCGTTCGCTTATGCAAGCGAGATCGTCGGGACTGGGTGCTTTAAAAAACATTTTTTTTTCTTATTTATTATATATATTTTTTTACAGTTTTAAAAAAAAAATGATGTCACTTTTATTCCTATTACAAGGAATGTAAACATTCCTTGTAATAGAAAAAAGCATGGCAGGTCCTCTTAAATATGAGATCTGGGTCAAAAAGTCCTCAGATCTCATATTTACACTAAAATGCAAAAAAGGTTTATAAAAATGTATTTTCCAGCAAATTAACTGTGAGTAACAACAAGCAACAGAGCAGACCATTACTTTACACTTTGCTGAATAAGAATAATACCGCATGGCATGATGTGATCCTCCTGCAAGAAGCATTAAATTATATTGTTTCTTTTACAAATTGCTCTAATAATAATTCCTGCACAGCACACAACAGAGTGGTCTAGTAAAGGCTTAGGCCGGCCGGGGTGCATATGGCAATTAATTATTATTTGTAAATTAATTATTTCATTTTTTTCCCAGAGACAGCAATTATGCCACTCACCTCGCTGTCTTGCAGCTCCGCTCGGGCTGAGGAACGGAGCTGCCGGGTCACTTCCGGGTTTCGTGAAGCAGCCGAAAGCCGGAAGTGACCTGCCTATCTTTGAATGACAATGCTCCTGCCCGTAGAATCACAGTGATTTTACGGGCGGAAGCTAGTCGACGTTCTACAGTGCGCCGCAAGGCGGGTTTTTAACCCGCAAATGAAGCACCGTGGATGCAATCTTGTGATTGCATCGACGTGGCGCTTCTCATAGTGCACTGCGACCCGGCGCCACAGTACACTATGTAAAATTGTTAAATGACAGGGTTTTTTTATGTCTTAAAGGGCCCATTTTTTTTTTCGTTTTTTTTTTTACACTATGGGGGGGGGGTAGGCGCCCGGGAGCCCCCTATGGACGGGCCGCCACTGAATGTATTATTATTCATGATTTATTTGGTTTGATAAATTGATATATTGGACATTATGACAGACTATAAAGGAACAGAATGGGACAGACTAATGTCCAAAATTCACAGAGAATGTGAGGACGACCATGGCATAGAGCTGGGAATAGAGGTTTTGATACATACATTTCAGGCAGACACTGGAAAGGAGATCCAATCTATTCTGGCAGGTCAAATTTCTAGAACGATATATTCAGGGGCTGAGGATCCAGGCATTCCGCAATCTTTGGGAGATAAAAAAAAATATCTAAAAAAAAAATATCTAAAAAAAAAATATGGGAGGCAAACTTGCAGGAATGTACAGCAAAAATGATGAACACCCTGACCAATATAATAGAGATATTAAAGACTTAGAATAAATTGCTAAAATAACATAGAAAAATTCAATAAAGATTTAATATATAAAAATTATATTAAATTTATTAGGGACAAAATGGCATTTAACAGCAAATATGCCTATAGATGGCCACAGCAGGAGGGAAGAAAAGCAGAAATAATCAGAGAGGATATAAGGGTACATGTAAAAGTGAGATTGATACTGCGGAAGGCACTGATTCTGATTCATCATATGTTTCACAAATTTCACATTTCTTTTATCTTTCACAGCCATCTGAAAGAGGAAAAGGCAGATCTTGAGGATCTAGAAAAAGACACAATCCCGGGGATGGTTACAATGGCGGTGGTAAGGGAAAGAAAACAAAGGAACAGACTTATGACAAATACACGAATTCAGATGCAGGCATTGATAACATGGCTGGTGCCCAATCGGATCCCGATGTCCCCTCAAACATCTATACAAACACACACAAATACTCCATGTGATGTGGGAACTATTCACAAGGAGTACTGAAGAGAAGGATTTTCAATTTTCAATTATTTCCCCCTGTACAAGATCCGACCAACAAGCAGACTGCCCCTCACAACTTGGACCGGTAAGATTACAAGAGCAAATCTTCAATCACAGCATCCGGTGGTCCTGCAAAAAAATAAAAGTGGGGAGGCATCCCACCAACTGCAGCCTTTTCATGATGACAGTGGTTATATAGCTGAGGGTGAGGCCACCCCGGGATTTAAATGGGTGACCCTGCCCCCCTCTGAAGTCACGTGACGTCAGAAGGGGGCAGGGTCACCCAAAGTTTTTCTGGGTTTTTTTTCGGTCCGTCCGCCCCATGATTGACGATGGATTTACATTTCGGGACACTTTTTTTATAAAAGAATTGTCAAAAACTGTCTCCTGTCATTTTTTACTTTTTTTTGGTGAATGAGTAGGTGTACAATGTACCCCATACCCATTCACATGGGGGGCTGGGATCTGGGGGCCCCCTTATTAAATGGGGCTTCCAGATTCCGATAAGCACCCCCTGCAGACCCCCACAACCACCAGGCAAGGGTTGTAGGGAAGAGGCCCTTGTCCCATCAACATGAGGACAAGGTGTTTTGGGTGGGACCCCAAATCACGTTCCCCATGTTGAGAGCATGTGGCCTGGTAGGGTTTGGGGGGGCACTCTCTCACCCCCCCTTTTCCTGCGGCCTGGCAGGTTGCAAGCTCTGATATTTTTGCCATTTTTTATTTTATTTTGGTATGGGGTTCCCCATAATATTCATACCAGACCCAAAGAGCCTGGTAATGGACTGGGGGGAACCCACACCATTTTTTCAATGATTTTTTTATCTATATTGAATCCGACAATACATTACAGCCGTGAGCAGTTTTGAATGACATCTTTCCCTGTAGAAAATGTTGCTGTGGTACTGTTATGAACATGGGAAAGATGCACTACTTTACAGGCAGACTAAGGAGATCCCCCCCGGCATGATAATTCATTTTATTGTTTCCCTTTAAGCATTAGTAAAATCACTGCTCCTGAAAAAAACAGCCCCTTTTAAAACTTTTTTTTGCATTGATACATGTCTCCTAGGGCAGTACCTAGGTCCCCCATACACTTTTTATGGCAATAACTTACATATAAGCCTTTAACAAAGAAAAAAAACACATGCAAACCAGCATCAAAGATTCCAGCCATGGCACATCTAGTGCACGTCTGATATTACTTCCTCTATGTACAATGCCTTGACTCGGAACTACTTGGTTAGCTCTCGCTTTTGGTCCTGGTAAAGTTGCAAAATATAATTTAATATTCAACTTTCTGACCTATTTATTTAAATTTATAAAAAAAAAAATAAACAAACACCAGCTCTTGTGATATAGTCTAATGGGTCCACAACAGTAACACACTGACCGAAAATTATAGTCCTCAAGGGAAAGAGTTAATGAAAAGTATATCTGCACAAACCACCTTGCAGCTCCGTAATCAGCGGGGAACTGATAGCTGTAGAAACACGAGGGAAAAACAAGCGCCCAGACTTTTCTGATATATTTTGTCTGGTTACATAAAGGGCTGGGTTCTCCTTCCTCCTTGGTTTTCTAGTGGATGTGGGATGTCCTGTAAAATCCTTTCTTGTGTAGACATAAAAAATCTCTATGATAGATGCTCATTTACGTCATCTTACACAGAGTGGAGAACAGCCACACTGGATGAAGGGCAGGGGCTGCCGAGGTAACATTTTTCTATTAACAAGCTGCTGATTGGTTGCTAGTCTAAGCCCTTGTACACACAGTCAGACATTCCAATGGACAATGTCCGATAGGACCGTGTTGTCGTATAATCCGACAGCGTGTGGGCACCATCGGACTGTTTCCGTCAGAGTATCCGACGGACCAAGTTTTCCAGCTGAGCTATAAAATTTTCCAGCAACATGATCCAATCGAACTTTGTCCGATCATGTGTAGAGAATTCCGATTGGACAAAGAGCCACGCATGCTCAGATCAAATTCCTAGACCAAAGCTATTGGCTACTAGCCTGAACGTAGTCCCATCCTAACAAAATAACGTCACGTTAAGTACGATCGGATTTTCTGACAACTTTGTCCGACTGTGTGTATGCAACAGTTTCGGACAAAATCCGTCGGACAAAATCCGTCGGACAAAATCCGTCGGACAAAATCCGACGGATTTGGTTGTCAGAATGTCTGACCGTGTGTACAAGGGCTAGCAACCAATTCAGCAGCTTGTTGACACACCGGATCTCCAATCGAGGTAAAGAGCCTATGACGTGATGCATGGCACTCAATCACATTGAAATGTGAGTACTTTGACTAGCTTTACAGTGTGTTTTGTCTGGACATACTATACAATACAGGCGGTCCCCGGGTTACAAACAATATAGGGACTGTAGGTTTGTTCTTAAGTTGAATCTGTTTGTAAGTCGGAACAAGTATATTATTTAAGTGTAGCTCCAGCCAAAAAATCTATTTTTAAGCTTTTTGGATAGTATAGGGAAGGGTTATCACCCCTGTAACATTTATTTTGCTGTCTGTGCCTCTGTTCAGAAGATTTCACCTCACTTTCTGTCCCAATGACAATTGGATTTTGAAAATTTTGGGTTGTTAGGGGAACATGGATTGGTGATAAAGCATCAGTGGAGACACCTTTTTCCCAGATTAACTCTTACGGTAGTGAATTTCCCTTCCTAGGGGGAGATTTCCTCTCACTTCCTGTTGTCTCCCTCCATTTGTAAGTAAGTGTCATTTGTAAGTGGGATGTTTGTAAGTAGGGGACCACCCTGTATGTTTTTTCTTTTTTTTTGTATCACCAGCAGGTATAGAAGGAAGAGAATTATTCTACAGGGTTGTATTGCACTTGTGGAAGAAAGGAGAAACAGTGACAGGACACGTCTTATTTTTTCACGCATTGTCCTTTATTCTGATTCATGAATGAAGAGGCTCTCATTTTATTTGGTGAAGACCATGGCAAGAACATTCTTATTAACTTTTAAGGGCACTTGACAGCTGTTGAATTCCATCGCATATACATTCAACAACAAGTGCTTAGAAAATGTCAAGTAGGTTTCCTGAAGCAGTGAAACATCCCCCCTAAGGCGTAAAACCTGCATCCGTTTAATAGGGGAGTGGAGACCCTTGACATTCCAAGATACAAAGTTCAGCATAGTTACTAGAGGAGATAATATGGCTTTGGTAGAAAAGGCTAATCCACATTAAGGGCCAGACACTTGGGCTATAAGTGAGCAATATATGACCTGCATCAAAAAGGAAGAACAAAGAAAATACAGGAGGATTCCAAGAAAGAAATAAAGGAAATAAAAACAGGACTTCACTTTTTTCCACATGGAAATCCTTCAAGTCTATATTTGCAAAGAGAGGAGAAGCAGGCAACATGAGCTGTATATAAAATGTCAAAGAGGCACTTAGCTCGAGCCCCTGTCTTGGCATATATGAGGGTGGGCAGATAATAAAATAAATCAGCATTAAAGTGGAAGTAAACCCTTCTATAATTTTCAGTCAAGGAAGCTGCCATCTTGGCCGCCAATGATTCTTCAACTGCCATAATGCTGAACATGTGATCAGTTATGACACCAGCCATTGGATGGTTTGAAAGTTTGGTTGAGAGCACAACCAATGTGAAAGTTAGCATTTTCGGCATGCCGGGAATGTAAGTGTTTTTTGAAACTGGGTTTACTCCCGCTTTAAAGCAACAATAAATATAGCAATGGATACAGCAAAAAAGTCCAGAACAACATATTTGCAATGCTTCCTACAACAGTGCAGCAAAAACATGCATATTAAACTGCCAAAGATGCAGGAGTAGAAATTAAATGAAGAAAAAGGGTTCAACCGAGCAATCAGGGTACCTCACTGTGCCCGGAGGTGGCTCAGCATTTAATGTGATTGTAAATGATCACCTTGTAAAACAACCCATTCAGTTTAAAATAGAAATTAAAGGCAAAACATTTGTGTATAGAAATAACAAAATATATATATATAAATTCCTTTTCTTCCCTTTTTTTGATCACATTCCCTCTGTTCTCAGCTGCATAAGAGCTGGGGGAAGGGGAAGCAGCAGCAAACTGATCTTCCCAGTGTGTGTGTGTGTGTGTGAGTGTGTGTGTGTGTGTGTGTGTGTGAGTGTGTGTGTGTGAGTGTGTGTGTGTGTGTGTGTGTGTGGGCTTGTCTGATCATTGGAGGAGAGTTCTGTGGTCATTTTTTAATAGGAAAGCAGAGGGACTGACAGGAACAGCAGGGATTTCACACAAAGGAAGCAATACAAAGAGAATAGGATAGTACATGGTACAACAGGCACATATCAGGAATATGAAATGCAGGGTTTGCATACTCTTTTACTCTTACTTTTTTTGAGGCATGCTTGGGAGGACTGCATTATGCATTTATGGGAAAGGGTTGCTTTTCTGACTGATGAAGGATCTCTGGCTGGTTGCATGTTGTTGGAGCACAGAAACTATTCTGCCTCCAAAAGTGAATGAAAAGAAAGACACCCTCCCTCTGGAGATGTAAGATTTAGCAGGTAAGGGTCAATTTGTTTGATGTCATTGTAGAACAGGGAAAAGCATACCTGGGAGGAGGCTTTACGTTTGCATGATACTTTCTGTGAGTAGTCAGCAAACAGTAGAAGTTTATCTCTCCCATTGGAATTTGAGGGAAGGTTGATTCTAACTGGAGATTCTATAATATTTGTAACTTTTTGCTATAATAAATATCCCCTAATTAAAAAAAAATACATTTCTTCATCAGTTTAGGCCAATATGTATTCTTCTACATATTTTTGGTAAAAAAAATCGTAATAAGCATATATTGATTGGTTTTACAAAAGTTAAAGCATCTACATACTATGGATTTAAATCTAAAGATTTATGCAATTTTTATGGCATTTTTATGGTATTTTAATTTTTTATTTTTTTTACTAGCAATGGCGGTGATCTGTGATTTTTAGCACTATTGCAACATTGCGACGAACAGATTGGACACTTTTGACACATTTTAGGACCATTGACATGTATACAGCAAACAGTGCTTTAAATATGCACCAATTATGGTGTAAATGTCACTGGCAGGGAAGGGGTTAACACGAGGGGACGATCAAGGGGTTAAATGTGTGTTCCCTCAGCGTGTTTTAACTGTTTGGGGATAGGACTGACTAGGGGAGGAGACACTTAGTAGGAACACACAATCTGTCTCCTCTCCCCTGACCCATGCTGGCTCTCGTGCATGCAATTGCACATGGCTGGCAGCGATTGAGCCCACTAGCCACGCGTCTCTGGTCCCCTGCTGTGCAGCGGGCATGCACGGGCACCTCCAGCGGTGTGCATGTGCCTTCTGGTGGCTCTCCCGGGCAAAGCCACACCCATATGAGATTTCACCAAGGAAAGCCATTCTGCATCAGTAAAAGTACGAGAGCTGGTCGGAAACCGATTAAATCTCAAACTTATTTACACTAAAAGTTTGTGGAGGTTTAGATCTCCCAGCCGGACACAGCTGATGGCTAATCAATATACCCGCCCACTGTCAGTACCATTCAAAGCCTATCTGTACCATGTGATTAGCTTTGGTCAATCACAGATAATCACAACAAAAGACAATGAATGAATCAGTTTCATTCATTAAAAATAGTTGCTTATACCAATGAAATTCACTGGTATAAGCAATCATAATATGTAAAAAAAAAAAAAATCCTGATTACTATGGTAACATTATATTGTTACCATCCTGATCACTGACACATCAGTTATATGATAACTAGAACACCCCCTTGTTCACTTCGCACCAGAACTCCCGAACAGAGAAAATGTTTTCACCTGAACGGCGAACCCTATTAAAATCTATGGAAACAGAACTTGAAAAATCAAAAGTACCCATTTTGAAGGCTTATATGCAAGTTATTGGCCTTAAAAAAACTGCCCTGGGGGACATGTCACAATGCAAAAACATTTTTTTAAAAGATATTTTATCCAAGATTTTAATGATGCTCAAAGTGAAACAATAAAATTGAAAAATCCCTTTAAATATAGTGCCTGAGGGTTCCCCTTAGTCTGCCTGTAAAAGATTACATCTGTACCTTGAATAGAACCTACTTTGGCAAAAATGACAATTTTAAACAAAACAAAATGAATGAAATGACATTTAAATTGCTGCCAATACAATACCATTGCAGACAATAGAAAAAATGTAAAAAAAACAAAAAAACAGCGTGGGGGTCCCCCCAAACCATACCAGGCTCTTTTGGTCAGATATGGATTTTCAGGGGAACCCCACACTACAATTAAAAAAAACAGTGTGGGGTCCCCATATAATCCATACCAGACCCTTACCCAAGCATTCAGCCTGGCAGGTCAAGAAAGGGGGAAAAAGCGAGCAGCCCCCCCCTCCTGAACCATACCAGGCCACATTCCCTCAAATGGGGGAAGTACCTTGGCCCCATGTTGATGGGACAAGGGCCTCTCCCTGACAACCCTGGATGGTAGTTGTGGGGGGCTGCGGGCAAGACCCCCAGATTATGACCCACCCATGTGAATGAATATGGGGTACATAGTACCCCTACCCATACACCAAAAAAAATAAAAAAAAAATAAACACAGGAGGCTTTTAAAAAAAATGATTTTATGAGAAAAAAACAGTGTACCCTGATGTAGATCCATCTTCAATTACGCCGTTGCCACCGCTGGACCCCCCAAAAAAAAACGTAAAAAAAACTGTTTCAACTAAGGCAAACCACCAAATGCCTGGTTTGCCATTTGACGGCTCCACCCCTTACCTATATAAGAACTGTCAAACGACAAGCCAGGCATTTGGCGGTTTGCCTTAGTTGACAGCAGACATTTTTTTTATGGTTTTTTTTCGGGTTGGTGGTGGCAGAGAGTCTTGAGTGACAATACTGTAGATCTACATGGGGGGGGGGGGGGGGCATTGTTTTATATTTTGTTTTAATAAAGGAATTGTCAAAAACTGTCTCTGTGTTTTTATTACTTTTTGACACTTTATTAGCAAATGGGTAGGGGTACTATGTACTCCATACTCACTAACATGGGGGGGGCATGATCTGAGGGCCCCCTTATTAAAGGGGGCACCCAGATTCCAATAAGCCCCCTCACCCGCAGACCCACACAACCTCAGCCCACGATTGTCGGGGAGAGACCCTTGTCCGCATGACAAAGTGCTTTGGGGTGGGAAGCAGAGCAATGTCTATAAAGACATGGATGAGTGAGTTTGGGGTGGAGGAACTTGACTGGCCTGCACAAAGTCCTGGCCTTAACCCGATAGAACACCTTTGGGATTAATTAGAGTGGAGACTGTGAGCCAGGCCTTCTTATCTTACAGCAGTGCCTTACCTTACAAATGTGCCTCTGGAAGAAGGGTCAAATACTCCTAAACCTTATGGACGGCCTTCTCGGAAGAGTTGAAGCCGGTATAACTGCAAAGGGTGGGCCAACTCAATATTGAACCTTACAGACTAAGACTGGGGTGATATTAAATATATTTATAGATATTAATACATATGCTTTAACATAACATGTTTTAGATATACATATACAGAGGTGATGCACGATCAAATAATGTGCCAAAAGATGCGGGTATACAGACAATTAAAAGAAAAGAGAAAAATGCTAGGGATTCAGTAGTGAAAATAAACTAAAAATAGTGATAATAAATATTAAGGGAATCAATGCATGTGCGGCCCCCTGGGGTGTGGAAGGGTAGCAGATACTGATGATAGCTAACTAATTTTACAGTGTCCCAGGTAATTTCCGAGCTGGAAGGCAATTTAATTCATCCTTCAATGATCTAAATGGATAGAACATTAAATCAAATGGATATATAGGCGTCATTATGCCTGTTGTGAATTTAAAGTTCCTGGAAAAATATATTGCTGCTGGAACAAAGTCTGGACATCCAGTGAGGGCCGAATTTAAATATAGAGCGGACACTAATAAAGAGTTTACTGATAGCTCATTTATTATGTACTGTATCTTCGAACAAAGTATTGTTGATAGTAGAAATATTAATTTGCATTGAATATAGTTATCGCTTGCACGGTATCATCATTGGCCTCATATTACTCATGTGTGGCTGTCCCTAAATTGGACCAGCACAGGAATCATGCAGTTCATATAGAGCAGTAATGTCAATCAAAAGACAAATGCTTGTGTAATCATGATTTCCTACATTGCCACTTCCTCGGCTGTGTAGGTATGCTGACCAATCTTATCCTGTATCACCTGTGAGAGGAATGATTGCGCGGCATCTTCATTTCTCATACAGGGGTCATACAGGGGTCTATGTCTACAGATGGAGATTTAAAGCATGATGCTCTTTAGTATATTATATGGTATATCCCAGGATTTTCAGCAGTATTACAGCGGTATAGCCAGGAAGATGTTTCAATGAGTGTATGCAGACCAAGCATTCAGCTTGCGGCTCTCCACATCCCGCTTAGACTGGGGGATCACTCGAGTGGCATTTCCAGGACATGCTGATGCCAACGCGTTTCACAATGGTGTGTCACGTAGCTTTGTCTGGACGGGGAGGGGACAGGCATTCAGCTCTCCCTTTTGTTCTATCGAGGTGAAGCTGCCCCTCCTAGTACTAATTTCTTCAAAACATAGTAAACAGGGACAAGCTAAAAAGAAGCTCAGATGATCATCTTCAATGTGTTTGTTGTCAATTTATGCCTTCCTAGCTAAAATATTTAATTCAATCCATTGCTACTATATGGATGGAGCAACAACAGCAAAATACAGGCATTCATGTGTCACTGGATTTGGAGCATTATCTATATTCCACTGCATGGACTGTTTTGAAGACCACAGCATTGAAACTGAAATTCACACTGGACTGATTGTTTATGTGATATATCAATTAGTTATCACTTTTTGTTTTTTATACACTGCTGTCATGTGCTGACTGCACTGCACGGATCATTTGTGTGGACTTTATGGACTTTATCCCACTTTTTTATTTTTATTTATATATTTTAATGCATTTGCACTTTATTAATTGTATGGTATTTGCACAGTAGCTATTTATTTTTGCTTTAATGGTGCACATTGCTAGTTTTCACATATTGCTTGTCACTTCTGTATTTTTATATATATTTAGCTACATTATTAGTCAAGTAGGAAGGGGGTTAGCGCCGCATATTTTCTTTTGTCTACAGGCATTCATATAGTCACATCTATTTAAATCAGGGTGAAAATATGTATTCAAAAAAAAGTAGGGGTTAGTCAACCAGACTGGGTGGTGGCACTACGAATGACCGACATTCCCAATACAGTAACAGGGAAAGTGTAGTGGAACAGTTAATCTGGTCCCTGGTTTCATACTCTTTCTGTCCCATGGCATCCTTAAATAGGACATACTTGGCATTTAGTACATGGAAACATCCCCTTAACTCGAGTGTAATCAGATAGCCAAGTAGAATCCTGCTGTCTGACGAACGCTGAGTGAATGAGGATGTCCCCCAAATTTTTGGGCCTATGCGCCACCATCTTAGGTCCATCACCCACAATCTTTGCCAAGCCCTTATTATTTGTTAAAATGATCCAATGTTTTTCTAAAGTTTTCCGTACGGTGTGTCCCATTGGACACCATATGTGGTGATCAATCTTGCAGGATCGGGTTTGGGTTGTTTATTGGTTTTTAAGCTGGGATCCATGAGGAGCAAGCTTTCTCTGCTTCGTGCAGAAGCTTTGCGTTTTGCGTTCTGGATCTGTCTGTGAGAATATCCCCTCTCATGGAACCTCACATACAGATATTTACATTCTCTCTGCAAGTCCGTAGCTCCAGAGCAATTATGCTTTATCCTCATAAATTGCCCAGTGGGAATTCCATCTTTTTCCAAGGGGGATGGTGCCTGTAGAAGGGTGTTCACCGCCGTCTCCTTGCAAAACGTACATGTACTGATTTTGCCGTTCTCTAGTCTTATCAACATGTCTAGGAATGACAGTTGAAAACGATCATACGTATATAAGATAGACGTATATTGACATTGAGTTGGTCTATGAATCCATGGAGGATAACAATGTAACCAGTCCAAATGACCAGCACATCATCAATGTACTTTAGCCATGTATGCACATGGTTGAGGTGCAGAGGAAGACAGGAGATGTCCTCCTCCTCCCAGCAACCCAAATGAAGGCAAGTGTATGCAGGAGCTCATGGTGCCGAATAGAGGTACCCCAAATCTGCTGATAAAAGTACGAGGCAAATTGAAAAAAAAATGATTTGTCAGTGTAAACTGCAGGAGTTCAATCAAGAATTCATTTTGAGGTCCAAACTGTGAATAACATTGGTCTAGGAAGCCTTTGACTGCTGCAATTCCACACTCATGCTGATTTGAAGTATATAACGATTCAACATCAATACTTATCAGCCATGCTTCCCCTTCTATTTACAAATTAGCAATTTTTGCCAGCACATGACGTGTGTCATGTACATATGATTTGAGATCACTCACCATCTCCTTCAGGAGAGAGTAGAGGTATCTACCAATCCTATCTAGAGGCCCTCGGATCACAGAGACAGTCAGTCTTCCCGGTGGCTTTTCAAGGGATTTGTACACCTTGGGGATGCAATAGAAGACGGGGACATCAAAGTCATCTACAAACAGATGTTCATATTCCCATTTTTTCAGAAAGTCCTGCATCCATTGCATCATCCAATTTACTGTTAAGTCCACGTACCACCCTTGGGAAGGGATCAGCATCGAGTCTGTGTGTGTTTAAATCACCAAAAAGGCATTTTACTTCAGCCTCATAGTTGGCATAGTCCACCCTTATCACTTCTCTTTATGATGGTATGTTTAGCTTCATTCGGTTCTTTTAAAGCTTGGCATTCATCCAGGGTGAGATTATCATTTCCTGGATATTTCCAAGAAATCCCACTCAAATCTGTTTGTACCAACTCAAGAAACATGCTCATCCAGCGATTTTTAGTCAATGAGGGTATTTTCTTAGATTTAATGTTTAAGTTGGCGTTAGTGTAGGCCTAAACCTCCCTTAGTTTTGGGTTTAATTACTTGGGTGTAACTGATTCTGGGGCGATTCTGGTTCCATAAAAGGGTGTTTGGTAATGGAATGGGTATTGTTTGTAGGAGGTACAGTATGCGTGGGAGAATATTAATTTTAATGATTGCCGCTCTACCAAACCACGAGCAATTTGACTTGTTCCAATTTTTAAAGTCTTCTGTGATGTTCTTGAGTATTGGTTGATAATTTTTTGCATATAGATTAGAGAGGTTTGTTGGTAGCTGGATTCCTAAGTAGGTTATAGCTTCTATTTGCCACGTGAATGGGACATTTTGTTTACAACTTTGAGCTTGTGATGTTAAGAGAATACAAATTTGCAAAATTAATTTTGAAGTGTGCTATAAATTGGAACATGCTGAAATTGCCTAGAAGGTTGGGCAGAGTTATGTGAGCCTCTGAGAGAACGCATAGGACATCGTCTGTAAAAACAGCTATTTTATATTGTTTATTAGCCACTAATATTCCTTTAAAGTTTGCGTTTTCACAAATTTGCAGCAAGAAGGGTTCAAGAGCTAGAATAAATAGTAGAGGGGATAAGGGGCATCCTTGACACAGACTTTAATTAATGTATAAAGACATAATGAAGTGTATCAGTCCGTTGCCCAGACCTAATGCATGTAGTACTGCTTCTAGATAGTCCCAAGTCAACCTGTCAAATGCCTTCTCCACATCTAATGACAGGAAGAAACTGGGGTGTTTAGATTTGGAGAACCAGTGGTGGATGTTTAATACTTTGAGTGTTTTATCCCTAGCCTCTCTACCTGAGAAAAATCCAACTTGGTCTTTTGCTATTAATTCTGTGAGTAGGAGTAGTAGGCGGGTAGACAACATTTTTGAATAAACTTTTAAATCTGTGTTCAGCAGTGATATAGGGCAGTAGTTGGAGACCAGTTTGAGATCTTTGGGGTTTTGGGATCACTGAAATATGTGCTTCTAATGCCGCATACACACAATCTGACTTTCCGGTGGACCAGAGTCCGTCAGACAATTTGATCGTGTGTGGGCTCCAATGGACTTTTTCTACCCAAAAGTCTGGCGGACCTAGAAATAAGACTGGCTTCAAATGTGTCTGCCAGACTCAGCTTTTAGCGGACAATCCGTTTGTCTGTGTGCTAGTCCGATGGACTAAAACCGACGCTAGGGCAGCTATTGGCTACTGGCTATGAACTTCCTTATTCTACGTCTTCACGTTAGAATCCGTCAGACTTTTGGATTGATCGTGTGTGGCCAAGTCCGTTCATTTGAAAGTTCGGTGGACCTCAGCTGCAAAGTCCATCGGATTGTCCGCCGGTCTAAGTCCGTCGAAAAGTCCGGTCGTGTGTACGCGACATTAGAGATTGTTGGAAGGGGAATTTGGTTTAGATAGTTGGTTTAATGCTCTTAGGAAAGGATTAGCTAGAGAGTCTGAAAAGGTTTTATAATAGGTCAAGGAGAAGCCATCAGGGCCTGGGCTTTTTCCTACTTTCATTTGTTTGATAGCAATTCTGAACTCTTCAATTGTTAAGGGGCCATCTATATTGTGTGCTTGTTCTTGGGAAATCGGTTTTGGACTATACTGCGCTAGGAAATTTTCAATGATAGATTTACGTGGTCTGTTTTCTTCGGAGGGTTTCTTTTCAGGAGGGAGGTTGTAAAGCTCTCTAATATTGTACAAAGTGGTTTGCAATATCATCGCTGTTAGATAGCGACTGCCCCGTGGGTCTGCATATAGAGCAAATTGTGTTTTTTGCTTTTTTGGATTGTAGGGCTTTTGCAAGATATTTTCCACTTTTATTGCTATGTTCATAGAATTTAGCCATTTAGCCAAGCATGTACATGGTCCAATCTGTTTGGATCTGTCTAGCTCTAGTCAGTTTGTGAGTTTTTTCAAGATTTTGTGTTCATTTTAAAAGGGCATTTATGGATTCTTGTTTATTCGATTTGCGAATAGCTGCCAATTTCAGTAGTATGCCTCTGAGGCCGCGTACACACGCGCGGACTGTTCGCCCAACTTTGTCCGTCCAACAGTTTCGGCAAACAGTCCGCTCAAACTTAGCATGGACGGACATGGCCACACACGACGGACGAACAGTTTGCTGAAACCGTGCGCGATGACGTGAACGGCACGTACGACGGGACGAAAAATACGACGTCCTATACACTGCATTATAGCTTTCGGCGTGAAAATCCTTTCTGAGCATGCGCGCAACTTTGTTTGACGAACAAGCCTACACACGAGCGGACTGTTCGCTGAAACAAGGTTTCAGCGGACAGTTTTACGGAATTTCCGAAAAACCTTGTCCGTCAAACTGTCCGCTGAAACTGTCCGCTGAAAGCCCACACACGAGCGGACTGTCCGCACAAACACTGTTCAGCGGACAAAGTTGGGCGAACAGTCCGCGCGTGTGTACGCGGCCTCACTAAACATTTGCGTGCTTCCCATTGGGTCATGGGGTTTGTGTCTGGAGTGTTGTTAGTGTCGAAAAAGTCATTGATGTCTTGAATGATTATGGAGGAAAGGCCGGTGAGTAGTGACACTTCTAATTTCCAGGTTTTGCTGAACTGCATTTGTTCTAGGAGCATGATAGTCAAAGTGATCAAGTGGGGATCTGAAATAAAGATTGGTTAACTGGTTGCTTTAGAGAGAAATGGAAGGTCTTTTTGTGTGATGAATATGTAGTCTATTCTACAATGGCGGTTCTGGGGTGAAGAAAAAAGGTACAGTCCTTCACGCCTGGGTGTAGTGTGTACCATGAGTCACGTAAGAGTAGGTCTTGTAATTGGATCTTAATTTGACGGAGGGCTCTATATGGTAACGAGAATGTTCCCGATGATGTATCTTCAAATGGGTTTAAGGCTACATTGAAATCGCCTCCAAATATAAGAATACCAGATTGGAAAGATGCTAAGGTCATTGAGATTTCACAGATATTGGGTTGAGTATTGGTATTGGGGCTATAGATATTAGCTACTGTGATTGGTCTATTCCATATTGAGCCTTTAATGAATAGGTAGCGTTCATCTTCGTCTTTTAGAAAGTCAGATATTTCTATGGGTAAGCATTTGGAAAGTAAAATAGAAACACCTTTTGTTTTGGCTTGTTTATTTTGTTGTAAAATTTAGGGTAGTCCCTGTTTATCAAGATGGGGATATTGTCAGCCTTGAAGTGAGTTTCCTGGAGACAGATAATGTCTGCATTATATTTTCTCATGTAAAATAGGAGCTGGGATCTTTTTTGTGGAAAATTTAAGCCTTTTGCATTCAGGGAGACTAATTTAATGTTCATCAATTTAGTGTTGGAGCTTGGAGGGGTCATTGTGAGTGCATAGGATTAATTGTAATCCTATGTGTAGAAAGAGGGAAAAAAGGTGGGTGGAGGGGTGGTGTGGGCAGGGATAGAGACTATCAATGGAGATTAAAGAGGACTATTAGTGGTCAGTAGGGATGAGCCGAACACCCCCCAGTTCGGTTTGCACCCAGAACATGTGAACGGACCGACATTTTGTGTGAACATTCAAACACCGTTAAAGTCTATGGGATTTGAACGTGAGAAATCAAAAGTGAGAATTTTAAAGGCTAATATGCAAGTTATTGTCCTAAAAACGGTTTGGGGACCCGGGTCCTGCCCCAGGGGACATGTATCTATGCAAAAGAAAGTTTTAATAATGCTTAAAGTGAAAAAATAAAAGTGAAATATTGCTTTAAATATTGAACCTGGGGGTGTCTATAGTATGCCTGTAAAGTGGCAGGTGTTTCCCATGTTTAGAACAGTCCCTGCACAAAATTACATTTCTAAAGGGATAAAAGTCATTTAAAGTGGTTGTAAACCCTTACAACACAATTTGACCTACAGGTAAGCCTAGATTAAGGCTTACCTGTAGGTCCAAGAAATATCTCCTAAACCTACACGGTTTAGGAGATATTTGCCGATCAGACAGACAGCGGCGCGCAGGCGCACTGAGCGTGGCATAGTCAACAACGAAGATGCCGCGCGTGTCGGCTCCCGTGCGCATGCACGGGAGTGACGTCATCGCGGCTTCGCCGAATGACAGCGGCAGAGCAGCGAGACCCCACCGAGAAGATGGATGCGCCGGACTACAGGGGACAGCGGTGACATCGCTGGCTCCTGTGTCAGGTAAGTGACACATAATGGACTACTGTGCAATGCATAGTAGTCCATTATTCTTTTCCTTTGCAGGGAATGAAAGAGGAAGTAAACTCATCAGGGTTTACTTCCTCTTTAAAACTGCTTGTGGCTGTAATGTAATTTCAGGTCCTGGCAATGTGGATGCAAATTATTGAGAAAAACAGCATGGGTAACCCCCCAGCCCATTACCAGGACCTTTAGGTCTTGTATGGATATTAAGAGGAACCCCGCACCCAAGTTAAAAAAAGAAAAGGCGTGGGGACCCCAGGCCCTATATACTCTGAACAGCAGTATACAAGCAGTCCCCGGGTTACAAACAACATAGGGACTGTAGGTTTATTCTTAAGTTGAATCTGTTTGTAATTTGGAACAGGTACATTTTTTAAGTGTAGCTCCAGCCAAAAAATCTATTTTTAAGCTTTTTGGATAACATAGGAAAGGGTTATCGTCACCCCCATAACATTTGTTTTGATGTCTGTGCCCCTGTTCAGAAGATTTCACCTCACTTTCTGTCCCAGAGACAATTTGATTTTGAAAATTTGGGGTTTTAGGGAAACAAGAATTGGTGATAAAGCATCAGTGGAGACACCTTTTCCCATATTAACTCTTACAGGAGAGAATTTCCCTTCCTAAGGGTAGATTTCCTTTCACTTCCTGTTGTCTCCCTCCATTTGTAAGTAGGAGCCCTATGTAAGTCAGATGTTTGAAAGTAGGGGTCTGCATGTATTTACTATACAGCCTGCCCTATATACTGTGCAGAAATTTGGGCCTTAGGTGTTGGTGGTACCAGAACACTCTAAGCCCTCACAGTTACTCTTTGTGGGTGCAGGAACCGGCCCTGCTATGAAATATTAGATCAAAATTTGTAATTACATGCCCCTGATAAATAGGGGCAGAAAAATTGGGTCTTAGGCAGTGGTGGTGGTGCCACAACACTGTAACCCCTGACAGAGTCAGTTGTTGAGCGCAGGAACGAGCCCTGCTGTGAAATATTAGATCAAAAATTGAAATTACGTCCCCCTGTTAAACAGGGGCAGAAAAATTGGGCCTTAGACGGCGGTGGTGGCGGTGACACGACACTGTAAAGCCTCACAGATGCTCTTGTTGAGTGCAGGAACAGGCCCTGCTGCAAATTATTACAGCAAAAATTGTAATTACACTCACTTGTTAAACAGGGGCAGAAACATTGGGCCTTAGGCACTGGTGCTGGTGCCACAACACTGCAACCCCTCACAGATACTTTATTTTAGCACAGGAACGAGCCTTGCTGCAAAATATTACAGCAAAAATTGTAATTACAAGTCCTTGTTAAATTGGGCTTTAGGCACTTACCCTTGTAATGTGGATCAAGAAGGGTTGCCAGCCAGTACCGATCCCTCTCCTTGATACCATGAATCCGAGGGTCCTTTTGCAGGCTTTGCAGGATCAGGAACGCCATGCAGCGTAGGTTTACTGAGGCATTAGTTCCGGAGTCCTCTGGGTCACTAAGGATGACATGATCTGTAGCCACCTCCTCCCAGCCACATACAAGTCCACAGGTTTCTGGGGACTGAAAACAATCCCTTGAAGACTTCTGCTGATGCTGAGTGCTAGACTCCAACTCCATGCTGACACAATCTTCATCCTCCTCCTCCTCCTCTTCCTGTGTGATAGGTGGGCCTGCAGGAATACTGTCTGGATAAAGGGGGCCTTGAGAGGTAAGGAAGTCCTCCTCTTCCTCCCTCTGTTCTGCCTCAAGTGCCCTGTCCATTATTCCAGTATCACTGATGCATGCACTGTCACTGCTCACCATCCTTGTGGTCTCCTCAAATGGTGACAGGACAGTGCATGCATCCCTGATCATTGGCCACTGGCATGATGAAAAAAGCCAAGCTCCCCTCACCCTGTCCTGGTGCCATACTCACACAGGTACTCATTGATGGCCCTCTGCTGCATGTGCAGCCTCTGCAGCATTGCCAACGTTGAGTTCCACCTGGTGGGTGTGTCACAGATGAGGAGGTTCTTGGGCAGGTTGCATTCCTTTTGAAGGTCAGCCAGCCGAGCACTGGCATTATATGACCGGCGGAAATACCCACAGACTTTCCTGGCCTGCCTCAGCAGATCCTGTAAGCCCGGATACCTGCACAAGAACTACTGCACCACCAAATTAAGGACATGAGGCAAACAGGGAACATGAGGTCATGAAAGAAAGGTAACAACCATGAGTCAGTGGTAATAGGCACCTTACCACTGACCACCCTGTCCAACGAGGCCAAGACATTGCCTTCCACATGCTGGTAGAGAGCTGGAATGACCTTTCAAGAAAAAAAATGGCGCTTGGGAACCTGCCACTGAGGTACCACACATTCCACAAATTCTCGAAAGGCAACAGTTGGAGTGCTAGCAATTTAGCCAAACTAGCATGCAGCCACTGAGTATGTGGCTGGCTGGGACCAAATTTCTTTTGACGGTTTAGCAACTGGACAAGCTTGCCCCATGGCCACATGCTGATGATGCACCATGTCCACGACCAGCACTGTTGGCTGTAGACACAGATCCTGCTTGCCCTCTTTTAGTGGCCCGTGAGCATCTGCCTTTCCTTGGTGGCCTTCCAGACATGCTGTAAAATTGGATTAGCAAAGCACCTCCTGAAGTTTACTATAAAAATTACACCAGGAATGGCCTGCAGTCAGGTATAGGCTTGGCTAGACTAGAATGCAGTGGATATATATGTAGGAGACTGTATATATATATCTTTATAGCAAGATACCACTGCTTGTATATCTAGTTTGAGATCAGATATTGTTGCAGATAAGGTATCCTTTATATCTGTGGCCACTGCTCTGAGATTGTCTAGGCTAAGAGATTTAGCTGCAGGGGCAGAGGTGTCAGAGGTTTGTGTGTCAGGAGTTCTCGAGGGACTGATACTCACAGCTCTGCTGACTCCCGCAGCCTGTGTAGAAGAGGCCACCACATGGGGCTGGGATCAAAGGGTTTCAGGGATATTGCTGTTTAGCTGCGTGCCTGCACCCCGTGGTGATCGGGAACGGGTGGTCGGGTTTCCCCATGGTGACTGAAATCTTCACCGTCACTAGTAAGAAGACGGACAGAGGAGTATCGGAGCTGAGACGTTAAGCTGCCATTTTCTTCAGCGTTCAGGCCACACCACCGCATTACTTTATATTTTAATAAATTGATAAAAGGTTTTATGCTATGTGGAGCATTTTGTTGTTTTTGGTACACTATTCATCCTTCTGAATGAGTGACGGGGCCTGGGTACAGGATAACGGTATTACCAGTAGAAAGGCTCAGGCTGGGTTATAAGCCATAGGCGCTGTTTGATCCCTTGTAACGGGGGATCAATTGGAGCTGGTAAGCAGCTAATCTTTCTGTTGGTGGTGGCACTGTTCAGATGAGGTAGATGGTTGATGGTGGATCTAACATCAGTTATAATCAAGACTTACTATTTGAATCACTGGTGGACTTTTATATGGACTGTTTATGTTTCCAATGTAATGAATTGATCAATCCTTTACTTGATTATTCTATAATTTTTATATTATTGTTATACTGTAATTATGTCATACAGGAGAATCGCTGCTTAATTTGTGTTTTTATGTTTTGATTTCTCATAGCGCAGTTCTAACTATTTTTTTTTTTGTTGCTTTTTTTTTTTTTATTACAGTACATATGTTCATTAATTGGCATTGCCTTAAGTTGAATGTTTTAGAAGAAGTGTAAATAAAATAAAATAAAAAACTGTCAAAGTGCAGCATCAAGCTTAAAGACTGAGCCCAAGTTCACACTATAGCGATCTCAGACAATCTCATGTGATTCACACCCACACTGCAGGTGCCGATCACATGCGATGTCTGTGCGATGCGAGTTCAGCCATAGAGTTGCAGGAGGTGGGGCAGATTTGTGCCCCTTTTGTGTGGCTTTTAGGTGCTCTTGCCAACGAGCTGAGTGGTTGGACGTTAAATGCCTTGTTAAGCATGTGGTACCCAAATGGTTGGTGTTTTTGCCACGTTTGATGTGCCTGAGACACAGTAAGCAGATAGAAACAGTGCGTTCAGCTGCAGATGTGCTTAAAAAGGCCCAGACAGCTGAGCTTTGGGGAGTGGCCTAGGAGAAACAGCTGTAAAATGTGATGGAATAGGGTGGCTGCTCTTTATTCTTTCTTGATGTCGGCCTCCTTGTGGTTGTGCCACCTCACCTTCAGTTTCCTCCTCTGCTCTATCTGGCACCCAATTCACATCAGTGACCTCATCATCATCACCATCTCCTCCATCTTCATCATTACCACTGGAGACAACTTGGCAATACACTGTGGCTTGCGGAACATGAATGCCAATTTGTCTACCAGTGTTCCTCCCTCTCTCTAGGTTCATGTTCCTGTCATCCTCAACCTCAGAACCAACATCTGAATCCAGTAATGGCTGGGCATCATCAAGGTGCAAGTGGCTGACTCTGTGGTCAAATAACTCAGCTGACTCCTCAATGGCTGATGTTGGGGCTATGGCAGGAATAGTTGTGGACAAGGAGGCAACTGCAGGGGACTGCACACTTGTCTCTGCTTGTGTGACAGAGGATGAGGAGGATGAGGAAGGTTTAGTAAGCCAGTCCACCACCTCCTCTGCATGCCGTGGCTGGATAGCATGGGCAAACTCCCTAAAGAGAGAAAATGATGCCCTGCCTGAGGACTGACCACCACATCCACCTTGCCTGTGGACACTTTTATTGCTGCCCCCCTTACAGTGCCATGGGAACATCTGCCTCTCCTTGTTGTCCTCCCAGACATTATTGGGATGGAGGAGGTGGTGCTTATAAGCATATGAAAATAAGAAGTTTAAATCTGTACGTAGATGCACTTTAATCAATGTAAAGAGGTGTTTGGTGCACTTTAATTTGAGCACTCATGTTACACAGACCCACTCCACAGATACACTATAATATACTGCAATATAATGCGCCAAACATACAATGACACACAGAACTATATGGTGTTAAAATGGTAGTAACGCATACAAAACGATATGGTGTTAAACTGGTATAACACACAGAACTATATGGCGTTAAACTGGCAGTAACACACGCAAAATTATATGGTGTTAAAGTGGCAGTAACGCACACAGAATTAAATGATGTTAAACTTGCAGTAACGCACAAAACTATATGGCGTTAAACTGGCAGTAATGCACACAAAACGATATGGCGTTAAACTGGCAGTAACACACACACACAGAAGTAAATGGCATTAAACTGGCAGTAATGCACACAGAACTACAGTGGTGTGAAAAAGTGTTTGCCCCCTTCCTCATTTCCTGTTCCTTTGCATGTTTGTCACACTTAAGTGTTTCGGAACATCAAACCAATTTAAACAATAGTCAAGGACAACACAAGTAAACACAAAATGCAATTTGTAAATGAAGGTGTTTATTATTAAAGGTGAAAAAAAATCCAAACCATCATGGCCCTGTGTGGAAAAAGTGATTGCCCCCTAAACCTAATAACTGGTTGGGCCACCCTTAGCAGCAACAACTGCAACCAAGCGTTTGCGATAACGTGCAATGAGGCTTTTACAGCGTCCTGGAGGAATTTTGGCCCACTCATCTTTGCAGAATTGTCCTAATTCAGTTACATTAGAGGGTTTTCGAGCATGAACGGCCTTTTTAAGGTCATACCACAACATCTCAATAGGATTCAGGTCAGGACTTTGGCTAGGCCACTCCAAAGTCTTCATTTTGTTTTTCTTCAGCCATTCGGTGGTGGACTTGCTGGTGTGTTTAGGATCATTGTCCTGCGGCAGAACCCAAGTTCGTTTCAGCTTGAGTACACGAACAGATGGTCGGACATTCTCCTTCAGGATCTCTTGGTAGACAGCAGAATTCATAGTTCCTTTTATCACGGCAAGTCTTCCAGGTCCTGAAGCAGCAAAACAGCCCCAGACCATCACACTACCACCACCATATTTTACTGTTGGTATAATGTTCTTTTTATGAAATGCAGTGTTCCTTCTACGCCAGATATACTTGGACACACACCTTCCAAAGAGTTCCACTTTTGTCTCATCGGTCCACAGAATGTTGTCCCAAAAGTCTTGGGGGATCATCAAGATGTGTTGTGGAGAAATTGAGACGAGCTTTGATGTTCTTTTTGCTCAGCAGTGGTTTTCTCCTTGGAACTCTGCCATGCAGGCCATTTTTGCCCAGTCTTTTCCTGATGGTGGAGGCATGAACGCTGACCTTAACTGAGGCAAGTGAGGCCTGCAGTTCCTTGGACGTTGTTGTGGGGTCTTTTGTGACCTCTTGGATGAGTCGTCGCTGCACTCTTGGGGTAATTTTGGGCGGCCTGCCACTCCTGGGAAGGTTCACCACTGTTCCATGTCTTCGCCATTTGTGGATAATGGCTCTCACTGTGGTTCGCTGGATTCCCAAAGCTTTGGAAATGGCTTTATAACCCTTTCCAGACTGATAGATCTCAATTACTTTCTTTCTCAATTGTTCCTGAATTTCTTTGGGTCTCGGCATGATGTGTAGCTTTTAAGGATCTTCTGGTGGACCTTACTGTGTCAAGCAGCTCCTATTTAAGTGATGCCTTGATTGTGAACAGGTGTGGCAATAATCAGGCCTGGGTGTGGCTAGAGAAATTGAACTCAGGTGTGGACAACCACAGTTATAGTATGTTTTAACAAGGGGGGCAATCACTTTTTCACACAGGGCCATGATGGTTTGGATTTTTTTTCACCTTTAATAATAAACACCTTCATTTACAAATTGCATTTTGTGTTTACTTGTGTTGTCCTTGACTATTGTTTAAATTGGTTTGATGTTCCGAAACACTTAAGTGTGACAAACATGCAAAGGAACAGGAAATGAGGAAGGGGGCAAACACTTTTTCACACCACTGTATTAGCAGTAGAGACTTACCTATCCCAAATTTGGCATGTCAGGGGGTCACCTGCACTTAAAGCGGAAGTTCAATTTTTGGGTGGAACTGTGCTTTAAATGTATTCCTAGAAATGTGTATGTGCTGCTTTTACTAACAGTTCTCTTTGTTTCTTATCGTCATTACAGGGCTCTGGGCTGTTCTTAGACACAGCCGATCAGCAGGTCCCAGCCATGAATCATTGTCGACAGACTGCTGTTGTTTACATACACAGTGGATGTTAGCGGGGGGCACACTCATTAAACCCGGAAAGAGGCAGCAAGGTAGAAATACATTGTGGGCAGGCAGTCCGCAAATGGTTAAAAGTATATTTTTAATGAGAAAATTATGTAGGCATCCTCTCTTTTTGAAAATATTAGTTCTCTGGCTGCCATTATTTTCAATTCTTTCTATGTCCTTGACTGAAACAATCATGGGTTATGACAATTTTATGACACTCAATTTATGACACTCCATTTACTGGATGTTTAGATTTAGTGACTCAAGCGATTGAAGTGAGGCTCATACAAGCAACTAGCACTGTCAAAAGGAGGCCAACACTGCCAGCCCAAACTTTTCTCATGACAGGTGTATCTTATAGGAAGAGTTGTTCTTGTCAGACATTCAGCCCAAGTTCACATTGGGGCAATTTGACATGCCATTTGACATGGCAAATGGCATTCCAAATCGGAGCCTATTGTCGGTAACAGCACCGTCCAAATCGGTGCAACGCCGACTTTGCGCACCACACTGATTCTCAAAAGTAGTTTCTTTACTACCTTTGGCAACTTTGGGGGTGATTTAAGTAGACATATGTGCATGAACCCGCACAGATGTCTGTCAAATTGCCCCCAGATTCAGACTGAAATGCCAGTCCACCCTTAGTGTGAATGTGAGCTTGGAGCTGTCCTGTTATCCTGGATTGCACAATTATTAGCATTTATGTTGTACAGATTTGGAATGGTTGAGTGACTTTGCAAAATACATTGTGTTGGGGGGGGGGGGGGGGGGTGACACCCCTCAGACCTAAAACTCCTGAGTCCACACAATTTAAAGTGTAAACTTCAGACATGAAATATGAACAAAGCATATCCTTCTATAGTGTGTTCTTGTCTCAATGAAGAGTGTTAATGCTGCGTACACACAAGTGGAGCTTTTCATCGTATATTCTGATCGTATGTATGCCTCATCGGACTTTTTACATCAAAAATTCTGACAGACATAGAAATGGAACCTGTTCTAAATATTTCTGATGGAACCAATTCCTATTGGAAAAACCGCTTGTCTGTATGCTGTTCCGATGAACCAAAAACAACGCATGCTCTGAAGCAAGTATGAGACAGAAGCTATTGGCTACTGGCTATTGAACTTCCTTTTTCTAGTCCCATTGTATGTGTTGTACATCACATTCTTGACGGTCAGACTTTGGTGTGATTGTGTGTACGCAAGACATTTTTAGAGGAATTCCATCGGAACTCCGTCGGAAAAACCTTCAGCGTTTTTTCCGATGGGAAAACCAGTCGTGTGTGTATAGGGCATAAGTGTCATTTCCATCTGTTGCTTCACTCCTCTGCTATCAGCATGAATAAATTCTGCCAAGTTTTCTTGACCCCAAGAGAAAAAAGGTGACGGGGAGGGATTGGTTTGTTGTGTGAGGGAGGTGTGTCCCTTCCCTCCAATCACCTCTCATGCCACATACACACAATGGACTTTCCGGCAGAAAAGGTCCAAAGGTCTTCCTGACTGAGTTACAACGGAGTTATGATGGCCTTCCGACCGAACGGATTTGCCCACACACGAGCGGACCAAAGTCTGTTCATTTTGAATGTGATTATGTACGACGGGACTAGAAAAGGAAGTTCAATAGCCAGTAGCCAATACCTGCCCTAGCGTCGTATTTGGTCCATCAGACCAGCATACGGACGAATGGTTTTCCGTTGGACAGATTTGAAACATGTTCTATTTCTAGGTCCGTCTGAATTTTTGAAGAAAAAAGTCAGATGAAACCCACACATGATCGTAATATCCGACAGAATGATTCTGTCTGACCTTTTCTGACGGAAAGTTTGGTCGTGTGTACACGGAATTAGAGTGCTCCTCACTGAGCTTTGCAGAGTGTAACTTCATCTCTCCATCCCCTCTTTTCTAATAGCTCCAACAAGCTTTGTAATTTCTGGATTTTGAACGAATGTAGAGAAGACTGAAGATAAACAGGTACAACTTATATAACAATATTTGTTTCATCCCTGTGTATCACCTGAGGCCAATGACTTCAATGAGTTTACAACCGCTTAAAGAGGACTTAAGAGCTGAATGCAGATCAACTGGCATTTTTCTGTACTTCAAAGGGATAAAACCAAGAAAATGTGCACATATTTCAGCAATAAAATTCATATTTTTACTTGTTTAATTAATAATCATTGAGCTTTCTTCCTAGAAATAAACTGATGTTTAGGTGTAAATTTGAAGAATACATTAGCATTAAGCATTATTAAACATGATTTATGATAGATTACTTTTGAAAAATAATGAGCTCATATCATTGAACACCAGATGCATTTTGTCTGTTATAGTATAAACTTAAGGACATCTATGAAAAGTTAACATATGTTCACTACTCCTAACATTTGTTTGTTAATATTATACCATATTCCTGGACAATTCCCATATGTGTCGGAATAATCACAGAGGAGAAATACATATGTTACCTTAAGTTAATGTTTTTCACTAAATGTTTGTACTGGGTAGGAGTCTCTTACAATGTACACAAATATTCTTCATGTAGACAATCAATGGCAGGCTTTTAATTGGTAGAATGTCTAGTCCAATGCCAGATTTATGTAGACAGCAGATAATGTGCCACTTCACCAGAACATTCTGGTTTTAATGTCTGAATTAAAAAAAAAAACACATAACAAGGCTAAATATGATTATAGGGGTGCAAACTGTTTGAAACATTCTCATTTATATCCATTCATTTCCACAGGTCTGACTTAAGCATGCTATACATGGTTCAATTGTTTTTATTCAGCCAGCACACCCACCAAAAAATAAAAAATAAACCAATCCCCCCGTCCACAAATTCAAAGTGAATGGGGGGATTATCCCCACTGTTGTATTATTGTATTCTGCCAGTGGGGAGGCTTGCCCAGCTTTTAGAAAACATAGATCAAAGCTGCCGCCACTGATCAAGCTGCTTTTTTTCTGACGGGGCGGTAGATCGTCTTCTGTCCAACTGCAATGGCCATGCATGGATCAAAATTCAGCCAGTCTCTGTTAAACCAGCTGCATTTTGTATGGCCAGTTTAAGTCTAGGATTAATCTTCATATGTTTTTTTTTGTGTCTTTTAGACATTATAACTGAGAAATCATAATTAGAATTTCTGTATCTTCTTTCCTTCTGTAGCAAACCTGGATGTTTTCCAGTGTTATCTCAGAGACTTCTCATAATCAATACAAATACTGAGTCTCTAAGGCAACGAAAGTTACCTAAGAGCAGCTTTTAATTTCAAGAAAGTTTTATTGTATTTTCATAGTTAAACAGAATAACATTGGCTCAATTGCCATAAAGATACATATAACAGTAATGCGACCATTATACATGTACCACTAAACAAAAGAAAAACGTGTAATTGAGACAAATAGAATATCATGAGGGAGCGATACAAAAAGCAAAACTTAACCTATTCATGAACACCCTCAAGAATGGTCTAAACTGATAGGGGAGAACACCCCGATACAGATCAATCAGGTTCAGGAGACCAGAAGTATGAAAAAATCGAGAATAATAATCAAAAAAAAAATAGATGAGAAAGAATTATAAAAAACGGGGGATCCGGTAGAAGGCCCCAGAGCGATCCCGAGAGTCCAGGCCCCCCCACCCCAGTGGGAGCTAACTGTGTGAGGGCCTAGGACTCCCAGAGACCACCCCGACACCCCCCACCACACCCAACCCCTACTGGAAGAGTTTGTCCACACAACTGGCCCCCCGGGCCCCAAAGTCAAAGATAGAAATTTGAACTATATGTACTTCTAAGAAGTAGGTCAGATCGTATTCCCCCAATGCCGTAACCAGCCTCTGACCTTCAAACATGCGTGGGTGCCATAACAAGTATAGTAGAACAAATGGAGAGAGGGGGAAAGATACCCCCCTAGAGAGAAAAGAAGAAAACGTGGGAAAAGAAAGAGCGAAGAGTAGGATAGAAACGGAAAGGGTAGAACTTGTGTATCTACAGGAAGAATCAAAGACAAATCAACAGGACAAGCCTGGTCTAAGGGGAAGGTGGCAATAAGCGGCCCATGGATCCCAGATGATATAGAATCTCTCAACCTTATCATTCAATTTAGCCACTAGGTGCTCCTGTGACATAATCCAAGAGATTTTCCTTTTACAACACTGGAAAGAGACCGTAGGCTTTTTCCAGGCCTTCGCTATCGTAGTTTTAGCTCCCAACAGTATGAAGTAGGCAAGTTTCTGTTTATGTTTGGATAGGTTGGGTATGTATTGATTGAGAAGAGCTACATTTGGATTAGGATGTACATTGGTATCGGATACTATGTTGATGGTTCTAAAAAATTTCTGCCAAAAAGACCGGATATGTGGGCATGACCACCATATATGTATCATAGTACCCTCCAACTCGCAGCCTCTAAAACATAGGGGTGAAGTACCTGGGAACATCCGTGCCAATCTAGCTGGGACATAATACCAACGGAATAAAATTTTAAGGCTGGCTTCTATTAATGAAATATTGAAAATACCTGTAAAAGAGCGTGTGGCTGCCTGAGACCACTCAGTTGGGGACCATGAGCTTCCCGTGTCTTCCTCCCATGCTCGAGCGTAAGTCGGCTTTCCCATCCTCGTCAGGAGCGCTGTGTAAATCAGAGAGATGCCGCCTTTCTGGTCTGTAGTATTGACACACCAGTGTTCGTAAGGCGTAATGGAGGGGGGAGTCCGTTGATCAGACCATATTGATTTAAAAAAATGAGATATTTGGGAAAATCTGAATAGTTCCGTATCCGGCATTTCCAGTTTCTTTCTACAGAGAGAAAGGGTCAGGGGACCCCCCGGAGAAAGAAAGTGGCCTATGCGGTATAGCCCCTTGTCAGTCCACCATTTAAAAGCCTGAATGTTCAACCCAGGAGGGAAATTGGAGTTGTTAAATATGTGGGCCAGCGGTTTCAGTGGAGAGGTCAGAGTATTACGTTTGAATAGCTTTGAACAGAGGGCTACAGAGTGGGATAGTGTAGGTGACATGATGGCTGGTCGCACCTTCGGGTTGCACCAAAGAAGGAAGTCTATAGTGTGAAGTGGGACTGCTTTCCTCTCCATAGAGAGCCAATCCGGTTTTGTACCTTTGGAGAAGACCAGAGAGATCTGCGACAATTGAGCTGCCAAGTAATAGTTCCAAAGATCAGGGAGTCCCAACCCTCCTTGAGATTTTAAGCGAAGCAAATTTCTAGATGGGCATCGGTAACCCTTTTTCCCCCAGACAAAGCGAATTATCTCAGATTGTAATTTGTTAAGGAACTGTTTTCGAATCGGAATGGGAAGAGAGCGAAACAAGTACAGAGTACGGGGAAGTAGCGTCATTTTAACAGCATGTACCCTACCTAGCCAGGACAGACCACACCTCGACCACTGTTCCAGATCTCTCCTACAGTTGGTTAACATAGGGGGATAATTTGCATTAAACAGATCTTTGATGTTAGGAGTTAGTTTGATCCCCAGATAAGAGATTTCTTTGGGAGCCCATACAAAATCAAAGTTTCTAACAAGCTGCAGAAGGCGGTCCGGAGGAATGTTAACGTTCAATGCCATTGATTTATGCATGTTAACTCTAAGTCCAGAAATCCCACTAAACTTACCCAACACCTTATAGATCATCGGTAAAGAAATTAGGGGAGAGGTAATATACAGAAGAAGATCATCTGCATATAATGCACATTTATGAATCTGGTCCCCACATACCACCCCCCGAATGTCAGGGTTCGTCCGAATAGCTATCGCTAATGTTTCTATTGCAATTGCAAACAGCAGGGGGGATAGTGGACAGCCCTGTCTAGTACCTCTTCTAATGTGGCATGGAGCAGAATATCTGCCCATCAATCGTATTTGTGCTGAAGGAGTGGAGTAAAGTGAATTTATTAAATTAAGGAAAGAAGGGCCAAATCCCCATCTGTGCAGAATATCCGATAAATTATCCCAGTCGATCGAGTCGAACGCTTTATGTAGATCGATCGAAAGAAGGAACCCTTCCTGGGGGGGACCTCCATCCCATTGGGAATTGAGCAGAGAAATGACATCGATGGAACGTCTTATCTGGTCCGGACCCTGTCTCCCGGGAATAAAACCCACCTGGTCTCTATGTATGTATGAGGGAATAAAGCTCGCAATCCTATTGGCCAATATCTTAGTCATAATTTTAATGTCATTATTAATGAGAGATATAGGGCGATAGTTTCCCACATCACTTACGTCCTTTCCTGGTTTGGGTATTACCGAAATATAAGCCGAATTAAGGTCTACACTCAGAGGTGACCCCTTCCTAAGGGAGTTGAAAAGGGAGACCAGATGAGGTGCTAAGGTGGAGCTAAACTTCTTATAGTAACCCGTAGAAAAACCATCTGGACCGGGGGAAGAGCCTGTTTTCAGGGAGTTGATTGTACGTAACACTTCTTCTTGGGTAAACGGGGCTTCCAGGAGGTCTTTGTGATCAGTAGTAAGGGAGGGCAGTGGGAGGGAATCTAGGAAGGTCTTCCGAGTCGATTCCGAGAGACCGGTGTCTGTTCATAAAGTTTAGTATAAAACTGTAGGAAAGCCTTCATTATTTTCTCTGGATTCTGTGATAACTCCCCTGATGGCAATTTAATTTTAGGAAAAGCTAAGATGCGTTGTTTGGGGCTTAGTTTAACAGCAAGTTTGGAGCCGATTATATCTCGTTGACTATAGAATCTAGCCCCTGTCCATCTGAGATGTCTTTCTGCTGCTGTCGTTAAGTGTAAATTTAAAAGGGTCCTAGCCTTATCTAATTGAGCTAGGGAGGCCGGAGTAGGGTGACGCTTGTGAAGCCTAGCCAACGATCTGAATTCATTCGTCAGCTTAACCGTGTCAGCTTTATGTTCCGCTCTAAGTTTTGCCGATAATTTGATTATGTCTCCTCTAACTACTGTCTTATGAGCCGCCCAGATAGTCATAGGGGACACGTCATCAGTCGTATTGTTACGGAAATAGTCTTGAATAAAGCCCTCAATAACCGAACAATGGGCCGGTTCGCTTAAAAGGGATTCTTGTAGACGCCAACGAGGTGGGGACCCCGTCCCCATTGGCCTGTTTATGCTCAGAGTGACGATGGAGTGATCAGATAATGGAGTATCCACAATCTTTGAGCAATTGACAAGGGGGATCGATGTGGGTCTGACAAATATGTGGTCTATCCTGGCCAGAGTATTATGGGGTGCTGAAAAGTGTGTGTAGTCTTTTGTATGGGGGTTGACTTCCCTCCAAATGTCGATCAGTCCTGCTGAGTGTAGTGATTGGGCGATCTTAACGCTTTGTTTAGGTGGATGTCTGGGTTTTTGACCGCCATTACCAGATTTGTCCAAGGAAGAATCAAAAGCAACGTTTGAGTCCCCCCCAAGGATGATAGTACCCCTAATATGAGGTTTAATCTTATGAAGTAAGGAGTCAAAGAAAGCCCTCTGCCCTTTGTTGGGGGCATAGTAAGATATAAAAGTATACATCTCTCCATCAATCTTCCCCGATACCACAATGTATCTTCCCAGTGGGTCCGATACAGTCTCATGGTGTGTGAAATTAACATGTTTGGCCAGGCATATGGCCACCCCCTTTGTTTTGTTCGAAGCGGAGGATAGAAAAAATTGGGGGAAGTGTTGGTGGAGAAAGGTAGGATTATATGAAGCTGGGAAGTGAGTCTCTTGTAATAGGAGAACGTCTGCATGCATAGACCGATAACTTTGGAACATTTTCCTGCGCTTGACAGGGGAGTTAAGTCCCTGTGTATTATGAGAAAAGATTTTGAGAGTGGGAGCTGAAGTGGTGGGACTAGGCATGAGATATGTGTGTAGAGGCTAGCTGATAGGCTGCATTCTTACCCGTGTAGTGAAATAGCACTACTTGGAGGAGTAGGCGCAAAGTGGGAGAAGACTCGCCGGGGCATGGGAAGGAAGACCACGGTCTGCCACGTATCCAGGCACTGTAAAATTTAGCAAAAGAGAGGAGCCATAGAAAAGAGGTGAAAAAAGGAAGGAAAGATAGAGAAGGGGAAGAAAGAGACAATGTTAAAAACACCAGTGTAACATCAAATGTATTCATAGGCCGTAACAAAAACGTCTCCCCATGAAATCTGGGGTCCCCAGACCCCTGCCCACCCCACGGACGGAAAGTATTGGTCATTCCGCCCCCGTAATCTAAGAGGACCGGTAAGTCCTAATAATAGGACCACCAGTATAGTTCCCAAGGGCACCAGAGGTGCTCTAGAAACCTGTCGGAGGTGCACTGGGTCCACCACAGCCCCAGAAACCGGAGAAATAAAACAAGGAAATGAGAGCTAAAACAAAAGCCCATAAGAACACTCATAGGCAGAACGTCCCTGAGAATAAAAACAAATCTGAAATATAACTAACCACCAGTAATGAAACGAAGAAAATTGAAAGATACAAATAACAGAACCCTGTTACTGGTCACTGTGATTGCAGTCAAGAGGCCTACTCAGTAGGTCTATACACTCCCATATCCCCCCCTCCCCCTAATAGGGCCCCGACAGAGCAGCCCACTCCAGCCGGGCGTAGGGCTGGGTCAGGCTGTCCCTCACAACAGCAGGGACCCCGTTCGCCAAAACCCCCCCCCCCAGTAATTGCCAACTGAAAAAGGTATGCCCGCCTGTCCCAAAAACCGTGGATCCTGACGGGGAAAACTCAGAGAAACATATGGAAAGAAGAGAGCAATAAAATGAACCCCAGGTTATGATAAATACAATCAAAAGGAGTCCTGTAAAACTGTAAATTAACAGAACTCTCACAACCCACCCACCCCCCCCAACCCCCAAGGGCCAAGGCCCCTCAATCACTCCCCTGTACCCCTCCCCACCTGAGTCCCCCAGTTCAATAACAATGAAAAAAAAAAAAAAGGGAAAAAAGGAAGGATAAAAATTGGGAAGTACAGGTAAATGGCCCTGAGCCAAAGGAGGGAGACTCAGAGAGGGTCACTGGATGTTTCTGGAAGTGGTCAAAAATCCAGAGAAAAAAGGAAGTTTCTGGCAAAAATCAGGAACAATGATCCATTCTTCTGTAGACGAATCCGCATCAGGGCGGGAGATTTTCCTTGGAGCGTTTGGAGTGCTGTTGTAGCCAATTTGGTTGTAGAGGACTGGCCGGAGGAGGCCTCTTTGAAGAAGCCGGAGTCCCTCTGATGGTTTGCCTGGAGGCTGTGTCCTGAGGAATCAAACCCAGCTGAAGTAAAAGTTTCTCACCGTCAGCAAATGAGGAGAATCCAAGATTCTTATTCATATAAGAGAAGTTAAGGCGCAGAGGAAAAGACCACCTGTATGGAATCTGCTTATCTGCCAGAATCTGAAGTAGGGGCTTGAGAGCATGTCTTTTCTGTACCGTATAGGGTGACAAATCTGTGAAAATCTGAATTTTATGTCCCAGCAGTTTGAGGTTGTCTGAGAACCTGGCTCTTTTCATAACCTCTTCCTTTACAGAGTAAAAGTGTGTTTTGACAATAATGTCTCTAGGGAGGCCATCTGAGCAGGGAGGCTGTAGGGCCCTGTGTGCTCTGTCGAGTTCCAGACGTTGTTCAGCAATATCAGGTATTAGGTCCTTAATCAGTTGCTTCACAGCAGCAGGGACATCTTTCTCGGTTTCGGGGAGTCCCCTGATCCTAAAGTTATAACGTCTCGATCTATTCTCGAGGTCGTCAGTTTTTGCGCATGCGGTTTCGAGCTGATCCTGCAGATCCTGTAATCTGGCTGTATTCTGATTAATTCGTGCTACTGCCTGATCTATTTTCTTTTCAATAGTGTCAATTCTCACCCCAATGTGCTGCAAATCAGAGTGTATGAATGCAGAAATCTGTGCTGCATTGTCTGCCAGGCTTTTGGCTAGAAGCTGAGAAAAAGCTTTCATCATAGAGGGAAAGTCATTAGGAGCAGGGGCTGCAGTATCTGAATCAGCATGTGAGAGAAGCATGCCTGTGTGAGGATCCAGCATGGGGGTGGAAGGACAATCCCTGTCCATTCTGCTTAGTAAAGATTCTGTGGATGCTGGAGAGGCTGCCTGGGGGAGAGGAGGAAAGTCTGTACCTGGGGAGCACGGAGGGGCCAGGTCTTGGTCAGCTATGGACTCCTCAGCGAGGTCCGCGCTATGTGCTGTCTTGTGTCCTGCCGCCGCCATCTTGGCATAGCTGACAGGAACGGTTTGCGCTGACATCTGCCCCAGGAGATTTCGCCGCGGATGCGAGGCCGACATCCGTGGATTCCGGGCGGTCTCGTCTATCCGCCTGGCCCGGTGGTGATCGTCGTGGGACGTTCCGAGGGCTCCGGTGTTCTAATTGGGGCCGTGGGGGAGCGGAGCTCTAGTAGCCAGCGGCCATCTTGTGAGCTGCCGCGCATGCGCCTTCCTAAGAGCAGCTTTTATACTTCTGTTCAACTGCAGTGGCCACCCATGGTTTGGAATTCAGCCAACCCCTGCTAAACTGGCTGAATTTCTATCCATGACCAGCTTAAAGAGGTTGTAACCTTAAAAAAAAAAAGATCCTGTTCCCTTATAGCAGGTTTAACAGCACAGTGTTTGTGCTGTCAAATCTGTCCCTTTCTAAGCTGTAAAAAGCCTAGTTGATTCTGCCTGTTTCTGTATCCCCCTTAGTGTGCTGACCATGGTAATCATGGTTGCTGATCCATGATTACTGTGGTCAGGTTAAGGGCCTCCATCATCCTGCTGCTCTCCTTCTCCTCCTCTCCCCTCCCTCCCTGCCTGTGTGTGAGCAATCTCTTCCCCACCCCCCCTCCTCTCCCCTCCCTTCCTGCCACTATTAGTAGCTAGGAGTAAAGTCAAAGCAAGATTGCTGTCAGCCCCTCTGTTCTACTAAGCCATACTACATAATTTAAATGGTTTGTACAAAATGATGCCTCTAAATACCTTCTTTCAGTTTGTTTCTGTTTAGTCACATGACCTCCAGCCGGTCTCCTCTCCTGATCTAAGGGCTACAGTGGGAGGGGCTGAGCAGACAGTACAGCGGTCACAAGACATCCCTGCTGACGGAAGAGGGGGATCTAGGCTCCTCTCGCTGTATCCCTTAGATCGGGGGAGGAGACTGGCCAAAGGTCACATGGCCAAACAGAAACAAACTGAAAAAAGGTATTTAGAGGTATCATTTTATACAAACATGTACACAGTGTAGTATGGCTTAGTAGAACAGAGTGGCTGGCAGTAATCTTTCTTTGAGTTTACAATCACTTTAAGTCTAGGATTAATCATCATCTGCTTTTTAGTATCTTTAAGCCCTTGTACATGCCGTCAGAACACTCCGACAACAAAATCCATCGGATTTTGTTCAAAACTGGTGTTGCATACACACGGTCGGACAAAGTTGTCGAAAAATCTGATTGTTCGTAACGTGATGGCGTTATTTCGTTACAACGGGACTACGTTCAGGCTAGTAGCCAATAGCTTTGGTCTAGGAATTTGACCTGAGCATGCGTGGCACTTTGTCCTATCGGAATTCTCTACAAATGATTGGAAATTGTATAGCCCAGCTCTAAAACTGTGTCGGTCGGATATTCCGACGGAAACAGTCCAATGTAGCCCACGCATGGTCGGATTATCCGACAACACGGTCCGATCGGACATTTTCCATCGGAATGTCCGACCGTGTGTACAAGGGCTTAGACATTATGACTGAGAAAACACAATTACAATTTCTGTATGTTCTTTCCTTCTATATCAGACCTGAAAACTCTCCAGTATTATCTCAGAGACTCCTAATAATCAATACAAATACTGGGTCTCTGGGTTGGCTCTGAGTAGCCAATTGGTGACTAAATTTGTGACATCAGATTTACTTCTTTTAGTTACACAATGGGAAAAGATAAAGGCCGTGGTGGTACAGTCAGTTATAACTCCTTGTCAGGGCTGGGCTCAGCCCTTCCTTCTCAGAGCTCTATGCTCAGCTGTAGGTTAATTGCCTATGACTCTTCCTTCCACAGTGACTCACCTGGTCTTCATTTTCTGCTTGTCAGCTAGAGCTGCTGGTTATATAAACTCCTTGGATCAGATCTTCTGTGCCTTTGCCTTGGTCAATATATCCAGAATTCGCTGTGCTGTGTTTCCTGTGAAACACTTTTGATTGGCTGACTTCCCTTCTGGTTCCTGATGCTGTTTGTTGCACCCTGTCAGGTCACCTGAGTCCAGGTGACAGATACAGTCTGTTGGAGTCAGGAGTGCACCGCTATGGTAATGTACCCTACGGCTGACTGCTGTGGATGGAACTCTGGATGGTTCAGGAAGGCAGGTCCACTGGAGCACCAACGCACATCCCACTGGGAGCTAGAGCATAAGATACCCTAGAGAGCAGAGTTTAAGAGCCAGCAGGTGTTCACCAGAGCCTCTAGTGGTGAGGATGGACTGCACTGCAACTGGCTTCAGGTTTCGGCCCACAGGGTCTCCCAGCTCATGCTCATGGTAGGCTACAAGAGGATAGAGAGGAAACAGCAACCCAGGACTGGGATTGTAAGGAGATAAGCCAAAGGTCGGGGATACTAACAGACAAGGATAGACATTGAACACGCCAAAGGTCAGGTTCACAAGCAGGCAGGGATAGTCAAGAACAAGCCAAGATCAGTAAATAGAGCACACGGCAAACAAGAAACAGGAAACCAAACACACAATATTGCTCAGCAAGGCAGGCTTGGAGATCATGGTGTTAACCACTTGGGATCCGCGCTATTGCCAAATGACAGCATTAGCACGGACCTACATTTCCGGGACTACGTCTATTGACGTCGTCCCGTGTACGAGCGGCCTGCGCGCCCCCTGAGGGGCGCGCTCTGTGATCGGCGAGTCCATGAGACTCGCCTGATCACCGATCCGTGCAAGGGGGTCGATCCCGACCCCTTATCACGTGATCAGCTGTCAGCCAATGACAGCTGATCATGTGATAGAACGGAGCCGGTAATCGGCTATTATTCCTCCTCGCGCTGACAGCGCGAGGAGAAAAAAAAAAAGCCGATCACCGGCGGCCGTGATCGGGACATCAGTCCCGATCATGGCCATCAATACAAGGGACCACCTGCCACCTGCCAGTGCCCACCTGCCTCCCGCAGTGCCATCCTGAAGTAAAATAAAAAGCAAAAGTAAGTGCCCCCCGTCAGTGCCCATAGTGCCCACAGTGCCACCCACAGTGCCACCCACAGTGCCACCCCACAGTGCCACCCACATTGCCACCCACAGTGCCACCCACAGTGCCACCCAATCTGCCTCAAAGGTGCTGCACCCCAGTGCCGCCCATCAGTGCCCAGCAGTGCCGCCCATCAGTGCCCAGCAGTGCTGCCCATCAGTGCCCAGCAGTGCCACCTATCAGAGCCACCTATCAGTGCCACCTATCAGTGCCCATCAGTCCCATCTATCTGTGGTACCTATCAGTGCCCATCCGTGCCACCCATCCGTGCCACTTATCCGTGCCACCCATCCATGCTATCTTATCTGTGCCCATCTTTGCCCATCAGTGCCGCCTTATCTGTGCCCATCGGTGCCGCCTTATCTGTGCCTATTAGTGCCGCCTTAACTATGCCTATCAGTGCCCACCAGTGCAGCCTATCAGTGCCCACCAATGCAGCCTATCAGTGCCCACCAATGCAGCCCATCAGTGCCCACCAATGCAGCCTATCAGTGCCGCCTAATCAGCGCACTTCAATGAAGGAGAAAAATGACCCGTTTGCAAAATTTTATAACAAACTATTAAAACATGATTTTATTTTTTTTATTTTTTGCATCTTTTTTTGTTTGTTTAGCAAAAAATAAAACTCCGAGCTGTAACTAAATACCACCAAAAGAAAGCTCTATTTGTGGGAAAAAAATGATAAAAATTTCATTTGGGTACAGTGTTGTATGCCCGCGCAATTGTCATTCAAAGTGCATCAGCGCTGAAAGCTGAAAATTGGTCTGGGACTGAGGGGGTTTAAGTGCCCAGTAAGCAAGTGGTTAAATAATGGTTCCTGTTGAGGCTAGGGCTGAGCCACACTGAGGGAAGATTACTTAACCATGCAGGTGTGAGAGTGAAAACCCTAAGGCTGATACACAGACCAGGTAAGAGACAGACAGGGCATGAAAGTATTACTGCAGAGTAGGGATGAGCCGAACACCCCCCTGTTCGGTTCGCACCAGAACCTGCAAACAGACCTAAACTTCGTGTGAACTTTAGAACCCTATTAAAGTCTATGGGACTCGAACGTTCACAATCTAAAGTGCTAATTTTAAAGGCTAATATGCAAGGTACTGTCCTAAAAAGTGTTTGGGGACCTGGGTCCTGCCCCAGGGGACATGGATCAATGCAAAAAAAAGTTTTAAAAACTGCAGTTTTTTCAGGAGCAGTGATTTTAATAATGATTAAAGTGAAACAATAAAAGTGTAATATTCCTTTAAATTTCGTAGCTGGGGGGTATCTATAGTATGGCTGTGAAGGGGCGCATGTTTCTGGTGCTTAGAACTGTCCCTGCACAAAGTGTCATTTGTGCAGGAAAAAAAGTCTTTTAAAATCACTTGCGGCTAAATTGTCGGGTCTCCGTAATACAGAGAACACTCAATGAGTGTTCTCTGTATTAGCCGACAATTCATTCATTCATTGATTAAAAAAAAAAGCGTGGGGGTTCCCCTAAATTCAATTACCAGGCCCTTCAGGTCTGATATGGATATTAAGGGGAACCCCGTGTCAAATAAAAAAAAAATGACGTGGGGGTCCCCCTAAATATCCATACCAGACCCTTCAGGTCTGGTATGGATATTAAGGGGAACCCTGCATCAAATGTAAAAAAAAATTGACGTGGGGGTCCCCCTAAAAATCCATACCAGACCCTTTATCCGAGCACGCAACCTGGCAGGCCACAGGACAAGAGGGGGGGACGAGAGAGTGGCCCCCCTCCCTCCTGAACCGTACCAGGCCACATGCCCTCAACATTGGGAGGATGCTTTGGGGGTCTGTGACCCCCTCAAAGCACCATGTCCCCATGTTGATGGGGACAAGGGCCTCATCCCCACAACCCTGAGCGGTGGTTGTGGGGGTCTGCGGGTGGGGGGCTTATCAGAATCTGGAAGCCCCTTTTAACAAGGGGACCCCAAGATCCCGCCCCCCCCTGTTTGAAATGGTAAGGGGGTACAAAAGTACCCCTACCATTTCACAAAGAAAGTGTAAAAGTGGTTAAATAAGACAAACACACTTTTGAAAAATTCCTTTATTAAAAACAAAAAAATAAAAAAAAGATTCCAGCGGTGCTAATCCACTCTTGCTATCCAGCGACGGATGATCATATCCAGCGACGGGGGATCTTTCAGTCCAGCGCTGTCCATACATCCGTCTTCTGTCTCCAGTGCGGAAGACACTGCGGGGATCCCAGCTGACGTTTCTTATATTAGGAGGGCGGGGCCACCCATCACCTGACCCCGCCCCCTCTGACGCTGGTGAGGGAAGCCAGGGGTTCCCCAGTGATGTATGGGTGACCCCGCCCCCTCTGATGTAATGCTGGTTTCCGCACTGGAGACAGAAGATGGATCTATGGACAGCGCTGGACTGAGAGATCCCCGTCACTGGATATGATCATCCATCGCTGGACAGCAAGAATGGATTAGCACCGCTGGAATCTTTTTTTTATTTTTTTTATTTTTAATAAAGGAATTTTTCAAAAGTGTGTTTGTCTTATTTAACCATTTTTACACTTTCTTTGTGAAATGGTAGGGGTACTTTTGTACCCCCTTACCATTTCAAAAAGGGGGGGGCGGGATCTGGGGGTCCCCTTGTTAAAGGGGGCTTCCAGATTCTGATAAGCCCCCCACACGCAGACCCCCACAACCACCGCTCAGGGTTGTGGGGATGAGGCCCTTGTCCCCATCAACATGGGGACATGGTGCTTTGAGGGGTCACAGACCCCCAAAGCATCCTCCCAATGTTGAGGGCATGTGGCATGGTACGGTTCAGGAGGGAGGGGGGGCGCTCTCTCGTCCCCCCTCTTTTCCTGCGGCCTGCCAGGTTGTGTGCTTGGATAAAGGGTCTGGTATGGATTTTTAGGGGGACCCCCACGTCAATTTTTTTTTTTGATGCGGGGGTTCCCCTTAATATCCATATCAGACCTGAAGGGCCTTTTTTTTATCAATGAATGAATGAATTGTCGGCTAGTACAGAGAACACTCATTGAGTGTTTTCTGTATTACGGGAGCCGACAATATAGCCGCAAGTGATTTTAAAAGACTTTTTTTCCTGCACAAATGACACTTTGTGCAGGGACAGTTCTAAGCACGGAAACATGCACCCCTTCACAGGCATACTATAGACACCCCCCAGTTACCACATTTAAAGGAATATTACAATGTTATTGTTTCACTTTAATCATTATTAAAATCACTGCTCCTGAAAAAATGGCCACTTTTAAAACTTTTTTTTGCATTGATCCATGTCCCCTGGGGCAGGACCCGGGTCCCCAAACACTTTTTAGGACAGTAACCTGCATATTACCCTTTAAAATTAGCACTTTAGATTTCTCCCATAGACTTGTACAGGGTGTTCCGGCTTTGTGAATTTGCTGCGAACACCCCAAATTGTTCACTGTTCGCTGAACAGGCGAACAGGCAATGTTCAACTCGAACTCAAAGCTCATCCCTACTGCAGAGTCATGACACACCAGACTTCGCTGATCTCTGGACTTCCATTTCTCTGGCTTGTTCTGACTACCCGTCCTGGTTACCAAACTCTGGCTATGTTTTGACTGTGTTTACTCTATTTATACTATTTTACTATTTTATTATATAGTGTGATTTTACTGCACTTCTGTCTCAGTCTGGTTCATGGTTCCTGACACTCCTCCAGCACTTTCCTCTGACTGACAGGAGGATGTGTGTCACCAGATTAACCAAGAAACCACTGTGTGCAGTTAGGCCGCGTACACACGGGCGGACTGTCCGCCCAACTAGGTTCGTCAAACAGTTTGACAAACAGTCCGTTCAAAATTAGCATGAACGGACTTGACCACACACGACGAACGAACAGTCCTCTGAAAACTTGCGCGATGACGTGAACGGCACGTACGGCGGGACGAGAAATTCAACGTCCGATACACTGCAATGCAACCTTCGCCGTGTAAATTCTTTCTGAGCATGCGCGAGACTTAGTTTGCCGAACAAGCCTACACACGAGCGGACTGTCCGCTCAAACCAAGTTTCAGCGGACAGTCTTACGGAAATTCCGAAAAACTTTGTTCGTCAGACTGTCCGCTGAAACTGTCCGCTGAAGCCCACACACGAGCGGACTGTCCGCTGAAACACTGTTCAGCGGACAAAGTTGGGCGAACAGTCCGCCCGTGTGTACGAGGCCTTAGAGTGCAAAGAGTAGAGTTATGGGGGCAAAACAAATGTATTATCAGCATTGTCTGATTTTCTTTTTTCTCTTTGTCTAATTCTTACCCATGTGATACCTCCATCACCCTTTTTTTTACTAATGTATTGCCTCTATAACATGTGTTGCTATCATTACCTTTATGTTGTATTCTATGTATGTTGTTGCATTGTCATGATTGCCCATTTGTTGTTTGTCTATTATCATAACAGCTCTTTTTGTCTTCAATGTATTGTCTCGATTACTCAATTCTTGACAGTATATTGTTACGATTGCAAGTGTGTTCCACACATATTACTTCTATAGCCCATTTATTACTATATTTTGGTGTGCTATTTTTGTGAATGTGACCATGTCTGTGTTTTTTATTTTGGGGTCCATAATACCAAAGCAACAAATGGGCTATTTTTTGTCTTTAAACCAAGCATTCCTCAGCCTCATTTATAGACAGTAAGTGAAGAGCCATTCTGAGGAATCACATGGTGCAAGGAGTATGTTAAAATCTGAGTTCTCCCCTTCCTCTTACAATGAAGAAAGGTTAGAAAGTAAAACTAATAAATGAATGAGCCATTCCAGATCAGTGACTGCAGTAACTCTATTACCTCCTCCTCTCCAATAAAGTTGATATTTAGGGTGCCTCAGTTGTGATCTGTAAATTTTAATCCTTTCACCCTCTTATCCTGCACATCTGAGCATAATCTCCTTTATCTACATCCTCCAAATCTATGTGACCTGTACAATAACCCCTTCACTTCCTCCTCCAGCCATGTATGAACTGTACATTTAATGTGTCTAGTGCATTATTGCCATAAACCATGTTTTACCCCTTAAGTACAATAATTTCCAGACAGAGTGCTTACTTTCCAAAAAAAAGGGTAATTTTAAGGGTGTTTTTATTTGCTATGTTTTATAATGGAGGGTAAGACAGACAGGTATTTTTAGTCTTTTTTCTACCTTGAAAACAAACAGTTAAATGCCATCAAAAGAAAGCTCTATCTGTCCAAAAATGGTATAACATTGACTTGGGTAGAGTGTTACAAGACCAAGTCACATTCAGTGTTCACAGTTTAACTGAAATAGGAGTGGATTATTACAGGCTATTACTGAAGTGGTTAATCACAAAAATTACAATTTCAATTTAGATAACTACCTGTCATGCAATTATCATGTTGTGTCTATTGCAGCTAATCTGTTATGAGCATAATGCAAGCCATCAAAAAGATTGTGCATCACAGTTTTCACAAGAATGTATGGGCACGTCCACCACAGATACTGGCACCTAGTGGGCTAATTATTCCTCTCCCTGCCAGAGCAGTTTTAAACAAATCATTTTAGGCCTCAACATTACATAAACACCAAAATATTATATATTTTCAAAAATCAGATACTCTAGAAAAAAAAGTAGTCAGTTCAAATATTTTGTCAAATATTGTATTAGCGCAACAGTTTATGAAACTCAAAAGTTAATTTTAGGGCACATAAACACAATATATTACCTATTTTTTGGTAAGGTATAACAGATGGGATTGCACAGAGTAAATAGATACCCAACATATCAAGTCTTAGCCCTTGTACACTTGATCGGAGAATCCGACGGAATGTGTCCGACTGGAGCGTTTTGTCGGATAATCCGACTGTGTGTGGTCTGCATCGGACTGTTTCTGTCGGAATATCCGTCGGACCAAATTTTCCAACTTGCCGGAAATATTTTCCGACAAAATGCTCCGATAGGACACACTCCGATCATGTGTAGAGAATTCTGATCGGACAAAGTGCCACGCATGCTCAGATCAAATTCCTACATCAAAGCTATTGGCTACTAGCCTGAACATAGTCCCGTCGTAACAAAATAACGTCATCACATTCTGAACGATCGGATTTTCCGACAACTTCTTCTGACCGTGTGTATACAACAGTTTCGGACAAAATCCATCGGATTTGGTTGTCGGAATCTCCGATCGTGTGTACAAGGGCTAACAATTGTGTATGCTCATGAACCGGTGACAAACTTTGGTATCCCATATTTTCCATTGGGGATGTTTAAAAAGCCCCTACATGTCATCAGTTTAGAGTTAACCATAAATACAAAGCTTAGAATTATTGCTCTCACTCTGATGTGCATGGAGATATCTAACATGTGTTCTGCAATTGATTTTTCATGTGTAGGTGCCCCCTATGAGTGCATTTACATTCGTACAAGCATGTATATGTGACAAAAAGTCCCCTGTTGTGACAGGTTCTCTTTAGTGAAACATCGAGGGTCTAAAAGATACCTGGTGTCTTAACGGTCCTTCATTGAAGCTTGCATTCATTGAAGAGTGCAGATTGTTCTCCATTAGCTTCTATCCTTGCCATACTGACTGGGTAAAGTGACACCAGGACCTGGAATTGACCTTTTGCACATTGCTTCTGAGTCATTAGCACGATGAGGAGATCAGTGAATGGACATTTGTTCATCTTCCTCCAACCTACCTGGCAGCTCCTTGCCAGTCCCGTGTGTGCTGATGGGCACACAGAGCCTTGGAATCATGACAAACATGTACAAGAGCATATGGAAGTGATCTGGAAGCTGCACAGCTACCAGATCACGTCCATATGACTGCTGTCAGTTGGCTTGTCAGATTTATACTGGAGCCCCCATCATCATCACAGTGCTACATGTTTTTGTTTTTTGTTTTCATTTTTTGCAAAAGTGCAAGTTAGGCCCCTTTCACACGGGGTGGATCAGTAATGATCCGCCCCGTGAAGATCTGCTCGCTCAGCGGGGATTGCTCTGTTGTCCCCACTGAGCCGGCTGCGGACAGGGCGGTCTCCGCACACTGTGCAGGGACCGCCCTGTCAGATCTCCGCTATCCTCTATGGGGATCGGATGAGCACGGACCGTCTGTCCGTGTTCATCCGATCCGCTCTGCAGACGGATAGAAAAATTGGATTTTCCTCTGTCTGCAGAATCTGACTTTTGCGGAGGCGGACAATAGCGGGTGTCTGCGGATATTCATCCGCAGACACACGCTGTCCCATAGGGATGCATGTATGTCCGTATTTCATCCGCAAACGGATGGAAGAAATACGGACATATCATCCGCATGTGTGAAAGGGGACTAAGAAAGAAAAAAAATTATTTACATGTTTTACATTTTCTTGTCAGTTTCTTTTTTTTAATATAAAGTTGAACCCTCCAAAGGGTCTGGTAAGAGAATGTGGGGGTCTACCCATGCTGTTTTGTTACAAAAAAACAGAACAGTTAGGATGAGAGTGGGTTTACATCCACTTTAAACCTTTCTAAACTACTGCAATATTGGTTATCTAGAAGGATATACATGCCTCCTGCATGTATACTTATCTGTCAAATTTCTCCCCTCTGTTTGCTATGAGACCCCAAAAAGCTTCAGAGTTTGTGGGTGGGTCTGTTTTCCAGGGCTCTGTGGGTGGAGTTGTGATGTCAGTAGACTTCCCGCCCACCTCTACACTCCCCTTATCAACATGCATTTTCTCCTGTGTATTTCTTACACTGAACTTCTGCTATGATCACTAACATCCAGTCAAAACCCAGAAAAGTCCCCACATGACTTCAGCATGCCAAATCATGATGAGGTGTGGAACAGCCAATCCTTGCAGAGCAGCAAAAGAAAGGAGTGGGAGGGAATTAAAAAAAATGCATGTCTCTTAGGCTAGTGAACGGGATATATAAATCACCTGTCAATCACATGCTTATGGAGGAATTCAACCAATAGATATTGAGAAATTATGTGATTAAAGTGGATGTAAAACCAATGTCATCCTTTCTAAACTACTGCCATAGGGGTTGTCTATAAGGATATACATGTCTCCTGCATGTATCCCTACCTGTCAAATGTCTCCCCTCTGTCTGTTATGAGAACCGAAAAACTGCAGATTCTGTGGGTGGGTCTGTTGTATGGAGCTCGGTGGGTGGAGCCGTGATGTCAGTAGACTCTCTGCCCACCTCTACACTCCCCTTGCCAATATGCATTTTTTCCTGTGTATTTCTTACACTGAACTTCTGCTATGATCTCTAACATCCAGTGAAAAGACAGGAAAGTAACCACATAACTTCAGCATGTCCAATTATGCTGAGGTGGGGAACATCCAATCCTGGTAGAGCAGCAGAAGAAAGGAGTGGGAGGGAATTAAAAAATAATGCATGTCTCTTAGGATAGAGCCCGAGATATGTAAATCACCTGTCACTCACAGCAAGGGGGAGGATTTGACAAAGTTCTTCTCTGTTTGTCAAGATTTATCTCACTGAACAATAAAAGAGGATTGCTCAGAGCTGAATTAACTCTTTGTGGCAAGACTGGTGTCACGTACCTAGTAGGCGAGCCCGGAATGCAGGGAGCAGCCCCTCGTATCCCCTGGCTAAAGAACCCCTGGAGGTGGTAACAGGGATTCAAAAGTTCAGAGGGCACAAGTGCCTGGCAGGTAGAGGCAGGTCCGGATAGTCAGCAGCACACCGACAGCAAGTAGATAGGGCTGATGACAATCGGCTGGTGTAGGCAGGCACAAGTGGGTAGACTGGCAAGCAGACGGTCGTCAGCGGAGAAAGCAGTCACAGGAAATCCGAACGGGTTGGCAGGAACAGCAGAGTCGGGTACAGGCTGGGTTGGCAGCAGGCGGTCAACACAGTACAAGAGGACGAGGCAGAGACGTGGTCAGACAAGCAAGTAGTAGAAGGCAGGCAGCAACGGATCGTGGTCAAGAACAAGCCGGGTCACAGGAATCTAGGCAACGGGTACAGGTAACAGAATAGCAGAATCTCCGAACACGCTGTAGACTGGACAGCAAGAAGGGAATGGAGCAGAGACCTTAAGAAGCCTTTAGGGCGCCAAAACGGTCGCACGACGAGTCAGCGTGCCCCCGCGAGTGGCCGTGCGCCCGTTCGTGACCCCGCGTGCACGCGTGCGCTCGTTCATGCCGACGGGAGTGCGTCCGTTCGCGCTAACGCGCGTCAAAGGGGAACGACGGGTTCTCGACAACAGGCTTCTGCGGGTAATTCTCCCGTGTGCGACCGGGACGCCAGGACGATCGTGACAACTGGGCTAAAATGATAGGAAATCTTATACTCTACATTATGACATAGAAAAATTAATAATTTTTCAGGTTTACATCCACTTTAACCAATTGAGCTCCAGAAGATTTTAACCCTTTCATAACCAGGCCATTTTTTGCTATTTGGCCTTGTGCTAATTTACCTGATAATTGCACGGCCATGCAACTCTGTACCCAAACAAAATTTTAAATATTTTTTTTCAGACAAATAGAGCTTTCTTTTGGTGGTATTTGATCACCTCTGGGTTTTTTAATTTTTGTGCCATATAAATGAAAAAAGACCAACAATTTTGAAAGAAAAAAATATTTTTTACTTTCTGCTATAAAACATGTCCAAAAATAAAAAAATCTAATTTCTTAATACATTTTGGCCAAAATATATTCTGTTACATATTTTGATTAAAAAAAAAAATCCCTGGCAGGAAATTGAAAAACATTGAACCTGAGTGTGGCAAGTGAGGACTAGTTGCTATGGTTGTTGTTATTATTGTTACTTGTTCTCGTTTTTGTCTTATGTTTGTTGTTTTTTTACAAGGTCAGGTTATGTATTTCTGGGTACTATTGCCAGTCTTATAAGTTATGGATTTATGTACAAGAAAAACAACTATACTTTATATCCAAGATGTAACCTCTATGAACCTCTATGGGTTAAAATGTCTACTATTACCACTGTATGTAGCTTCTGTCTATCTACTCTTCAAAGTATACCACCTTTCTATGAGGAGCATAACCTGTATGATACCAACTAGCTAAATCAGACTTTCTAGATACATTGCGGCTATGTAAATTCGTGACCTTTTACCTGTTTAAAAACAATAAAAACTTTGAATGAAAAAAAAAACCCCATACGTTTTTATTGATTGGTTTGCATGAAAACTACAAACTATGCTATATATATACTGGAATTCTTATTTTTTCATTTTTTATACTACTAATGGCAGCGATCAGTGACTTATAATGGGACTGTGATAGTGTGGCAAGCAATCTGACACTAACTGATGCTGGAGGGAATTGACTAAATGCCACTGACATCACAAGTGACAATACAATGATCAGTGATAATTCTATATACTGTCACCTTACTAATGACACTGGCTGAAAAGGGGTTCATATCTAAGACGGTCAAGGGGCTAAAAGTATTTCTAATGACGTGTGATGTATGCTTTTTCCTAATGATCTCTCAGTTTCTCATTCTTGCAAAGAAAACTGACTGATCACTCCCTCTGTACAGAGCTCTGTGTTGTTTACCAACATAGAGCTCTGGGCTGTGATTGCACACAGTTGATTAGTAAGTCCCAGGTGTGAATTATTGGCCGGGACTTGGTGACAGGGTCCCGCTGTGTACAATCACAGCAGGTGGTGGGTGAATGCCCTAAACCTGGAAACAGGCAGGGCCATTCAGGTCCACAGCAGACACTAGCCCGCAGTTCATTGCAGGTGGTAGCCAAGTGGTTAAACCTCCCTCGTGCATTTTTTTTTTAGCAATTTGGCTTTTAAATGTTTTACGTTAAATGTTATTAAAATTTATGGTGTCTGCAAAAAATGATTGCAGTATGTGTCTGTTCTGGCATTGCCCAGACACCCTCCATGCCATCTACCTACTAGTCTTGAAATTGGTTAGAGTTGATTTTAGAGATTTAGCTCCCATTGACTTTTAGGTCTCATTCAAAACAGGTCCTAGCACCCATACTGTGTGCAATAGGTGTTTGTTTATGCATTTGCCTCCACTTCCACCTGCATGCAGGCAGCCTATAGAGGTGGATGCAGATGCAGCTACTGCACAGCCACGTTACAATAGCTCATACTTGTGCATGGCCCTGAATGCAGACAGTGTGCATTCAGGACCGTCCAAAACAAACACCTCCTGCACACAGTAAGATGTGCACATCTGAACAAGGCCAAATGGGGTTCAAATTAAAGTGGTTGTAAACCCTTACAAACCACTTTGACCTACAGGTAAGCCTAGATTAAAGTGGAGGGCCACCCTAAAAAACAAAAGTACATTAAAAATTAGCAAAAAATCAGAAAAAAAAAATTTTTTTTTTTAAACTTACCAGAAATGCCTGTTGCTAGGCACATCATCCTAATCTGCCTCTTCCTCCTCCGCGGTGATGTTCTGTCTTCTCTCCTCCATGCGGTGTCTTCTGGGTAATGGGTCGCGCTGTGTTCTGGGAACTGTGTGTCCCAGAACACAGCGCGCCCCATTAACAAAGCGTTGCGCGTTTTGCGCATGCGCAGTAGGAAACGGGCAGTGAAGCCACAAGGCTCCACTGCCTGTTTCCCTTAGATAGAATGGCGGCGCCGGGACCCGAGAGCCGAGGGACGGGTCAGCCTCGGGCGGCCGACATCGCGGGCGCCCTGGACAGGTAAGTGTGCTTATTAAAAGTCAGCAGCTACAGTGTTTGCAGCTGCTGACTTTTTAAAAAACATTTTTAAAGCTGGCCCTCCTCTTTAAGGCTTACCTGTAGGTCCAAGAAATATCTCCTAAACCTATACGGTTTAGGAGATATTTACCTGAAGACAGCCACCGCTGTCTACGGCGCATGCGCCGTAGACAGTGGCGCGCAGGCGCACTGAGCAAACCGCAGATCGCGGCGATATGCCACGAGTGTCGGCTCCCGTGCACATGCGTGGGAGTGACATCATCACTGCTCCAGTGAATCACAGCGCCGGAGCAGCGAGACCCACCAAAAAGATTGACGCTCGGAACTACAGGGGACAGCGGTGACTTCGCTGGCTCCTGTGTCAGGTAAGTGACACATAATGGACTACTATGCGATGCGATGCATAGTAGCCCATTATGCTTTACCTTTGCAGGGAATCAAAGAGGAAGTAAACCCATCAGGGTTTACTTCCTCTTTAACATGCAGACCTTGTAAATTGCTCAATGAACCTTCCATTAACCAAACCCAGATATGTTCATCCATAGCCGAGACAAGGGGTAAGCAGGAGGGGCTGCTGCACTGGGCACTGTGGTATCATGTGAGGTGGGGGAGGCCTCACAAATTTGGGGGAGGGGATTTTTTTTAGAAGGGGAGGTAAGATTTTTTTTTAGGAGGATACATTTAGGGAGGTGTGCTAGGAGTGGCGATTTGGAAGGATTTGTGTTGGGAGGGGGGAAGATAAATTGTGCTGGAGGGGGGAATTGGGGTATTTGTGTTATAAGGGATGATCAGGGGGTAGTTATGCTAGAAAGGGGGAATTGTGCTAGGTTGGGGAAATGTATGCTGAAACTGAGGATTTGTAGTGTGTGTGTGTGTGTGTGTGTGTGTGTGTGGGGGGGGGGGGTCTGTGCTTGGAGGGGAGATTTGAGGGATAGAACATTTGTGCTAGGAAAGGTTTTTTTGGGAGGGAGGGGATTAGGAGGCAGAGACTTGTGCTGGAAGGGGGATTTCAGCAGAAGGATTTGTACAGGAGGGACAATTTATGCTTGGGGGTTAGCATGCAGATTGGTGCTCAATTTTTTTGAGGGAGAGAGAATTTTCACTGACACAATACCCATACATCTGAGGGTAGAAGGGGGGGGGGCACAATTTGGCATGTTTGTTCTGGGCTCTAGATTACTTTGTCCCAACACTGCCTTTATCTCATCCCTATGCCTTTTTCTGGATTAGGATAAGGATGGATTAGCTCCTGAATCTTGTACTCTGCAAAAACATTGTCTGATCTCTGATATCTATTTACACTCCTTTTGTTATATTCTTAAAGTGATTGTAAAGCTTTTTTTTCTTTTTTTTTATGACAAACATGGCATACTTGCCTTCTCTGTGCAAGGGTTTTGCACAGAGTGGCCCTGGTCCTCCTTTTCTGGGGTCCCCCCACAGCGCTCCTGGCTCCTCCTCTTTTCGAGTGTCCCCGCGAGGAGCCAAATTCCATTGGGGCACTCCTGTGGGCGTGCTCCTGAGTACTGCTGTTGCGTCCATTGACACAGACAGCAGAACTCAGCCCCGCCCCCACAGCTCCTATATCACTGGATTTGATTGACAGCAGCGTGAGCCAATGGCTCCTGTTGCTATAAATCTATCCAATGAGGACCCGAGATAGGGGCTGGAGCTGCTGCGCTTATACCCATTGCTGGAACAATCGGGTTCAGGTAAGAAAAAAGGGGGGGGGTCTGGGGGGGTGCTGCAGTACAAAAGGTTTTTCACCTTAAAGCATAGAATACATTAAGGTGAAAAACTGTGAGGGTTTACACTCTGAATATAAAAAAAAAACAATATTTTGGATGATATTGTTTATTTTTTAGTTGCATGCTTTTACATTATATTTCATTTAGACCAGGACTAAATTAAATTAGTAAATTAAAACTGTTTCTGTAAATAAAATGGCAATCCTTTTTCCTTTGGTAAATGAATTGGAGTGTTTTTACTACTAAATGCAGGTACTCTTTATTAAACATCAATCACCTCTAATTATATGATTTCTTTAATCTTTGTGCATAATGCAGCCATGCATTATGTGGTCTCTGTACACAGATGACGGAACCTTTTTTTTTCTAGGCAGATAGTACAATCAGCTACTTGTCAAAATGAAATGAGAAGCAGGTGCCTCTGTTCCCTTTACCTTTTCCAAATTATGCTTGTTGGGTTATTATTGTAAGATGCATAATATAGATACATTTTCTTCTCCGTTTAGTTAAGATAACTCACTCAACTAACTACTGTACATGGTATTTAGGTAACACCTAGTTACCCAAATACCAATATTAACCACTTAAGCACCAAACCATTTTGCTGGCCAAAGACCAGACCACTTTTTGAACGGCACTGCGTCGCTTTAATTGACAATTGCGCGGTTGTGCGATGTGGCTCCCAAACAAAATTGACGATCTTTTTTTCCCACAACTAGAGCTTTCTTTTGGTGGTATTTGATCACCCCTGCAGTTTTTATTTTTTGTGCTATAAACAAAAATAGAGCAGCAATTTTGAAAAAAAAAAAACATTATTTTCTACTTTGTTATAATAAATATCCCCCAAAAATATATATATAAAAAAATAAATTTCCCTCAGTTTAGGCCGATACGTATTCTTCTACATATTTTTGGTAAAAAAATCGCAATAAACGATTATTGATTGGTTTGCGCAAAAGTTATAGCGTTTACAAAATAGGGGATAGTTTTATGGCATTTTTATTAATAATTTTTCTTTTACTAGTAATGGCGGCGATCAGTGATTTTTATTGTGACTGCGACATTATGGCGGACACATCGGACATTTTTGACACATTTTTGGGACCATTGTCATTTATACAGCAATCACTGCTATATAAATGCAGTGATTCCTGTGTAAATCACACTGGCAGTGAGGGGGTCAGTGAAGGGGTTAACCAGGGGGTGGCAGTGTAGGGGTTAAGTGTTCCTAGGGGCGTGTTACTAACTGTTGGGGGCTGGGCTTTGGTTTAGTGAACACTGATCTCTGCTCCAATCACATTGAGCAGAGATCAGCATCACTTGTCGCTAGGCAGAACAGGGAGATGCTGTTTACAACGGCATCTCCTAGTTCAGCCGCACCATATATATATATATATATATATATATATATATATATATATATATATATATATATATATATATATTTTTTTTTAAACAAATTTAAAATAAAGATAAATAAATAAAAAATGATACAAACTCCCATACGGATATGTACATATTCAAAGAATTTTTCAAGTTTGCCTTCTCCCTAATCCTTGTATGTAATGCATATACAATAATTTTAAATAAATGAATAGCTTTCTAATTATTATTTTTAGGTGCCGCTGCTTTCCCACTAAAGGTGTCCCCTCTACTGTGTGTGCGGGGGGGGCCCTACTATACTGTCACCTCTTGCAAGTCCGTGGATCCAGGTGACGGGTTATTTCATCCCCCTTCTCTAATGGGGTGTGGGCACTGCAGTGTCTGTGTTGAGCCCTGGGAAAGATCTGCAGGAAAAGGCTTTTTGCTTTTAAGGAAAGTCTCTGGTTTGAGTGGAAAAGACTTGTTGGTGGAAAGCGTAAATATTACAGGTTGTCTTAAAAGCAAAGCAACTCAACTCATATAAATCAATATAATGAAATGTTAACATTTTTCCTTTTCGATATACTTGCAGAAATGTGAAAAGAAACCCCCTGAAAAAGACCGCAAGACTGCAATCATTTTTTCCAAGGTTGAAATGCATTGGGGTATTGTGTATATCATATGGTCATATAAATTAAGTGTTATGGAAATCTATTTGAATATAGTATAATCACTTTACAAAAGGAATTGTAAATTATGCATGCACCTTCCTCTACCTGAAACTGTTCCGCACTTTGTATCCCAGAGCTCTTATTTTAAACATATTTTGAACCCAATGATGTTTAACCAGTTCCCGACCGTCGCACGCCGATGTACGTCAGCAGAATGGCACGGGCAGGCATATTGGCGTACAGGTACGTCCAGTTTTAAATGCCGCCCTGTCACCGCAAGCGCTCCCCTGGCGGCACGCTCGTGTGCCGGTCGGGACCCCCGTGAGTGCAGTCGCGGGACCCGCGGACTCGATCGCCACAGGCATACCCACGATCGTCTCACGGGGTGGCTGGACGAAGAGATGCCATTGTAAACAGCATCTCCCCGTTCTGCCTAGCAACAAGTGATGCTGATCTCTGCTCCATGTGATTGGAGCAGAGATCAGTGTTCACTAAAACAAAGCCCAGCCCCCCACAGTTAGTAACATACCCCTAGGAACACTTAACCCCTACATTGCCACCCACTGGTTAATCCCTTCACTGCCAGTGCCATTTACACAGGAATCACTGCATTTGTATAGCAGTGATTGCTGTATAAATGACAATGGTCCCAAAAATGTGTCCGCCATAATGTCGCAGTGACAATAAAAATTGCTGATCGCCGCCATTACTAGTAAGAAATTATTATAAAAAATGCCATAAAACTACCCCCTATTTTGTAAACGCTATAACTTTTGCGCAAACCAATCAATAATCGCTTATTGTGATTTTTTTTACCAAAAATATGTAGAAGAATACGTATCGGCCTAAACTGAGCGAAAAAAAATGTTTTTTTTATATATTTTTGGGGGATATTTATTATAACAAAAAGTAAAAAAATAATGCGTTTTTTTCCAAAATTGTCGCTCTATTTTTGTTTATAGCGCAAAAAATAAAAAACACAGAGGTGATCAAATACCACCAAAAGAAAGCTCTATTTGTCAGAAAAAAAGGACATCAATTTTGTTTGGGAGCCACGTCTCACGACCGTGCAATTGTCAGTTAAAGCGACACAGTCCCGAATCGCAAAAAGTGGTCTGGTCTTAAACCAGCAAAATGGTACCGGTCTGAAAGTGGTTAACTTGTGTTTTGGATAATAAAATCAAGGAATTTTTGCAAATTATTTTGTTTTACATTGCTGCTAAAAAACACCACAGGGAATTTACCTGACCTTCCAATTTGATAACGGGGTGTGCAGCTAGCTCAGATTCCCCATGCGCCCCCCCCCCCTCTTTTGCTAAGAGAACTCTCATTTAAACCCAAATCATATCTGAGAGATATAAAAATCTTAAATAAAGTACATGGGTAACAACTCTTAAGCTATTGCTGCTGGAAACCCCTCATTAATCTTTTTTTTTTTTTTTTTTGGCTATTGGCTTTGTGGAGAAATGTATCTTAAAATTTTACAACTTTGTCTTCCAGATTTCTAATGGTAGTTCAAGGATACAAAATTGTCCATACGGTGCAATGAATGCAGCTTGGGCTGAGACAAAGTGCTTTGAAGGAAAGTACAATGTGGTCCAAATCCTCAGGATAAATCCTACGGCTTTAGGAAATGCTGAAGAATCCAATCCAGCACACTTAGTGCAGCACTTCTGATAGACTAAAGTGATCTCTAAGAGGCAAACAGACAAAAAAGAGCAAAGTGTGCAGACTTAGTGAGTGGGTAAACATTAAAGCATTAAAGCGGGAGTCCACCGGGACTCCGCGTTTTTTTTTTTTTTTTTTAAAAAGCCAGCAGCTACAAATACTGCAGCTGCTGACTTTTAAAATAGTGACACTTACCTGCCCAGCGCGCCCGCGATGTCGGCACCCGAAGCCGATCTCTAGGTCGTCTGTCGGGTCCTGCCGCCGCCATCTTGGGTATGGGAATCAGGAAATGGAGCCTTTCGGCTTCATTTCCCGGTTCCCTACTGCGCATGCGCGAATCGCGCTGCGCAATAAGGACGCTCCCCGCTGCCTCTGGGATCTGTGTGTTTCCCAGCAGTCAGCGGGGCACTTGCGGGAAGGGGCGGGCACTTGCGGAAAGGGGCGTAAGTTACGCCCCTTTCCGCAGAGAGCTATCCCAGAAGTGGGTGCAGTTACCTGGATTATCCAGGTAACTGCACCCCCCTCCCCCCTGAAAGGTGCCGATTGTGGCACAGGAGGGGGGGAGGGTTCCGATTAGCGGAAGGTCCACTTTAGGGTGGACCTCCGCTTTAAGGAGGGTGCAAATGCCTAGGGAATTATCACCAACACCATTTTTTATTTATTAAACAGCCAAAAGCGTACTCACAAACATGAGAAGATAAAAGCAGCATATCAAATCACAGCTCCAGAATTGGGGATATCGAAATCACTGTAGTTGGAAAGTGTTAACCTCTAAAATCTATATTTCTGATTTATTAATAACAAGATATGATATGGGTTAAATGAGAGTTCTATTGACCAGGAGGAAAAGCTTTAAATATAATAACATTTATTAAATGTAGTTGAAAGTCTAGCTAATGCACAAATCTCTATCTGTGGTCTTACCTCAAGGAAGACAATACTAGGCTGAAATAAAATATTTATATGAAGGAATACAGAGTATATTCTTTAACCACTTCACACCCAGGCCAATTCTGACATTTCTCTCCTACATGTAAAATGCATAATATTTTTGCTAGAAAATTATATAGAACCCCCAAACATTATATATGTTTTTTTAGCAAAGACCCTAGAGAATACAATAGCAGTTGTTGCAACTTTTTATCTTGCACGGTATTTGCGCAGCAATTTTTCGAACGCGTTTTTTTCAGAAAAAAAAACAGTTTCATTCTTTAAAAAAAAACAAAAAAACTAAAGTTAGCCCAATTTTTTTGCATAATGTGAGAGATGAAGATACGCAGAATAAATAGGTACCCAACATGTCACGCTTCAAAATTGCATGCGCTCGTGGAATGGCGCCAAACTTTGGTATTTAAAAATCCCCATAGGCAACGGTTTAAAATTTTACTGGTTACATGTTTTGTGTTACATAGGAGGTCTAGGACTAGAATTATTGCTCTCGCTCTAATGTTCGCAGTGATACCTCACATGTGTGGTTTGCACAACGTTTTCATATGTGGGCGGAACTTACGTATGCGTTCGCTTCTGTGTACGAGCTCACGGGGACAGGGGCGCTTACATTTTTTTTTTATTGTTAATTTTACTTTTATTTTTTTAGTTTGACACTTTAAAAAAAAAATGATTACTTTTATTCCTATTACAAGGAATGTAAACATTCCTTGTAATAGGAATATGGCACGATCGGACCTATATACAGTGAGATATGGGGTCAATAAGACCCCACATCTCACCTCTAGGCTGGGAAGCCTAAAATAAAAAAAAATGATCACGGCTTCCCAGCCGAGGCGGCGCCGTTATTTGAATGCAGAGGCCGGGCGTGATGTCATAACATCGCGCCCGGCCTCCAAACGATCATAGAGACTCCGGCGACCATCTGGTCCGCCGGAAATCTCTATGATCATTATCCTGGGGCCGGCGGATCCTGTGTCCATCTCACCGATGGAAGCGGTGAGTCAGTAGAAGCACCGGAGGGCGGCGGGAGGGGGAGATGTCCCCTCCCACCACCCGTTAGAATGATCAAGTGGCGGAACAGCCGCTGTGATCATTCTTATGGTGCAGGGAATCGCCGGCTAAAAATGCCAATATCTGAATGATGTCTGTAGCCTCAAACATCATTCAGATATAACCCCGGAAAGTCGAGGCCGTCCCAGGACGTCCACCTGGCAAGAAATGGTTAAGACAGTGATCTACTAGCTTATTTAGTTACCACTAACAGGGCATGCCTTTCCCATAATTACACATCCTTACCAAGGTTCCCTTCAGGCAGCTGGTTTCCCAGAAAGAGAATGTTACCTCCCCTTTGCTCTGAGTATATGCCTTCATGCTGATGCCCCATAGGCTGGCCTAGCTTGGATCATGATTGGAGGGCTTACTACATAAGTCGGCCTTTCATGCAAATCCTTGTGGCTATTCTGGGCAGGAGATGTAATTGAATTAGCCCAGGAACTTAGGTATTGATTATGGTTGGGCTCTCCTCATTGTCTACCCCAGCATGGGGTCCTTTGAAGTGAGTAGGTGTAAAACAATGGAATTGGCTCCCCATTGTTTGTATATACACGCCTCAGGCCCGCATTGTCTGCTCTTAACAAGTGCTTGGGGGAAGCCCTTTTACCCGGCTTTCATAGATGCAAGCCAAATGAGATATATTCATAATTACAATATTTTACAGCTATTAATGAAGATTTCACGTAAACTCATAAGGCAACAAAAGCTAAAGGAAGACAATTAGCAACTCACACAAATTCTGCATAATTTGTCTTACTTTATGTGAGTTGCTAATTGTCTTCCTTTAACCACTTCAGCCCCGGAAGGTTTTACCCTTTTAATGACCAGGCCATTTTTTTGCAATACGGCACTGCGTTACTTTACCTGACAATTGCGCACTTGTGCAATGTTGTACCTAAATAAAATTGATGTCCTTTTTTTCCCACAAATAGAGTTTTCTTTTGGCGGTATTTGATCACCTCGAAACGGCGAAACACGCAGCTGAGTCACCTTGCCGCAGTATAAATGCAGCGGCTGGTTGGCAAGTGGTTAACAAATGTTTACATGCCCACAACACTTAGTCTGTGCACTTTGCTCTGTTTAATTATTTTGTGTTGAAATTGCATCTGGAAAGATAACATTTATTTTACATGGTGTTTTTTCGAATATTATTCTTTGTATGCCAATGGGGTCACTTTAATGCCCCGTACACACGGTCGGAAATTCAGACGGAAAAAGTTTGAGAGCTGGATCTAAAATTTTCCGACAAGAAAACCTGATCTGACTTTTTCCAATCGTGTGTAGAGAATTCCGACGCATGCAAAGAAAAAAATTGGAGACGAAAGCTATTGGTTACTGGCCTCTACGTAGTCCTGTCGTACGTGTATGACCTCACCTCATTCCGAACGATCGGATTTTCCGACAACTTTGTGTGACCGTGTGTATGCAAGACAAATTTGGGCCAAAATCCGTCATAAAAAAAATCAGACGGATTTTGCTGTCGGAATGTTCGGCCATGTGTACAGGGCATTAGTGTTAAGTGTTGGGATTGTTACATTTGTTTAGGAAATTCATTATTGGTAAAAACTTTGTTAGCTACAGTATTAGCTTCAAATCCAAAATTGCCCGGACAGCAGAGCAAATATATCATTAATGTTAGTGCTACATTGTGGTTGGACTAATCACATAATATGTACTTTTTATTAGAATGAATGTGCACTAGGCCACAGTTTTCAACAGATCATAAAAATGTTCATGTAAAAGTTTATTCTGTATTATTAGAACTGTTTCCTACAGTTTCCCACATACAACCATATACATAAAAGTCTTGTAATGACCACAAGAGCACATTCAAAGAGTAAATATTGTATGTATTAAAGTTACATATTAGCAAAACAATGCTAATAGTTTTCTTGAATTTTTTTTTTTTTTTTCGTGGTTAAAAAGCACACATCGACAATAAGCACACTTCAGTCTAAAGTAGGGAGAAATGAGAGCTAAAATATTGTACAGGTGAAGCTAAAGCTGGCAATTTACTGAACACATTTCAACTGGTTCCTGATAAGCCAGCTAAATTTAGTTTAGTAGGTAGCCCTGTTGGCACCCTCCCATCTGCCCGAGCAGAAAATTTGATGATGTCCGTTGTCAGAATACAAAAGCTGCAATGGGAGACTTATCTATTTGCGCTATATAGCATGGATGTTCATGTTGTAAAGCTCTGTGCAAACTGTTGGTGCTATATAAATCCTGAATAATAATAATGGATGGAGTGATCTATTCAAATATTTTTTTTTTGTTTGGCCTGCAACGTGACAAATGTAACAAAGAAAATCTTTGTGTGTATAGGCCTTCCTAAAACTAAAACACAATGGGAACATTTGTTAAACTCACAGGGGTCAATTCACAATTGTTTATTGCATGCAATATTAGAGTCACATGACCTATATCCATAAATTATCGCATGTGATAATTTTAGAGCTAAAAAAAATTGTAAAATTGCACCAGATGGGGATTGCGAATAAAGGCACAGTCAAAGTTTTCATAGTTTCACAATTCAAAGTTTGTCATAATTGTTCTCAATTTGGTTCAGTGTTACAGTCTATGAACAATAATTGAAATAAAACAACAAACAAAAAAAACTAAATTAAGTGCTAAATATTGCAAAATAGAACAATATAACTCATTTGTTAAATAGAGCATGCTTTTTAGTGAACTTTTAGTAAAAATAAAATACCGTAATTATTATTATAAGGCAAAAATGTCTGTGACATTTAACTCTAATGCCGTGTGCACACGACCGGTTTTTCCCGTTGGAATGAGAGTAGGGGGAGCATACTAGCGCCCCCTACATATGGGAATAGGGACAAGGGAATTTCAGTTATATTTTCTTATCAGTAATTAATTGGTTACTTACCTGGTCACCTGATTAATCTTCCAGAATATTCTTCAGTTACATCAGGTGATCCAACGAACCTATGAAAATAAACAGAAGGTTATAAAAGGAAAATAACCAACAAATTTTATCAGAACAACGGTGGCAGCAGAAGAGAAAGGCGCACACCCTCCCCCTCCCAATGTCGCGGTCCTTCCCCTCCACCCCCTTTTTATTTGGTAGCCCATCTTTTATTTTTCATTGTTGGTATAGTTTTTTGTTATTACTTTATGGGTTCGAGCTTTTAAAGCTGAACTTTTTTGGTATTTTATAATCGAAAGATGATTATAAAGTTTATATCGTCAATGTGTGTATATTGTTTAATGTTAAGTTGGTTAATATATATATATATATATCGTCATGCCAATAAAATAAAGGGCCGCGGCCATTCATACCACAGAAGTGAGTTATTATTTTTATTTTTATTTAAAGTCATTAAGAAATTAAATTTGTCATCTAGTCTCATAAACTTCGAAGGTTTTTCAGACGAAACTGTCGTGCATATACATGATCACACCAAAGTCCAATCATTAAGAACGCGGGGATGTACAGCATGTACAACGGGACTAGAAAAAGGAAGTTCTATAGCCAGTAGCCAATAGCTTCTCTCTTGTACTTTCTTTAGAGCATGCATCGTTTTTGGTCCGTCAGAACAGCATACAGACGAGCGGTTTTCCGAAAAGGAATTGGTTCTGTCGGAAATATTTAAAGCATGTTCTATTTCTAGGTCCATCAGAATTTTCCTAAAAAAAGTCAGATGAGGCATACACACTATTGGAATATACAATAAAAAGCTTCCGTCTGACTTTTTCTGTTGGACATTCCGCTCATGTGTATGCGGCAAAAGTGAACTGACTCCACACTTACAGGTTTAGAGCTGAACAGTGGCTTCATGTTTAGCACTAGCGTCCTCGACACAAATTCCACCCAGAACAATATCTGCATAGAGTTTGCCTGTTGTACAAATTTCCTCTGGGTATTCTAGTTTTCTCCCACACTCTAAAGGCATGCTAGCAGATCGATCAGTCCCTCTTTAAATTGGCCCTAGCATGTGTGTGCATGTACAAAATATATGCATGTCAGACAAGGATTAGATTAGAATTTAAGCTCCTTGGGGGCAGGGACTGCTGTGAATGTACAGTATGTAAAAAACATTTACAAATCTGGTTGGTTCCACTCAACCATTTGCATATGACAAGTCAACTTGAGCTTGGACTGGCTCATTCTCCTCTTCACTTCAGCAGAGATCATGTTACCTAATGTTTTGGGTACTGCAGGGCCGTCTTTAAAGCAGGGCAAAAGGGGCAGCTGCCCTGGGCCCTGTCATTGTTGGGGGGCCCAAAACAGCTGCCTCATACTTGCCAACTATCCAGGTTTAAATTCCCTTGTCCCTTGAAGTTTTATTCCTGTGCTGTGTCCCAATATCTCAGTGTGAAGTGCTGGTACTAATTCTGCCCAGCTCTGCCTTATTGTTCTGTGCAGATGACTCTACATGTAAACACAGAGTCTGCAGGTAATAACTGGAATTCGTATGTAAATAACGGCAACAATACTAAGTAAATAGCTGCAGGTGGCGGCATTGATATGTAAATAAAGGCGGCATTCCTATGTATATCATGCTTCCCTGCTGTGAGGAGGTGATGTGCTGTAACCTCTAGCAACTAGTCAGTAAGCAGTAATGATATGCTGTAACTGCTGGCAACCAATCGCAATTGCTGCCTGATCTGATACAGAAAACTGATTTTAAGTCTAGCTGCTATTTATTGTATGTCTCAGAGTAGGTGGAGAGGAAAATTGCATGGGGGGGGGGGGGGGGCAAGAAAATTTTTACCCAGGGTCCAATCTAAATTAACCACTACAATACAGGGCACTTTCGCCCCCTTCCTTCCCAGCCCAATTTTCAGCTTTCATCGTTCTCACAATTTCAATGACAATTGCGCGGTCATGCTACGCTGTACCCAAATTAAATTGTTACCATTTTGTTTGCACAAATAGAGCTTTATTTTGGTGTTATTTATTAACGACTCCGTTTTAAATTTTTTGTGATACAAGAGAAAAAATAGCGGAAATTTGGAAAAAAAACTATATTTTCTTCTTTCTATTTTAAAAGAAATCCAATAAAATCAAATTTTGTCATAAATTTAAGCCAAAATGTATTCTGCTGCATGTCTTTGGTGAAAAAAAATTGGTTAAGTGTATAATAATTGGTTTGTGTGATCACGGACACATGTACGCAAATGATCATGTACATATGTGTGCAGGTGATCACGGACATATGTGTACAGATAATCATTGGGACATGGGATTTTAGTGGGACATATGTGGGGGACATGTTTTTATTATTAGGGACGTGTTTTTTATTATTTGGGGACATGTATGTTTTGGGGACATGTGTGTTTTGGGGACATATGTGGGGACATTGTGTTTATACTGTGTGGTGTGTTGTGTGTTTACACTAGACTGGTGATCAGTGAGTAAAAAGCTGTAAAAAACAGCTCATACTCACTGATCACCAGCCGGCTGCAGCGATCTGCTCTCCTCTCCTCAGCGATGACTTCTGTGTGAGGAGAGGAGGAGCCGATTGCCTAGCAACCGGTTGTTTGTTTACATCGTATGACGGCCGTGATTGGACATGGCAGTCATGTGATCAGGAGGGCCAATCACAGAGCCCTCCTGCCGATCCGAGATGCGCAGTGTCCGGGTGACACGAGCGCATCGGGATCGCGCCGCTCCGTGGGCACGCAGGCGCGCGATCCCCTCCTTCTGAAGTAGAGAGCTCCCACCCGGCCGTATATGTACATTGGCCGGGTGGGAAGTGGTTAAAGACGGCCTTGGGGTACTGGTTATGGGAGAAGCATCCGCTGGAGTTTGGAACAATGTTTTCGCCAAGAAAAGTTATTTTGACTTTTATTACTATGTATCTGTCCCTATTATAAAGTGATCACAGCTTTGAGTAGACAGGTGTGTATACTCCAGAAACAAAAGATCCACAGATCAACTTTTCATAACTTCCCACATCCTATGTGTAGGGCATGGAAACAATCCCTCTTCTAAGGCAAAGAATGAATAAATCTGGGCATTTACCGTCACTTAAGCATTGTCTTCAATTATTCTTTATTGATATGCACCTTGCAAGCACAGAATAACTGCTGACATATTTCTGCTGAACAATTTTTGTTGTGCTGCACAAAAGTTTTGTTAAAGTAACCTCCCCTTGTGTACAAGGTGCATTTTCAATAAACAGTCATTGAAGAAGATGCTTAAGAGCGGGTAAAGTCTTTGATGTGATTATAGGTCTATTTTAAAGAAAGTTATTGTTTCTGATTTTCTATAATGAAAATAAATGCATGAGACTCACATATTAAACCCATTTAATTTGTGCTAAAAGTTAAATTCTCAGCTTTGTGCTCTCACTAACAAAATAAATCAGTTTCAGATGTTTCTTGAAAGTATAGAAATAATACTATATGTAATGAAATATAATTCTGAAATTAAAATATTTAATTAGTTTAACCACTTAAGGACCGCAGTATTGCCATTGTACGTCATCGCAATGGCACAGGCAGGCACAAGCACATACATGTACATGCCTGCCTTCCAGCGGGTGGGGGGTCCGACCGAACCCCCTCCCGCTGGATACGGTGGTCCGGTTCGCTCCAGGAGCGATCGGTGATGAGGGGATGGCCGTTGGTTTCTGGCCACCCCCTCTGGATCGCTCCTGGCCAATGAGAAGCTTCCTCCCATTGTGTATTGTTTACACAGGAAGGAGGAAGTGATGTCATTCTCCTCGGGGCGGTCTTTTTGACCGGACTACGAGGAGAAGACTAAAAGTAAGTGTGCACAAACACTACACTGACATGTAGGTACACACAGGCACACAAACACCCCCCCCCCCCGATCGTCCCCCGATCCCCCCCAGTCACAGTGTCACTGATTGCATGGATCATTTCTTTACTGATCACTGCATTCAGTGTCAGTTGTAACAGTAAAAACTGTCAGGGCAGTTAGTGTTAGGTCCAGGGTAGCCCCCTATCACCCCCCAAAAAAGATTTAACCCCATGATTGCCCCTAGAGTTAACTCTTTCACCCCCTTTTGCCAGTGTCACTAAGCGATCATTTTTCTGATCACTGCATTAGTGTCGCTACTGTCGTTAGGTAGCTAGTTATTTTTTTAGGTTCACCGCCAGGTTTTTATATCGCTAGGTACCCCGATATACTACCCAATAATGGTTTTAACCCCCTGATTGCCCCTAGTTTACCCTTTCACCCCCTTTTGCCAGTGTCACTAAGCGATCATTTTTCTGATCGCTGCATTAGTGTCGCTAGTGTTGCTAGGTAGCTAGTTATTTTTTTAGGTTCACCGCCAGGTTTTTATAGCGCTAGGTACCCCGATGTACTACCCAATAATGGTTTTAACCCCCTGATTGCCCCTAGTTAACCCTTTCACCCCATTTTGCCAGTGTCACTAAGCGATCATTTTTCTGATCGCTGCATTAGTGTCGCTAGTGTCGCTAGGTAGCTAGTTATTTTTTTAGGTTCACCGCCAGGTTTTTATAGCGCTAGGTACCCCGATATACTACCCAATAATGGTTTTAACCCCCTGATTGCCCCTAGTTAACCCTTTCACCAGCGATCACAGTATAAGCGTCACTGGTGACGCTGGTTAGCCAGTTAGTTATTTAGGTTCCCACGTCAGGTTTTTATATAGCGCCAGGGACCCCATATACTACCTAATAAAAATTTGAACCCCCTGATTGCCCCTAGTTAACCCTTTCACCACTAATCACCGTATAAGTGTTACAGGTGACTCTGGTTAGTTTGCATTTTATAGCATCAGGGCACCCACCATTTATTACCCAATAAAGGTTTAACCCCCTGATCACCCGGCGGGTGATATCAATTAGGTTTTAGGGTCAGGGTCTGCGTCGCCCCAGGCAGCGTTAGGTTAGTGCCAGTACCGCTAACACCCACACACAAAGCATACACCTCCCATAGTGGTATAGAATCTGAACAGATCAATATCTGATCTGATCTGATCAGATCTATACTAGCATCCCCAGCAGTTTAGGGTTCCAAAAAAACGCATTGTTAGCGGGATCAGCCCAGATACCTGCTAGCACCTGCGTTTTGCCCCTCTGCCCAGCCCACCCAAGTGCAGTATCGATCGATCACTGTCACTTACAAAACACTAAACACATAACTGCAGCGATCGCAGAGTCAGGCCTGATCCCTGCGATCGCTAACAGACTTATGCCCATAGCATGTGTGAGCAATATATCATTTAGTGACAACTTTGTGCAAAAAAAAAAGTTTGTAATATTCCCGCAACTTGTGGCAAAATATAAAATATTCCATGGACTCAACATGCCTCTCAGTAAATAGCTTGGGGTGTCTACTCGGAATATATTTTGGGATGCAATTCCACATATAACCATGGCATGTGTGAGCAATATATCATTTAGCGACAACTTTTTGTAAAAAAAATAAAAATAAAAAAATAAAATGTTGTCATTATTCAATCCCTTGGGACAAAAAAAAAAAATATTTAATGGTCTCAACATGGCTCTCAGCAAATAGCTTGGGGTGTCTACTTTCCAAAATGGGGTCATTTGGTGGGGGGGTTTGTGCCATCTTGGCATTTTATGGCCTTCAAATCTGTGATAGGTAGTGATAGGTAGTGAGGAGTAAAATAAAAAATGTATGCCCTTAGAAATCCTGAAGGCGGTGCTTTGATTTCGGGGTCCCGTACGCGGCTAGGCTCCCAAAAAGTCCCACACATGTGGTATCCCTGTACTCAGGAGAAGCAGCAGAATGTATTTTGGGGTGTCATTTCACATATGCCCATAGCATGTGTGAGCAATATATCATTTAGTGACAACTTTGTGCAAAAAAAAAAAGTTTGTAATATTCCCGCAACTTGTGGCAAAATATAAAATATTCCATGGACTCAACATGCCTCTCAGTAAATAGCTTGGGGTGTCTACTTTCCAAAATGGGGTCATTTTGGGGGGTTTTGTGCTATTTTGGCATTTTATGGCCTTCGAAACTGTGATAGGTAGTGAGGAGTGAAATCAAAAATTTGTACCCTTAGAAATCCTGAAGGTGGTGATTGGTTTTCGGGGTGCCGTGCGCGACTAGACTCCCAAAAAGTCCCACACATGTGGTATCCCCATACTCGGGAGAAGTAGCGGAATATATTTTGGGGTGCAATTCCACATATAACTATGGCATGTGTGAGCAATATATCATTTAGTGACAACTTTTTGTAAAAATTTTTTTTTTTTTTTTGTCATTATTCAATCCCTTAGGACAAAAAAAATAAATATTCAATGGGCACAACATACCCATCAGCAATTTCCTTGTGGTGTCTACTTTCCAAAATGGGGTCATTTGGGGGGGGGGTTTGTACTGCCCTGCCATTTTAGCACCTCAAGAAATGAGATAGGCATTCATAAATTAAAAGCTGTGTAAATTCCAGAAAATGTACTCTAGTTTGTAGACGCTATAACTTTTGCGCAAACCAAAAAATATACGCTTATTGACATTTTTTTTACTAAAGACATGTGGCTGAATACATTTTGCCCTCAATGTATGACTAACATTTAGTTTATTCGATTTTTCTTATAACAAAAAGAAGAAAATATATTTTTTTTTCAAAATTTACGCTCTTTTTCCATTTATATCGCAAAAAATAAAAATCGCAGAGGCAATCAAATACCATCAAAAGAAAGCTCTATTTGTGGGAAGAAAAGGACGCAAATTTCGTTTGGGTGCAATATTGCATGACCGCGCAATTACCAGTTAAAACAGCGCAGTGCGAAATTGGAAAAAGACCTCTGGTCCTTAAGGTGTTTATTGGTCCGGGGCTGTAGTGGTTAAAGTGTATCTGCAAACAAAAACAAAATCCCCCCTAAATGATCTATGTACATTGGAAGGATTTCTGTTCTGAAGAAATAGCTATTTGTTTCACTATGTCTTTCCCAGACTGAATCCTGAAAGGCAGTGTCTGTCTTCATTATAATCACCTTTCTACCTCGCCACTCTTATGCCCTGTACACACGGTCAGACTTTCCGACAGAAAATGTGCGATTGAATCTTGTTGTCGGAAAATCCGATCATGTGTGGGCTTCATCAGACTTTTTCCGTCGGAATTTCTGACACAAAATTTTGAGAGCTGGATCTAAAATTTTCCGACAACAAAATCCGAATTTTTAAATTCCGATCTCATGTAGACAATTCCGACGGACAAAGTGCCACGCATGCTCAGAATAAATTACGAGAAGAAAGCTATTGGATACTGGCCTCTTTATAGTCCCGTTGTACGTGATTTACGTCACCTCATTCTAAACGATCAGATTTTCTGACAACTTTGTGCGACCGTGCGTATGCAAGACAAGTTTGGGCCAAAAAAATCTGATGGATTTTGGCGTCGGAATGTGTGTACAGGGCATAAGTGTTCTAATGTGAAAAGCTGTAGTGTCTGCATTCAGGGATGGGCTTTGGGTTCAGATAGAAGATGAATGTGGTCTTAACTGTGCCTGTTTAGCATTCGGTGAGCAGATAAACTAAATGGGGCATTTGCCTGCCTGCTGTACCAAACCTCCAGCTGTGATAGCTTTCTGCTCAGACCGGTTGTTAGGGAGTCAGCCTCCCCATGTTCAGGGCATGTGGCCTAGTAGGGTTTGAGAGGGGGCCACATGCTCACAACTTCCTACCCTACCCTACCCACACCTAGCAACTGTATTTTAATTTTTTCCATCAGCTCATCCCCCCACAGTTATTACCTTTCGTTTCAACTTGACCCTCCCTTCTAGATTGTAAGCTCTAATGAGCAGGGCCCTCTGATCCCTCCTGTATTGATTTGTATTGTAAGTGTACTGTCTGCCCTCATATTGTAAAGCGCTGCGCAAACTGTTGGCGCTATATAAACCCTGTATAATAATAATAATAATAACTTCCCACTTCATCTTTTGTCCCTAGCCAGGTTGGATGGTTTGATGAGACTATAGTACTGATTTTGAAGGGGGACCCATTGTAATTTTTTTATATACATTTTTGCTAAAGGACAGTTTAGAAAAAAAATGCCTGCGATTTACATTTTCTATTTGGCTTTTATTTTTCTGTACAAAATATATTACAGGCACTTAAGGATTTAGAATGCATATTGGGGGTTCCGATGTCACTTTTTACAAATAAACCAAGTTCGCAGAAAAATGCACTGCCCCACCCTTCCCATTATTAATTTGACAATTCCTTGCTTATTAGCAATACAAATGGCCAGAACTGATTTTAAAGGTTCAGGTCTTATTAACTTCAGTGAGGTTTGGAATAACAATTAGAACTTGTTAGCTGTTTGGCGAAAGTCTCATGAATTGAACCCTGGTACATTCAGCTCATCCCTATTTGTATCCCTTTAGTGGGCAAGTCTTAGGGTGCATTTCACCAAAAACAACATTACTTTTCCAGGGGACACCTAAAACATTTCTTGTATCTTATTGCAGTCTTCTGGGAAAATCAGTAATCAGACTGCAAAAGCAGCAAATTACATTTCTGGGGGCATTCCCTACACCAGCCGTGTACAAAGTAACTCCAGGTTACCTTATTGTAATGCATTTCTTGACAGTTTCATAAAATTACAGAGCCTGTACATTAAAATGAAAATGTAATTTTTAATAACATTAAATGACAAACTTTCTTATGCAGTGTGTTATTTTTTTTAAATACAAATAGAGTTTTCTTTTAAATTATTTTGCCAAATAACTACTTTTACAAATGTTTTAAAACTTCAAAACTTGTAATTTACAATTCTTTTTCTAAAAGCTTTAGTCAACTAATAATTTAAAATCTCTTAGTTATATTCTTCAGTGCAACAGTTTAAAATCATACACAATAAATGGAACATTCAACAAATATTCTGTCATTCAGACACTAAACTATTGTATATTGGAAATCTATTATAACAAAGAATAGAAAGCATTTGCAAAATATATATATATATTTTTTTTATTGAAGTATAATCAATTGAAAAGCATCATAAATACATACTACATGATATCATTTTTGACATTATTGCAATTATCTTTTCTTTCTTAAGTTGCAACTTATTTGAAAGCATTGTTCTCCAAAGACAGATACAAAAATAAAACAACAATTATTGAAGATGCATGTTGAAAGTCTAAGTTAAGATGAAAATACAAAGGATTATGGAAAAATATATACAAATGTTTTCTGTGATGTGCCATGAGTCAGCAGTAGTGTCATGACAAATGCTTTATACATGGCAAGGAAATTAAAGACTTAACATATGTTGCAAATAATAAGCTGTCCACTCAAATTTCAATGCTGCTCAAAGCAGTCTGTACCGACATTATCTGTGTGTTATATGTGTTGAGGGAAAATCAATACAGAGAGAGAGATATGGGACACTGCATGGGTCAAACACATGCCCCTTCCCAAGTTATCTTTGTTGAAGAACATATCTTTATTTTAAGACTTTAACATACATATGTTTCACACAGATTGGTAAAAGTATATGTGAACCCTTACCTTATAAAACAACCTATTCTGTTTAAAATAGTAATGCAAATGTTTGTTTGTATGTATATATATATATATATATTTGGACCAGTGCACAAAGTAAGGTCCATATATATATATATATATATATATATACCCGTATTTATCGGCGTATAACACGCACAGGTGTATAACACGCACATTCATTTTAAGAGGGAAGTTTCAGGAAAAATTTTTTTTGTATTGGCGTATAACACACACACGCTATTTGGACACGATTTTCATGGTGAAAAAGTGAGTGTTATACTCCAATAAATACAGTGTGTATATATATATATATATATATATATATATATATATATATATATATTGTAGACATGTCACTGGAGAAGTGGTTGAGGGGGTGTACATCTCACCTAGGTTGCTACACAGTGTGAGATGGTAAGTCCAGGATGGATCAGTTTCTCAGCAGCAATATGCTGCTGAGTTGTTATTTAATCTTGCTGGGCCTGGGTTTATATGGAATGGCAGGTAGGTTTGGTAGAGGGACCTGTCATTCCACACCCCCCATCCCTCGTTCCAGTTCTGGGTTTTGGATCAGGTGAGCTTTGATCCTAATTAGCCTGGGAAGGTAAAGGCTCTGCGGGCCTGCAGGTGTTCGCTCTCAGCCAGGGAAACGAACAGTCTGTGTGTTTGAGGAAGCTGCAAGCACAGCCACTGCTGGAGCTCAAATCCACCCTGCGATATCCAGGCGAAAGACGCTGTGTTTATAAGTGTCAGATAGGTGAGAAGAACCTGTTTAGTAAGCGCCCAGCCGGGCTAGGTTGTTTGTTTTGTTATTATTTTGTTCCTGTTATACACAAGAAGCACGGTGTTGCTGTATATTTTGTTTGTTGGACTGTTTGTACCACGAATAAACGCCAAGGTCTGCTTTATAAAGTCCAAGTCTGCTGTGAACTGTGTCCAAACACACCCTACCCCGGGAAGATCCCTTACAATATATATATATATATATATATATATATATATATACACACACAAAAGTATTGGGGCACCTGCCTTTAAATGCACATGAACTTTAATGGCATCCTAGTCTAAGCCCCTGTACACACGGTCGGAGATTTCCACAACCAAATCCGTCGGATTTTGTCCGTCGGATCTTGTCCGAAACTGTTGCATACACACGGTCGGGCCAAGTTGGCACAAAAATCGGATCTTTCAGAACGTGATGACATAATTTTGTTACGATGGGACTACATTCAGGCTAGTAGCCAATAGCTTTGATGTAGGAATTTGATCTGAGCATGCGTGGCACTTGGTCCGATGAAAATGCTCTACACATGAACGGATTAGGTCCGTCCGGCCCAGTTGGTCGGGAAATATTTCCAACATGTTGGAAAATTGGGTTGGACGGAGATTCGGACGGAATCAGTCCGATGCATACCACACACAGTCGGATTATCTGACGACACGGTCCGATAAGTCGCAATCCGAAAGATTATCTGACCGTGTGTACAAGGGCTTAGTCCGTAGGGTTCATTACTGAGTTGACCCACCTTTGCAGCTATAACAGCTTCAACTGTTATGGGAAGGCTGTACACAATGTTTCAGAGTTTGCGTCTATGGGAATGTTTGACCATTCTTCCAGAAGCGCAATTGTGAGGTCAGGCATTGATGTTGGATGTGAAAGCCTGGCTCGCAGTCTCTGCTTTAATTCACCCCAAAGGTGTTCTATCAGGTTGAAGTCAGGACTCTGAGCAGGCCAGTCAAGTTCATCCACCTCAAACTAGCTCATCCATGTCTTTATGGAACTTGCTTTGTTCACCGGTGTACAGTCATGTTGGAACAAGAAGAAGCAAGCCCTACACAAGAAGAAGCGAGCCCTAAAAGGTTCCCACAAAGTTGAGAGCATGAAATTGTCCAAAATGTATTGGTATGCTGCTGCCTTAAGAGTTTCCTTCACTGGAACTAAGGAGCCAAGCCCAACCCCTGAAAAACAACCCCACACCATAATACCCCCTCCATCAAATGATTTGGACCAGTGCACAAACTAAGGTCCATAAAGACATGGCTGAGTGAGTTTGGGACAGTTTTCCTTTGATAATAAAAAAATCAGGAGATATCCATTACCATTTACTACTAACAGCAAGCCCAATTTGTCCTGAAAATTATAATTGTAATTAGTGATGGACGAACTTCCGACGGGACGTTTCGCGAACGCGAAACGCGAACGGACACAAACGTTCGCGAAAACGACCGTTCGCCGCGGGCTCCATTGACTTCAATGGGAGGCGAATTTCGCAAACCTTTAGGTCGAATTTGCGGCCACGGGGTAATTATTAGGGGGTAGCACGTAGTCCCACCACCTGGACAATAGCATAATACATGTATGAGGTGAATTTGGGATCGATAACTACAAGCATTTTTTTTTTATTTGGGAAATTGTTCTGACAATTCAGGACTATGGAGCTAATGAAGGCAATGGAGGAGAGGGAAGGTCAGGGACCAGGGTAGGCAAACAAGAGGGTGCAGGAGATACAGAGCACTGACAGCAGCACCGTAATACAGAGCACTGACATCAGCACCGTGACATACAGCGCTGACAGCAGCTCCGTGACATACAGCGCTGACAGCAGCTCCGTGACATACAGCGCTGACAGCAGCTCCGTGACATACAGCGCTGACAGCAGCTCCGTGACATACAGCGCTGACAGCAGCTCCGTGACATACAGCGCTGACAGCAGCACCGTGACATACAGCGCTGACAGCAGCTCCGTGACATACAGCGCTGACAGCAGCTCCGTGACATACAGCGCTGACAGCAGCTCCGTGACATACAGCACTGACAGCAGCTCCGTGACATACAGCGCTGACAGCAGCACCGTGACATACAGCGCTGACAGCAGCTCCGTGACATACAGCGCTGACAGCAGCTCCGTGACATACAGCGCTGACAGCAGCTCCGTGACATACAGCGCTGACAGCAGCTCCGTGACATACAGCGCTGACAGCAGCTCCGTGACATACAGCGCTGACAGCAGCTCCGTGACATACAGCGCTGACAGCAGCTCCGTGACATACAGCGCTGACAGCAGCTCCGTGACATACAGCGCTGACAGCAGCTCCGTGACATACAGCGCTGACAGCAGCTCCGTGACATACAGCGCTGACAGCAGCACCGTAAGCAGCCCCAGGAGGAAGTCAGCACAGCACAGGGATGGTGTGATCCCCTCATAATAAGAACCCCCAGGAGGAAGTCAGCACAGCACAGGGATGGTGGGAGCCCCTCATAATAAGAACACCCAGGAGGAAGTCAGCACAGCACAGGGATGGTGGGAACCCCTCATAATAAGCAGCCCCAGTAGAAATATGACACCGCTCAACCTCTTCAAAGAGGAGGGTAGGGGCATATAGTACGGTGTGCTTTTTTGGGTCAGGGAAGTGAGCCAAATGAATTAAGAAGGTCTGTGTGCTTGATTCCAAAAATTGTTTATAGACATATACATGGTCTACTGATCACATGTGTTGAATTCCTCCGAGATCCATGCCTCATTCATTTTTAGAAATGTGAGGTAGTTAACACTGTGGTGAGCTAGGCGAGTACGCTTATCGGTCACAATCCCCCCTGCTGCGCTGAACGTCCTTTCGGACAGGACACTGGATGAGGGGCAAGCCAACAGTTCGATTGCAAATTGGGCAAGCTCTGGCCAGAGGTCAAGCCTGCCCACCCAGTAGTCTAGGGGTTCATCACTCCTCAGAGCGTCCACATCGGCCGTTAACCCAATGTAGTCGGACACCTGACGGTCTAGGCGTTCCCTGATGCTGGATCCGGATGACACCTGTCGATGGGTCGGCTGAAAGAATGACCTCATATCCGAAGTCACCAACACATCTTCAAACCGGCCTCTTCTTGCAGGCGCTGTTGGATTGGTACCCGCAAATCCTTCTCTGGGAGTGGGAATTGCTCCTCTGCCAGCGCACGCAAAAGCAGAATGCAGCATTTCTCGAAGCAAGGCCTGGAAGTGCTGCATTCTGACAGCCCTCTGCGACGGCGGTAACATTTCCGCCATTTTGTGTTTGTACCGGGGGTCTAAGTACGTTGCCACCCAGTACTGGTCCTTGACCCTCATGCTTTTTATACGGGGGTCCCTATTAAAACACTGGAGCATGAAGGCCCCCATTTGCACTAAAGTGGAAGCGGTGTGGTGGCCTGGCTCCTGCTCATCATCCAGGATAATGTCGTCCTCTTCATTCTCCTCTCCCCATCCTCGCACAACAGGGATCCCAGAAAGGTTTAAAGCATGCTCTTCTTGCTCCTGCTCATCCGCCCCGGCACCATCCTCCTCTGACTCCTCATCAGACTCCTGTTGTTGACTTGTCTCAGATAGAGTAGCCCCCCCTGGGAATTCATCCAGCATTGCGACTTCCTCATCTTCCCGCTCCTGCTCCTCCACAGCCTGATCAATGACACGACGCAATGCACGCTCCAGAAAGAAGGCATAAGGTACCATGTCACTGATGGCGCCATGGCTGCGACTGACCAGTTTGGTGATCTCCTCAAATGGCCGCAGAAGTCTGCATGTGTCGCGCATGAGCAGCCACTGGCGCGGTGAAAAAAAACCCAGCTCCCCAGAACCGTTTCTTTCGCAGAGTTCATACAGGTAGACGTTAACTGCACGTTTCTGCTGGAGCAGCCTATCAAGCATATAGAAGGTTGAGTTCCATCGCGTCGGGCAATCGCAAATAAGACGTCTGACCGGCAGATGGTGTCGCCGCTGAATGTCAGCAAGGCGAGCCATGGCCGTGTAAGATCTTCTGAAATGGGCCGAGATTTTCCTTGCCTGCCGCAAGATGTCCTGGACCCCAGGGTATTTGACAAGGAATCGCTGCACGACCAAGTTTAAGACGTGTGCCATGCACGGCACGTGCGTGATTTTGCCCTGTTTCAATGCGCTAAGCAGATTGGCACCGTTGTCACACACCACTTTACCAACTGTCAAATTGAGCGGTGTTAGCCACTCATCTGCCTGTGAACGCAAAGCTGAAAGGAGTGCCGGGCCAGTGTGGCTCTTTGCTTCCAGGCACAACAGACGCAGCACGGCATGGCAACGTCTCACCTGGCATGTGGAATAGGTTCTGGGGAGCTTGGGCGGTGCAGTGGAAGAGACGCTAGCAGCGGAAAAGGAGGAGGCAGCTGAGGAGGAGAGGGAGGAGGATGGAGTAGGAGGAGGAGAAGAAGAGTCAGGCCTGCATGCAATCCGTGGCGGTAAAACCAAATCTACACGGGTGCCACGGGTTACATGCTTGACGGCCGTCAGAAGGTTCACCCAGTGGGCAGTAAAACTGATATACCTTCCCTGCCCGTGTTTGCTAGACCACGTGTCTGTGGTCAGATGTATCTTGGCACCGACACTGTGTGCCAGAGATACATTCACTTGCCGCTGAACATGGCCATATAGCTCTGGGATGCCCTTCTCTGAGAAATACTTCCTTCCTGGGACCTTCCATTGTGGTGTTCCAATGGCCACAAATTTGCGAAAGGCCTCCGAGTCCACCAGTTTATATGGCAGTAGTTGGCGGGCTATGAGTTCTGACAAGCCAGCCGCCAACCGTTGGGCAAGAGGGTTATCCGGCGTCATCATTTTTTTACGCTCAAACATTAGGCCCACGGAAGCCTGCCTTTTTGCAGAAAAATGTGAGCTTGGCGTGATGGAAGGTGGAGTGGAGGACAATTGTGAGGAGAGAGGAGAAGGAGAAGTAGAAGACGAGGCTGGACGGTGAGAGCCTGCAGTGTGGCTTTGTGTGTTCCGTTGCTCCCACTGGGCTCGGTGATGGCTGCTCATGTGCCTTCTTAAGGCGGTCGTCCCTAGGTGAGTATTGGGCTTACCGCGACTAACGCGTTGACTGCAAAGATTGCAGATGGCAACGCTATTGTCAGCAGCGGACACGTTAAAAAAAGCCCACACTGCGGAGCCATGTGCCGGTGTCCTGGGAGCGCCAGATGTGACCGTACATGGTCGATGACTCGCTCCTGATACATTTGCAGTCTGCTTTGTCCCTGCTGTGCAATGTAAGTCATTGCTGCTTCTCCTCCCTATCTGCTGGTCCATATCTCCCTCTGAACTCCCCTCCTCTTCCTCTCTTGTGGGCACCCACGTGACATCACTAGACACGTCATCATCAACGTCACCTTCCCCACCGCTATAAGTAGAGTAGGCAGCAACACCGGGGACCAACCTCCTCCTTGGGCTGATCTGGGTACTGGCGTCAGACTGCTGAGTAGCGCTTGTTGCTACCTCCTCTTCCTGATCCAATACCAAGAGTGGCTGCGCATCAGAAATGTCCTCTTGATATGGATCGGAAAATAATTCCAGTGACTCAAGCGGAAGGTATGTGGTGGTGGTGGTGGTGGTCGTGTTGTTGGTGGTAGTGTCTTTGGGGGTGCACATAGCAGAGAGTGAAGAAGAGGGTGCAGATCGAGAGGATGAGGAGGGTGCAGAAGAGTAAGGCTGAGCGAGCCACTCAACCAAGTCTGGTGCATCCTTTAAAGTAATTGAACGCACCTTCTGCAACTTCCCACTTTGGCTCAAGCCTGTTGCTCCTGCCCTACCCCTACCACCCCTGCGGAAGGGCCTGCCTCTTCCTCTGCATGTCATTTTTTAAATGACCCTGTGACAAAACTCTTAGTCCCTATACCGCTGAAGGACTGCTGCAGTATAGGTGAGCGGTCAGCAGTGGTGCACGTCAACCCTATCTATTGTGGACCTATAGCGGTCCTTACAGAACAGCAGACTGTACCGCACTCAAGCCTATGTACCGTAGCACCCTATACCAAGTTACCAGTCCTTATAAGAACTTTTGTGGACCAAGCAGGTTGTGTATTAGTGTTTAGCAGACTGTACGTCAGTCCCTATACCGCTGAAGGACTGCTGCAGTATAGGGCAGCGGTCAGCAGTGGTGCACGTCAACCCTATCTATTGTGGACCGATAGCGGTCCTTACAGAACAGCAGACTGTACCGCACTCAAGCCTATGTACCGTAGCACCCTATACCAAGTTACCAGTCCTTATAAGAACTTTTGTGGACCAAGCAGGTTGTGTATTAGTGTTTAGCAGACTGTACGTCAGTCCCTATACCGCTGAAGGACTGCTGCAGTATAGGGCAGCGGTCAGCAGTGGTGCACGTCAACCCTATCTATTGTGGACCGATAGCGGTCCTTACAGAACAGCAGACTGTACCGCACTCAAGCCTATGTACCGTAGCACCCTATACCAAGTTACCAGTCCTTATAAGAACTTTTGTGGAACAAGCAGGTTGTGTGTTAGTGATTAGCAGACTGTACGTCAGTCCCTATACCGCTGAAGGACTGCTGCAGTATAGGTGAGCGGTCAGCAGTGGTGCACGTCAACCCTATCTATTGTGGACCGATAGCGGTCCTTACAGAACAGCAGACTGTACCGCACTCAAGCCTATGTACCGTAGCACCCTATACCAAGTTACCAGTCCTTATAAGAACTTTTGTGGACCAAGCAGGTTGTGTATTAGTGTTTAGCAGACTGTACGTCAGTCCCTATACCGCTGAAGGACTGCTGCAGTATAGGGCAGCGGTCAGCAGTGGTGCACGTCAACCCTATCTATTGTGGACCGATAGCGGTCCTTACAGAACAGCAGACTGTACCGCACTCAAGCCTATGTACCGTAGCACCCTATACCAAGTTACCAGTCCTTATAAGAACTTTTGTGGACCAAGCAGGTTGTGTGTTAGTGTTTAGCAGACTGTACGTCAGTCCCTATACCGCTGAAGGACTGCTGCAGTATAGGGCAGCGGTCAGCAGTGGTGCACGTCAACCCTATCTATTGTGGACCGATAGCGGTCCTTACAGAACAGCAGACTGTACCGCACTCAAGCCTATGTACCGTAGCACCCTATACCAAGTTACCAGTCCTTATAAGAACTTTTGTGGAACAAGCAGGTTGTGTGTTAGTGATTAGCAGACTGTACGTCAGTCCCTATACCGCTGAAGGACTGCTGCAGTATAGGTGAGCGGTCAGCAGTGGTGCACGTCAACCCTATCTATTGTGGACCGATAGCGGTCCTTACAGAACAGCAGACTGTACCGCACTCAAGCCTATGTACCGTAGCACCCTATACCAAGTTACCAGTCCTTATAAGAACTTTTGTGGACCAAGCAGGTTGTGTATTAGTGTTTAGCAGACTGTACGTCAGTCCCTATACCGCTGAAGGACTGCTGCAGTATAGGGCAGCGGTCAGCAGTGGTGCACGTCAACCCTATCTATTGTGGACCGATAGCGGTCCTTACAGAACAGCAGACTGTACCGCACTCAAGCCTATGTACCGTAGCACCCTATACCAAGTTACCAGTCCTTATAAGAACTTTTGTGGACCAAGCAGGTTGTGTATTAGTGTTTAGCAGACTGTACGTCAGTCCCTATACCGCTGAAGGACTGCTGCAGTATAGGGCAGCGGTCAGCAGTGGTGCACGTCAACCCTATCTATTGTGGACCGATAGCGGTCCTTACAGAACAGCAGACTGTACCGCACTCAAGCCTATGTACCGTAGCACCCTATACCAAGTTACCAGTCCTTATAAGAACTTTTGTGGAACAAGCAGGTTGTGTGTTAGTAATTAGCAGACTGTACGTCAGTCCCTATACCGCTGAAGGACTGCTGCAGTATAGGGCAGCGGTCAGCAGTGGTGCACGTCAACCCTATCTATTGTGGACCGATAGCGGTCCTTACAGAACAGCAGACTGTACCGCACTCAAGCCTATGTACCGTAGCACCCTATACCAAGTTACCAGTCCTTATAAGAACTTTTGTGGAACAAGTGAGTTGTGAATGTTTAGCAGACTGCAGCAGAAGGGCAGCAGTCAAGTATAATATCCTTTCTATATTTGGAAGAAAGAATATTATACATGTACAAGCCTATTACTGTACCACTGATACCAGTCCTGAAAAGAACCTTTGTGGAACTAATAATAACAGCAAGTCTTTAAAATTACCCTCACTGCCTGACAACACTGCTTCCTTCCTGTCCCTATACAAATTGGCAAAAAAAGAGAACGATTAGTGGTTACTGGAACAGCTCTTTTGTGGACCTTGATAGTAACAGCTAATGATGATGATGATGATGATGATGATGAAAGACTAATCTGGCTGTCCCTGTAGCATACACCGTCCTTTCCCTTTCTCTAAACTAACAAAAGACACTCAGGCTGCTGCAAGAATCAGCAGCACAGCAAACCTATCAACACCTAACACCTATACCAGTCCTGAAAAGAACTTTTGTGTACCAAATAGCTAGTGGTTTATCTCTCCCTACTCCACACAGGAACCTGTCCCTATCTTAACAGAAGAAAGAATGTAAAATGGCCACCGGATCGGGTGTATTTATAGGTTAGGGGGAATGTACAAGTGTCCATGTGCTGTCATGTCTCAATTGGCTGTCCTGTATCACATGATAAACGTGTCACCAAAGGTTAAAGTTCTTGTATACATTAAACACGTAAGTCCGCCGCGGCGAACGACGGAAAAAGGCGTTCGAACGTGCGGACCGCGAATGTCGGAAATTCGCCGCGAAACGACCGCCGGGCGAACCGTTCGGCCATCACTAATTGTAATATAATTCACCTGGATACACTAAGTAGTTGTGACAATATGTAGCCCTTGTACACACGGTCGGAGATTCCGACAACCAAATCCGTCGGATTTTGTCAGATGGATCTTGTCCGAAACTGTTGCATACACACGGTCTAACAAAGTTGTCGGAAAATCTGATCTTTCAGAACGTGATGACGTAATTTCATTACGATGGGACTACGTTCAGGCTAGTAGCCAATAGCTTTGATGTAGGAATTTGATCTGAGCATGCGTGGCACTTTGTCCGATCGGAATTCTCTACACATGATCGGAGTATGTCCGATCGGAGCATTTTGTCGGAAAATATTTCCGGCAAGTTGGAAAATTTGGTCTGACGGATATTCCGACGGAAACAGTCCGATGCAGACCACACACAGTCGGAATACTTGACAAAACGCTCCGATCGGACACATTCCGTTGGAATCTCTGATCGTGTGTACAAGGGCGTACAGTTTTACTAACACGTGTCAAAGTTGCAAACTTGTACTTTAGATTTATTTTATTCTTAGGTGTGAAGGGGTTAATAAAGGTGCAGATGTACCTTATAAATTAACTTCAAGGTCAGTCTTTTTCTGCCACTAAAAAAAGTCTGTGAGATCCATAGCCAGCACATTTGGCTTCTGACCAAATTGTTTGGGGTTATGTACGTGTGAGCCAAGATTTTCATTCTGAAAAAGAAGACACATAGCACATAAATATAAATGCTGATGAATGAATATAAAAATAACTATTCTACGTAAAAGCTCACAATTCTGATGAGCTTAGATTGTTTGAAATCACAGAGGAACTGGAAAAAAAGCTGTATAGCCTACTAGAAAGAAATGTCTTTGGAGAACTGCCAGTATGATGAAAGTAGGGCACATACAATGTTGTCTGGCAGCAGTGTCAGCGGCTTGGCATTCCAAGAGGAAAAAAAATGAGAACCATCTATATTATGAGCCAATGATCTTTTTTTTACACCTTCATTGATTTAAATGGCACTTTAGGACTAGAAAAAGATATTAAGGGCTGTGAAGGGATCACCAATGCTCGTTTAGAAGCAGAAATGGTGTTTCAGTATTTTATAATAAAGTTAACCTTTTAGTTTCTGGAATCTTGTGATGAGTGTCAAAACTGTATGCAGACTTATTCTATAAAGGTTGCAAAGGAGAATTAATGATTTGCACAAGACTGTTACAATTAGCAACCAATGAAAATGTGTCTTTCACTGACCAAACTTAGTTGTTCTGGGTTCCTACAGTTTCTACAAGTTATACATTGCACTGCTTTGTGGAACAAACTCAGCAATTGGATATTTATGTGATTTGAAATTCTTAATTTTTTTTAAATATGAAGTGCATTATTCAAACAGAATTTTTTTTCCAAATAGAGATATTATTTGCAGCTTTACAATATTATGGATCTTCTAATCCTTGCTCTTTTTTGTATGAGTAATAATAAATCATATTGACTATCTTTTCTGTTTCATGGTACATAGATACACATCTGAGCCAGTAACAGACATAGCAATGTAGGTGACTTATCCTGGACTGTTGCTGAATTGGTTACATTACATTATATGTGAAACAAAAAAAGAGTAGCGCTAAACAAGTGAGTAGAAACACACTGAATACAATTTATAAGAAAATGTGAAGCGCCTGTGTTAAACCACAGAGGAGCTACACACCTGATGTAAAATTAGTGAAAACAACACTATATGTGCTCTATTATCCTTAGAGGAATATACATACAACTTATATGTAAGCAAAATACAATAACGTGATATGAATCGAAAAGCATAAAAGTTGAGTAATATTCAATATATCAGTCTGTGAAAAAATCCTCATATATTATTAAGGCAAAGCCAGCCAATTTTCTCTTGGAAACCTTGAGTTGGGATGGTGGAAAAATCAACGACTAAAATCTGCTTGTCTGTGGTGATATCTGAAGACAACGCACTTAATAGAAATAAGGTGGACACCCTTACCAGAAATGTTGGACCCACCTGCCGTTCGACAGTGGGTCTACCAGGCGTATCGAAAAATCAAATAAAAAAGCAATGTAGGGTGCAAGTAATTAGGCAGCATTACTTGCACCCTACATTGCTTTTTTATTAGATTTTTTGTCTTTTGTGATCACTTTTTATACTTGTCAAAACACGTATAATTTTAATAAAACCAATCTGATTTATTTTTGACCTACACTATCCGGAGCCCCCTTCTCTTTTTTCTTTTTTCGGTTTTTTTTATTCCGCTTGAGTTTCCATCCAAAATTAGAGCCTGGATATACCTGGCCCTGGAAATACTACTGCCCTCTATTGTGGGAAACATCAGTTGACAACAGCTTGGACCACCCACCTCCACCTGTGACTGAGGACGTCTTTGGGAGGATCGGATGCTGGGACCTATTCCATGAGGAATTGGAGCACAGTCCCTGTGGAAAATCTCTTCAATGGCGACACAGGGGTTGATTTACTAAATGTAAATAGACTGTGCACTCTGCAAGTGCAGCTGCACTCATTTTTCCTAGCACTTAGGAAACGTGGTGAAAGTGAAAAAAAATGTTTTTGCTTGCATGACTGGATGATCAAAATCAGCAGAGCTTCATCACAGCTCAAAGCTCAACCCCATAGAGAGCAATAAAAGAGTTTCTAACTCTTCCCTAATCTATTAGAAGAGTATTGTATTGCTCTCTCTGCCCCATTACATGGATTTCTGATTACTTTCAGTGCTTGTGTCCCTGTATTAAAAGGACAGGAAATTATACTGACTGAAGCTTTTGTTGGAAAGTTTCCCCCATGACCGCCACCTACCCCCTTACCTGTACTCCCTTGCATTTCCATGTGTGCCACAGCAGAAGTGAATACCCAGAACTTGGAGGTACACTTACAGGTATTCAGTAGCATGAAACCTGCTCTACTGTGAAGGTGCCTGGGCCTACCAGCCAATTGCTAGATTCAAGCACTGTGACATAATGAGGGTGACATAACTGCATTCCCAGTTCATAAAACATAACAGATCCCACTGCCAGCTGCAGAGCAGCAAGGTGTGAGAAGCACAGGTAAGGTGAGTATAAGGGGGCAGATCAGGGCCGTCTTTAAGGCAGGGCAAAAGGGGCAGCTGCCCTGGGCCCTGTCATTGTTGTAGGAGCCAAAGCAGCTGCCTCATACTTGCCAACTATGCCAGTTTAAATTCCCTTGTCCCTTGAAGTTTTAGTCCCGTGTTGTGCCCCAATATCTCAGTGTGAAGTGCTGCTACTAATGCAGCCCAGAGCTGGCCTATTGTGTACAGATAACTCACCTGAAGACCCTGTGCTTACATGTAAATAACTGGCATTGATATGTAAATAACAATGGCATTCATATGTAAATAGCCTCAGATTGGCTGCATTCATATGTAAATAGAGGCGGCATTAATATGCATATCATGCCATCCCTGAGGTCTTATCCAACATCACCTATACTGAATGCTGACCGCTGGGGAGATAAAGGGGCATATTTGAAAGTCCTGCCAGCAACTGTGGTCATTCAGCCTGTTCTGCAAAGGTAAGCAAAAGGGTGGGGGGGGGGGGGAAGTGTGGGGTTTGTAGAGGAAGGCAGAGAAGGAAGTACAGTTTGGGTGTACAGGTGATCAAGGAGGGAATGTATAGAGGTAAGGAAGGTGGGTGCAAAGACGAGGAAAAGAGGCAGGTGGAATTAAAGGGGTAGAGGGTTGGAGTGGAGAGGATGGGGGAGGTTTGGAGTGCAGATGTTAGCAGGGGTTTTAGGATGCAAAGGTGTACTGACAGTGTGGATAAAGATATAGGTCACGTGTAGGGCAGCCCAATTATTTCAATGGGCTGCTCTATGCGCTAGAAATGCGGAAGAAAGTCTCTAACTCTTTTTCAAAATCATACGGTTGCAGAGCACATGTCAGCAGATGTGTGAGAGTGTCATTAACAATTAATGGTACTGCTGTGTATCTGCTAAAGGGCAGCACGTTCCTGTGGTGTCAAGAAAGAGATTTTGCATGTGTTCCCGACACACGCAGACTAAATGTCTTAGTTACATTGGTGGTCAGTGCTAATATTCTCATTACCTTGGGGCTTGGTGAAGAATCCTTTCATTTACACTAGTGGTCAGTGTGAAGGTCCCCCTTACATAAGTGGTCATTGTAAACCTCCCTTACATTGGTGGTTACTTCGAATGCTCCTATTACATTAGTGGTCAGTGTAAGTCCCCTTTACATTGGTGGTTAGTTTAAATCTTCTCATTACATTGGGGCTTGGTGTACAATCATTTTATTAACACTAGTGGCCAGTGTGAAGGTCTCCTTCCTTACATTGGTGGTTACTGTGAATGCTTCTGTTACATTAGTGATCAGTGTAAAACCCTAATACATTGGTGGCCAGTGTTGAAACTCCTCTTTATATTGTTAGTTGGTAAAAAATCAGCATTGCCATTGATCACATCCTCCCCCTGCACTGCCAATGATTCAGGAGTTCTAGGATCCCTAGGAGTTTTCTGTCTATTGATGGTTCCCTCACCACCCCAGTCCATGGTGTGCAGGCAGGTGGAGAGTGAAAATTGCATGGGGGGGGGGGGGGGGGGCAAAAAAATCTTTGCCCAAGGGTCCAATCAATATTAAAGTGGAGTTCCACACAGAAATGGAACTTCCGCTAATCTGGTTCCTCACCCCCTCCAGTGTCACATTTGGCACCTTTCAGGGGGGCAGGGGGAGCAGATACCTGTCTAATCCAGGTATTTACTCTCACTTCCGGTGAAAGAGTGCTGCAGAATCCACGGCAAACTACGCAATGTCCAGCCCCTCCTCCGTCCCCCCGCCGTCTTCTGGGAGGCACACAGGTCCCAGAAGCCAACAGGGACCATTCAGAACGTGCAGCGCAAGTCACATCTGTGCAGTGGGAGACAGGCTGTGAAGCCGCAAGGCTTCACTCCCAAATTCCCTTACCGAAGGTGTCGGCGCCTGCACCCAGAGCCGAGGGACAGGTCGGCTTCGGGTGAGGACATCGCAGGTGCCCTGGACAAGTAAGTGTCCTTATTTTAAAAGTCAGCAGCTGCAGTATTTGTAGCTGCTGACTTTTATTTTATTTTTTTTGCAGGCGGAACTCTACGTTAAAGACGGCCCTGGGGCGGGTAATGCCCTTTCCAGACATTTTCACTTTGCTCTGCATTAGGATGGTGGCAGCAGCTTTTTAAGGAAAAATACTCCAATAGGAACTCAGACACAAAAAAAAACCTGGCAGAGGTTGTAAACCTTCCACTCTCTGTCCAACCGCAACTGTTCAAGCAATGGACATACTTTTGCTAGTATTAATGTACAAGAATGTATTATATTTCTTTTAAGAAAATTAAGAACAAAATCACAAAAGTTTTTCCGGGAACAAATGTGAGGTCAAATCAAATCCATTTTATTTTTTCCTTAAAGATACCAATCACTGTTTTGTGCAGAGCTTTGATAGAAAAACTAACATATTTGCTAAAAGGCTGGAACTTCAATAACGTCAGAACTGGGGTGACATTCATTTTCTTCCATGAATTCTGTGGAGGCTTGACGTCTGACGACCATATTCTGTAACCGTTAGACAGCTCTCCCTAGCACAGTATGAACACCCATCCTAAAGACAGTAGTTTGACAGTGATATATCATTGTAATTACAACTGGGAGCACCACTGAACAATGCAGGCAAGCTATTGAAGCAAAAATAATGATAGGCTTGCTTTGTCCTGGTAGCCAACTGAAATCTGTTAGCTGATTTTGGCACTGCTCTAATAATAATAATATTCTGCATATGGTTGGCTTCATAACTGTGCAATACCTATGTAAATCATTACTTGAAGCAAAATGTAAAGTATTCTGCTGTGCAAGTTGCTGCAGAGGTTAACTACTTCTTTTCAAAAGGATTTTAAAAATCAATCAATCAATTAATCAATCAGTTATTCAAAAGTAAAAAAGATCAGGTCTTCTAAATATAGCTAATCTACAAGTTTAAAAAGGTGGTACTCACACGCTGTCAACTTGAGACTGGTAACTTAAATAGACAACCTACTGCGGCAAACGCCGTTCGGCTGATCTGTAGCATATAAGTTGAAAGTATAAAATGGTGGCGCTGTACTGTATGATGACTAATGAAAATAACTAAGTGGCACAATATCTACAGTTTAAAGTGCAAATAACATTAATGTGCAAATGATCCGCACTGAATGAATGGATGTGACGGAGGAATCACAAACATAATGAACAAATATAACTTAAATTGATGAGAATCATATTATGCAAACAAGGCAAATGGTTGAAACAGTGCAATGAAATAAAAGTGCAACTCTACAAGTTTTTTTTCTTCTGCTTTGCAGAAAGTCATTCACAGTTGAGTTTATGTTGTTATGTAAAGTTACTTTGCTACTTTATATGTCAGCAGCCATATTAAAATGATTCTTTGTATCACTTTCACTGTTGTTTTCTAGGTTTTAAAGGAATTGTTGCTATTTCCCGGCCTCCCCCCATGCGAATTGGTAACAGGTATATTGTACCCCTAACATTTCACAAAAAAAAAGTGTCAAAAATAGTAAAAAAGACAGGAGACACTTTGGGACAAGTCCTTTATTAAAGAATAAAAAAATAAAAATGTTCCGCGATGTAGGTCCATCTAACGATGGCCAATGAGTCAAAAAAAGAAAAAGAAAAAAAGCTGCAACAGCTCTGCCGCCATGAGAGGCTCCTGCAGAGTGACGCTTCTTCTCGATGACAGCTGTTACATAGCTGATTGCGGGGCCACTCAGTGATGTAAAAGGATGACCTCGCCTTCCTCTGATGTCATATGGCATCAGAGGGGGGCGGGGTCACCCATTTATGTCTCCCAGGGGCCCGGCCCTCAGCCATATAACAGCTGTCACCAAAAAGAAGCATCACTCGGCGGACGCCTCCCATGGAGGTGGAGCTTTTTTTCTTTTTTTGGTCTGTCGGGTGGCGTGAGATGGATTTACATCATGGGCCATTTTTATTTTTTTGTTTTTTAATAAAGAACTTGTGCCAAAGCATCTCCTGTCTTTTTTATTATTTTTTACACTTTTTTTGTAAAATGGTAGGGGTAGGATGTACCCCGTTACCAATTCACATAGGTGGGGAGGCCGGGATCTGGGGGTCCCCTTGTTAAAAGGGGGCTTCCAGATTCTGATAAGCCCCCCGCCCGCAGACCCCCACAACCACCGGGAAAGGGTTGTGGGGATGAGGCCCTTGTCCCCATCAACATGGGAACACAGATCTTTGGGGGGGCTACTCCAAAGCACCCTCCACATGTTGAAGGCATGTATGGTATGTCTTGGTATGATTCAGGAGGAGGGGGCGCTTTCTCACCCCCCTCTTTTCCTGTGGCCTGCTTGGTTGTGTGCTCAGTAAAGGGTCTGGTATAGATTTTGGGGGGGGGGCATGCCATTTTTCTTTATTTTGGAATAGGTTTCCCCTTAAAATCCATACCAGACCTGAATCCATACCAGACCCTCCCCCAGTATCATGCCACAACTATGTCCTTAGAAATAAGATATACCTATGCTCAAATACCAATAGCTTGTACAAGTATATAATCCATCAGGTGCTAAAGGAGTGTAAACACTAGAAATTATGGATGAACCCTCTTCACACTGCTATATACCCTTTCTAGAAAACTTTGCAATGAAAAAAATAGGAATTTTTAGTGTTTGAAACATCTATCTTAAACATATACTGTATTGCAATATGGGAATTCAAAAAATTGGGATTTTTAGTTCACACAAATTTGCTAGAAAGGGTATATAGCAGTGTGCAGAGGGTACAACCACGTCCAAGGTTGCTGGGCAATTCCATCTGTTAAGCAGATAGTATGGCCTCTTGAAAGGGACAGCAGGGATCATTATTGCCACAATGCAATAGAAACCATTGAAGCCGCAACATATGTACACAGCCCTCTGATGCCTTTGCAGTTCAATTGGGAAAAGTTAAGTTCAGGAGTTTTACTGCCCCCTCCACCATTAATGTAAACAGGGCATAAGGTTGACTATTGCCAAGCCCTAATAAGCCATCTGTGCAGGTGCAATGTGCACATCTTGTATTCTTGTGCACCTACATTTTTTTTTCCAAATGCAAAAGTTAAAAATAGCAAAAAAAAGGCAAAAGATTCTGCGCTTAGTGTAAAATTTCCATTAATTGTAACAGTGTTCAATAGTTCAGACAACTGCACTCACTATATTGCACATACCAATACATATACATAAAAAAAGTAAAAAGTGTAGCGCTATCAATTAAACAGTCCTGAGCTGGAATTTCAAATCTCCAGACAGCTGCAACAGCTGTGTGGTCACCGACAGCTCATTACCCATAGAGGTAAGTACATCGGGGACCGGGGGAGTGGGGAGGGTGAACTAACACTTTAAACCAAATGGACCAAACTGCAGTTATTTCAAATGCAAAAGAATTTGACTAAATTTGCTTATCTAGATATTTTTATTATGAGCAGAGTGTGAGATTTTTGCTCACAGTTTAACACAGCTGGAATGAATAAGCTTTGTGATGAAATTCTATTTTTAATCGGTATGACATCATTAAGACCAAGCACAAGAAATTATTTCTGTGGTTTACAGATGGCTAATATATTTGCATGCACTGGAATGGGAGAAATTATTATAATGGGGAATGGCAGGGCGACAAAACTTACAATGTGATTTGTTAAACATGATACTTTATTGCACAGACTGTCAAACATGTCAGGGAGCAAAATAATATGCCTTCTATGTTTGCATTTTTTTTTCTTGAATAAAGCAGAAATTATTATAATTGAACCTTTTGAAGCTTGTTCTGTGCTTACCATAGCTAGAAAAAAAAAAGACAGAACTCTGTAATGTACCAGCACTTTGTTTTAAATGCTACTGCTTGGGCTTTAGTGGAAATATAACTGTCTTTGAAGTGGTTGCTCTAATTTATACCGCACTGTGAGTTTTCTTAGTGGCTCTGTAGACACTACATTTGCCTCAGGCACAAATATAAATGTATTATTTCAATGTGGCTTATCCAAAAATTCACAGAGCAAAGGACAGCGGCCCATAACAGCAGATCAGAACTGAAGTATAGATGATTATATTGAATTACAACCTACTGTATGCATATCATGATTGTTATGCAAGATAGTGTCAAATTAGCATAATAGCATACTGCATTACTGTTGTAAGTTTCAGCTGTGTCTTTTTTTTTTTAAGAGAAGGCATTTAGAAATATTGAGGGTTTTTATATCTAAAAAAGTGAGGGTTTTGTTGTGGAAACAATTGAGAATTGTTGTTGCTCAGAAAGTGGAACTGAAACATTCAAATAAAATAGAAAGCAACATTTTGCTATTAATAGTTAAAGCTCATCTCTAGACATAAAAAAAATTACACCTCCCACCCACCCCATGCCTTATTATTAAAAAATAATAATAAAACAAAGTAGGGCTGTGAAAATTAAAGATTAATTCCTTGATTAATCGTTCATTTTTTTGATCAATCAATTTTTTTTTTTGATCAATCAAAATTCTTTTGACCGGTAGTCACCTCTCCACCGACTTCCCGGGTCTTCAGGGAGTTCCGCCGGAGATCCGGCGACATCACCGGACTCCTCCCCCCTTCCCCAAGTGCCTCTGTCTGCTATCGAAGGGAAGGGGGGAGGAGTCTGGTGACGTTGAAGTTTCTGATTGAACGTAACGTGTATGGGTGAGGAGCTACGCATGACGCCCCCCACTGCTGCCCTACGGAACTAACACGATTATAGGCTTTACATGCTGTGTTTTTATCATCTTTATGTGAGTAGTTTGTGTTTGAACACAAAAATTAAATCTTATTCTCAAGCGGTGAGCACTCTTTTCTTTCTAACCACGACCTGAGATTGTGAGAGAAGTTTATGGTCCGTGTTAACCCTTTTGATACCCGCATGCATGACCACCTGTTTGCACAGGGGTCCATGCCATAAGGTGAGAGTGATTCGTTAGACCGGAGGTGGAGGAATTGTCACGCTACTGTGGAAAAAAAATAATTACTTACGTCAGTGCTACAGTTTGAATTTAAAACGTTTGTGTGAACTGTGAAGTTAAGTCATGGATTGTGAAAACTAAGTAGTGTCAGGTGATTATATATAGTGTATACCACATTTACCACTGACTTATGCAGAGTAGCAATGCAAGGAGATCAGCTAAAAGTAGTTAGATCTGTATGTGCATTATAATTTATCGAAATTAGTCGATTAATCGATTAAAAAAAATATTGATTAATCGAACACAAAATTTTTGATCAGTAACAACCCTAAAACAAAGTAAAGCCCCCCCCCCCCCATGCTTGAAATGGTGGCCATGTGACTGGCCGTATCTGATTCTGCATTCTTCATCTCTGCAGAGGGAAAGGATCCTTCATAGTCCTGGCAGCACTGTCATTGACTTTTGCTGATGGGTTCTGCCTGGTGGCTGCCCCAGATGTCCATCATCTGAGTCATTGCAGAGTTCTTTTGTTTTGAAATGGCATTGTTACATCACAAATAAATGGTAAGGAGACCAGTCAGGTAATAGAGGAGACCAGCAAGAAATCATCAGTCATTACAGAAGGAGGCATCCATGATGCACATGGTTTCATATGTGTCTAGCAGTGGTATGGCTAGTCAAAGATACCAAGGGAAATATAAATGAACCCCCTCTTTATCCCAATTTTGTTAAGTGGTCAGGGCAAAGCAACAAGTTCGCTTTATTCCTTTCTTCCCCAGTAGCATAAATACTATGCATTCTTTGTGCTCCCCCACTGCTTTATTCGCACACTGGGGGCAGCCTTGCTAAGACTTAAAGTGGAAGTAAACCCATCGATTTAAACCGTTAAAAAAAAGAAGGCATGCCGGGAATGCTAACTGCACATTGGCAGTGCTCTCAGCCAAACTATCAAACCATCCAATGGCTGGTGTCATAACGAATCACATGTTCAGCACCATAGCAGTTGAAGATTAAACAGAGGCAAAGATGGCAGCTTCCTTGGCTGAAAACGATAGGGGAGTTTACTTCCACTTTAAGTCAAAGCTTATATGGGGCTGACTGTTTGGGTCAATCACTAATGATTCAGTGTCACTTTTTAAAGGCTGATTAAGTTATTTGTATCTTGTATTCGGTCCTCTGTTCCTTCACATTGTTCTCCTTTCCAGAAAAGACAGCAAGGTGTTTGATCAAGCTCATCCTTAGATGAATATTCTTCCAGAAATAGTAGGAAGTTATGTGCCTGGGACCATGCTCTAATATCTTCCCATAGGTGTCTGTCTCTAGAGATGGGCCAAACTACCCCCTGTTTGGTTAACAGCAGAACTTTCAAACATCGTAAATGTTTGGGACCAAATAGCGCATTTCATTGAAGTCTATGAGAGCCGAACTTGCCCATTTTGAAGGCTTATATGCAAGTAATTGGGCATACAATGGTTATGGGGGTCCGGGTACTGCTCTGGTGGACATGTATCACTGAAAAAAAAGTTTGTAAAAAACATAATATTAAATGAGCAGTGATTTACTGATGCTTAAAGTGAAACCATAAAGATGAGAAATAACAATAAAAATGAAAAACTCCTTTAAATATAGTGCTTGGGGGGTCCCCGTAGTCTGCCTGTAATGTGGCACATCTGTACTGCTTATAGAGCCTACTGCAGCAATAATGACATTTATAAAGCCAAAAATATAATTTTCCATTCAAGCTTCTTTTATTTTATAAACAGCTCTGGGCACCGAAGACTAAATTTTTTTTGAAAGATATCACTGGGGAGGCCCCCTTCCCCACCGCTTCTCTCTTGATCAAAAGAAGCCTCAAAATGATGTTTTCCACCAGACTGTAACCTACTAGAGTCAGGAATGGGGTTACATAAACTTCTCTTTAACCGCTTCAGCCCCGGAAGATTTTACCCGCTCCCTGACCAGAACACTTTTGCGATTCGGCACTGCATTGCTTTAACTGGCAGTTGCATGATCATTCGACGTAGCACTCAAACAAAATTAACGTCCCTTTTTCCCCACAAATAGAGCTTTCTTTTGGTGGTATTTGATCACCTCTGCGGTTTTTATTTTTTTCGCTATAAACAAAAAAAGAGCGTCAATTTTGAAAAAAACACAATATTTTTTACTTTTTGCTATAATAAATATCCCCCAAAAATATATATAAAAAAAACATTTTTTTCCTCAGTTTAGGCTGATTCTTCTACATATTTTTGGTAAACAAAAAAATGCAATAAGCGTATATTAATTGGTTTGCGCAAAAGTTATGGTGTCTACAAAATTTGAATATAGTTTTATGGCATTTTTATTATAATTTTTTTTTTTTTACTAGTAATGGTGGTAATTTGCAAATTTTATTGGGACTGCAACATTATGGGGACACTTTTGGACAATTTTGACAGATTTCTGGGACCATTGGCATTTATACAGCGATCAATGCTATAAAAATGTATTGATTACTATAAAAATGTCACTGGCATGGAAGGGGTTAACAGTAGGGGCGATCAAGGAGTTAATTGTGTTCCCTAGTGTATTTTCTAACTGAAGGGGGAGGAGACTGTGTAGGGGAGATGACAGATCGCTGTTCATACTCTGTATGAACAGACAATCTGTCTGTTCCCCTCTCAGAGAACTGGAAACTGTTTGTTTACACACACAGATCCTGGTTCTTTGTGTGCTCTGAGCGATCGCGGGAGCCTGTGGGCGAGCAGGGGGCTCACAGTAAATATGTGGCAGCTGATCAGCAAGGGGTTAAGATGTCCTCAAGAGATTTAATCTCATCTAAGTTCGGAGATTTTCCCCTTGTAATGGTGGTCCATATAGAAGCAAGAATTGGCCTTGCTATCAAAAATTTGCAGTGATCTGCATCTGCCAAACAGGTGTGGAAAAATTGGTCCTTGAGTGTTAATTGTGCCCATGAAACCTGCACCAAAACAATTCTTCCAGATGAAATCAACACCCACAAAGCTAGGCAGCCTAGACAGTCTTTCATAGATTTGAGATCCAGAAAGCACTTAATCAGCAACATCGGCTGCTAATCCAGGACTGATTCATTTTGATAAATGTCAGCCAGTCCACGGAGTCTGTGGGCAGACATGCTCTCTTAGGCCGCGTACACACGCGGGGACTGTTCGCCCAACTTTGTCCGTCAAACAGTTTCGGCAAACAGTCCGCTCAAAATTAGCATGGACGGACATGCCCACACACGACGAACGAACAGTTTGCTGAAACCGTGCGCGATGACGTGAACGGCACGTACGACGGGACGAAAAATACGACGTCCTATACACTGCATTATAACTTTCGGCGTGTAAATCCTTTCTGAGCATGCGCGGAACTTAGTTTGACGAACAAGCCTACACACGGGCGGACTGTTCGCTCAAACAAGGTTTCAGCGGACAGTTTTACGGAATTTCCGAAAAACCTTGTTCGTCAAACTGTCCGCTGAAACTGTCCGCTGAAAGCCCACACACGAGCGGACTGTCCGCCCAAACACTGTTCAGCGGACAAAGTTGGGCGAACAGTCCGCCCGTGTTGTACGCGACCTTATTTGTCACAAAGCCTCCAGCAGCACTGAATACCTGTTTGGAAAGCATGCTGGACGCAGGGTGGCGCAGCTGCTCAATTGCATACTGGGCCAGTTTTCTATTCTCATAACCCAGTAACCCAGTGGATCGTTAACTGGAAAGCTCTCCATGTCTGTTTTTGCCCCTAGATAATCTCCTACCATATGATGCAGATGCTGCCAATGGAATGTGGAAGCTGACAGCCCTGGGCACCGAGGACAAAAATTTTTTTGAATGGAATCACTGAGGCGGCTCCCTTCTCCACCGCTTCTCTCTTGGTCAACAGAAGCCTCAAAACTATGTTTTTCAACAGACTGTAACCTGCTAGAATCCGGGGTTACTTAAACTTCTCTTTAAGATGTCCTCAAGGGATTTCATCTCATCTGAGTTCGGAGATTTTCCCTTGTAACAGAGGGTTGCCAACCAATAGTGATCCTTCTCCTTGATGCTATTCTCAGGGTACTTTTGCAGGCTTTGAAGAATCAGGGAGCCCATGTACCGCACATTTGTGGATGCATGAGAAGCAGACTCCTTGGGGTCACTGAGGATTACAGTATCTGGAACTTCCTCCTCCCAGCCACATACTACTCCCAAGGATTCTGGGGATGGAAAACCATCTGTTAAGCTTGCTCTGCTTCAAAGCCTCCAAAACTGCCAGAATCCTCCTCCTCATCTTTTTCCTCTCCTCTATTGTTTTCTGTGGCGTGACAACAATGGTGTCTGCATAAAGCGGGCCTCGAGTGCCCTGTAAATATTGCCAAGCAGAGATTGCTCCAGCAAGAACACAACAGGGATTGTGTCATTGATGCATGCATTGTCACAGCTCACCAGTCTTGTGGCCTCCTCAAATGGTGTCAGTACCATGCATGTATCCTTCATCACCAATCAATGGTGTGGGGAAAACAGTTGAGCCAGCCTGAGCCTGTCGTTGTGCCATAATCACACATGTACTTGTTGATGGCCCACTGCTGCATGTGCAGTGGATGCAGCATTGCAAAAGCCTAGTTCCACCTGGTGGTCATGTCAAAAATCAGGCCGTTTATAGGCAGGTGGAATTCCCGCTGAATTTTAGCCAGCCGAGCACTGTCTGTGTATGCGATTGCTTGGAAAGGCTACAGACTCTTCTGGCCAGATTTAGCAGATCTTCCAACCCTGAGTACCTATTCAAGAAATGCTTCACTATCAAATTGAGGACATGTGCCAGGCATGACTCATGTGTCAATTTTCCCTGCCTAAGAGCGGGCAGGAGGTTTGTACCATTATCACACACCATAATTTTTTGCTCCAGCTGGTATGGCATGAACTACATCTGGACCTGCCCATGCAGAGCTGCAATAATCTATGCTCCGGCATAGCACTGGTCTTCTAGACAGACCAGCTGAAGCACTGCATGGCTCCTTCTAGTCTGACCCATTGCATAGCCCCTTGAATGCTTAGTGGGTAAGTGTGGGTCATAAGACAATTCAGCAGAGAAGGGCATGGAAGAGGAGAAGGGGGTAGAGCTGACAAAACTTGCATCATCACTACTAGTGGTATGGAGATGCGGCAGCATAACAAACTGAAGCACTGAGCCCTGGTCTGCATCTTTTGGAGTTGCAAGCAGAGTTACCTAGTGTGCTGTAAACTAAATATATTGCCCTTGAACATGCTTGCTAGACCACATGTCAGCAGTAACATGGACCTTGAGGCTGACTGCCTTTCCCAATAATGCAACAACATTGCCTTCCACGTGATGGTAGAGAGCTGGAATGGCCTCACATGAAAAGAAATAGCAACTGGGGACCTGTCATTGTGGTACAGCACAGTCTGCAAAATCACAGAAAGGGGCAGAATCCAACAGATGGAAAGGCCAGAGTTGTAAAGCCAACAGCTCTGACAAGCTTGAATTTACACACTGGGCATGTGGGTGGCAGTGACTGTATTTTTTTTCCCGCTGCAGAAAATGGGGCAGAGAAATTTGCCTGCTGTAGTCTACAGCTGGTGGTGTGCTACTGGCAGACATACTGCAAGGACTTGGGACACCCTGCACTGTACCATTATTCCTATCAGTGTAGGCTGCTGAGAGATCATGAGGTATAGCCGGGGTAGCTTGCCAATGGACAGAGTGGTGGGAGGTTAAATGTCTTGTCTAGCATGTGGTAACCAAATGGCTGATGGTTTTGACACGCTTGATTTGCTTGAGGCAAAGTTTTCAAATTGCAACAGTGCGATCGGATGCACGTGAGCTAAAAAAGGCCCAAACAGCTGAGCTGTGGGAAGTGGGTTGGGAGATAATAGCTCCACAATCTTGTGGAATAGGGTGGATGCTCTCTGGTCTTCCATAATGGCTGCCTCTTTTGGGTTGTGCCTCACCTTCACTTTTCACTCTACCCTATACCATCAGCCCTGTTAGTGGAGGCTGCTGAGAGGTCATGAGATATAGCAGTTGAAGACTGAGGTGAGTAATAGAATTGCGCCCCTTTTGTGTGGTTTTCAGGTGCTCCCAGTGGTGGGAGGTTAAATGCCTTGTCAAACATGTGGTACCCAAAATTGCTGGTGTTTTTGCCAAGCTTGATGTGCTTGAGACAAAGCTTACAAATTGCAACAATGCAATCAGTTGCACATGTGCTAAAAAAGGCCCAGACAGATGAGCTGTTCGAACTGGGCCAGGAGATAACAGCTCCACAATGTGATAGAATAGTGTGGCTGCTCTCTATTCTTCCATGATAGCTGCCTCGTTGTGGTTGTGCCTCAGCCTCACTTTCCTCATCATCATATTCTCCTCCATCCTCATTACCACTGGAGACAACTTGACAATATGCTGCAGCTGGGGGAAAATGACTGCCAATTTGTTTTTTTAACAAGTGTTCTCCCCTCTCTGTAGGCTCATGTTCCTTAGTTCCTACCTTCCTCAGCTTCAGAACCAAGATCTGAATCAAGTAATGGATGTGCATTGTCAAAGAGCAAGTGGCTGACACTGTGTGCAAATAACTCAGCTGACTTCTCCATGCTTGATTCTGGGGCTATGACCAGAGTAGCTGTGGACAAGGAGGCATAATAAGCCACTGTAGCAGATGCCGAGGACTGTGCACTAGTCTCTGCTTGGGTGTTGGTGGATGAGGATGATGATGATGGTTTAGTAAGCCAGTCCACCACCTCCTCTGCATGCTGTGGCTGGATAGCACAGGCAACATTACTAAACAGAGGAAATTACGCCCTGCCTGAGGACAGACCACGCCCACCTTTGCCTGTGAACACAAGCTTCTGGCCCCCTCACAGTGCCATGGGAACGTCTGCCTCTCCTTGTTGGCCTCCCAGACATGATGGTGAGGGGGGGGGGGGGGGGCGCTTAATAACAAAATGTAATAAAGACATGGAAGCATGTACGTGGATGCACTTTATTCAATGGAAAGTAGTGTTTGGTGCACTAGAGTACTTACTACACAGAAACACTCCACACTGCAATATACTGCACTGATGCATGCCTATATACTGTGGAAAGCATGCACTAACGCACTGAAATATACTGCACTGAAATATACAGCATAGGGGGGGCGTGGCTACCGTGCAACTAAATGGACGCTTGATTTCCGAGCTCCGCTCCAGCTGAAGGAACCCAGAACCTTTGGGGCGACACCGCTAACCAACCACAAGCCCAAATCAAGCCTAAGAGCACCGCCGAACCCTCCAGATGGCCCGCAAGCGGAAAGGCATGGCACATCTGAAGAAAATGCAGGATTTCTTCCCGCCGAAGGATCGCGGCCCTCACCAAGATGGCACCGGCTCGTCTCCTCCTCGGGCAGCTTGCGGTCTGCAGCACCAGGATCACAAGCAGGGCTTGCCCGCAGCTCCTTGGAAGCATCTACTCCCCTCTCCCGCAGCCCAGCAAAGTCAAAACCCCAGCTGACAGAGGACACACAGCAAAGGGGTATGCACCAGGAATCCATGGAGGACACGAGGGAATTAGTGGATCCGTTCACTGCATTCCCCACAATGGGTAAGCCTGTATCTGACACTACCCTTAAGGATATGCTTCTATCTCTCCATAGCTCCATGCCCTCAGATATGTTGCAATGTGTGAATACCTTTAAAACAGAGATAGGAGCATTCGAGGGGAGAGTAACTCATAAAGAGGAAAAAATAGGGGGACTTTGCATCATCTCACAACACATTAATAGATGCCCACAATGATCAATTCGAGGAGATAGAATGACTCAGGTCAAAGGTCGGCGACCTTGAAGACAGGAGGAACAATATAAAGATCTGAGGGGTCCCTGAAACTGTCCTCCCTGCACAACTTCAACAGTACGCAGACAATCTTATTAAGTCCCTCCTGCCTGCCATTTCAGAATCATAAACCCATATTGACCGCATACATAGACTGCCAAAACTTCACACCTCCTGGACAACATCCCCCGGGATGTCTTAATGCGGGTACAGTTCTAGCAAATTAAAGAACAACTTATTTCCACATTTTGCAAGACCCAGCAACCCCCAGAAAGGTATGCACATATCCAATTGTTTGCGGACCTTTCACAATATATACGATGCAGAAACGTAAGTCTTTGCTGCCAGTAGCCAAGGCCCTATGAAATCACAATGTCCCATATTGCTGGGGATACCCTGTTAAGCTCACAGGCCCCTCTCCCCCTGACAAAATAAACACCCAATACGAATGGCAAACAGTGTCTAGATGAAGAAACAACAAACAGTATAATTCTAAAGCACCCAATAACAAAACCTAATATAATGTTATATACCAAGGTTCCTGATAAACTGTGGAGTACACAGTTTTGAATCTACCCCCTCCGAGTTATGGGCAAACATTCTGCCCTCATGGTCAAGTTTAAAATCGTTTCTCTACTGATCTACTATTTTTTTATAGTTTGAATTTCTCCCCCACTGAAACCTCATCCCTCTCCTATTGGTCTGACTTCCACGGAAACCGCTTCATCGCCACGTTACTGGAAGAAGATACCCTGAATCAACCCACCTACCAACGGAAACCTACTACAAGACGATCTACAAACGACAAGGCTAAGGTTACTGTCAAATCATGCACTGATCCTTCATGAATGGCTCTTAAAATAGTCTATTTCAATGTGAATGGCCTCAACCACCCAGTCAAAAGAGCCTCAGTTTAGATAGAAGCACTTAAACTCCAGACCGACGTCCTATGTCTCCAAGAAACCCACTTTTCAGCTTCCAACACATTTCCATCATAAATTATTCCCTCACATATTCTTTGCCTCAGCTCCCTCGAAACAGAAGGGAGTACTCATCGCTGTCAGAGACAGAAACTTTCAGCATATCAGAAACCCACGTGGACCCAGCAAGTAGATTTCTCATACTAGTGGGAGAAATCAATAACAAACCTTACACCATTGCTAACTTATATGCGGCAAATTCCCACCAACTCCGTTTCCTAAAGAGACTCTATCGCAAAATCACCAGTGTTATGTGGAGACCATAATATTACAGCCGATTATACATTTGACACCACATCCCAAAGCAAAACGACCTCCCCTCTCACTTCAACCCTTGCTGCACTCAGAATATATCTATGACACACGGAGGTGCCAGCATGCAGATGAAAGAGACTACTCTTACCATTCGGCTAGACATAATTCTTACTCCAGAGTTGATTTAAAACTGGTTGATAAGGTGCTTTTGCAGGCTGTGTCCTCCTCCACCATTCACGAAATTACATGGTCAGACCATGCTCCCGTGTCGATCACAGTGCCTATATCTGGAGAGCCAACTCACGTATTTTTCAAATGGCTCCACATGCCACAAAAATAACAAATAGCTTATCCTTTGACCCGAACTCCAACTCTGTATCTGACACTATGTTGTTATGGTGTGCTCATAAAGCATTTATTAGAGGAATAATCCTGCAGATTTGTGCATGGGAGAAGAGGCGGAGGACATAAAAGCTGAGTCTACTCATGAATGATATTAAATCCTTAGAATCCTTAAACAAAAACAACTCAAACACACATATAGAGCAGAGACTCTCTCAACTTCGATCTGATCTCAGACTCCTACTCCTTGAACAGTACGACAAACATATACAAACTGTAAAATTATCCCATTATTCCTCTGGCAACCAAACGGGTACATTTCTAGTCCAGAGACTCAAAGCAGTCAGAACCAAATCCAAAATCCCATTTTTGCTACACCCCATAGACAAACATAACATTTACAACCCCAAAGACATAGCAAACTCTTTTGCTGAATATTACTCATCACTATACAACCTTAACAACGACCCTAATACTCCTCAACCAACAGAGGATAAAATCCAACAATCTTTTGCAAAAATTAAACTTCCCTCTCTCTCACACAACTAGCTTCTCTTAATGCTCCCATAATGGAGTCTGAGATCAAAAAAGCAATACGAACACTCCAATTAAGCAAATCACCAGGCCCGGATGGACTTCCCAATGATTATTACAAAACATTTCAAACCAATTTAGATCCTACTTTACAAGCGGTATACTCGGCCACGGTGTATTTGGCCGCGGTGTCCTCTGCCTTGTTTTCCCTCAAGATGCTCAAAGCATATGTAGTAACTATTCCAAAACCGGGCAAAGAGCCTACCCCCCTGGCTAATTTTAGACCGATATCTTTACTCAACACAGATGTTAAGCTCTATGCAAAAATCCTAGCCCACAATATACTCCCTATCCTCCCTTCCCTTATAAAACCCGACCAATCTGGCTTCACTACAGGTAGGCAGACCTCTGATGCCACAAGGAGAGTCATCAATATCATGCAATATGCCAAGTCCTGTTGGATGCCTTCTCTGCTCCTCTCTTTGGACACGGAGAAGGCATTCAACAGGATACATTGGGATTATATGAGACACACATTGCAGAAGTTTGGTTTTACAGGCCCTATCCTATCTGCCATATTGGCTTTATATTCCACCCCTTGTGCTCAAGTCTACACATCTAACCTTATATCAGATACCTTCACTATATCCAATGGCACGAGGCAGGGCTGCACTCTTTCCTCCTCAATTTTTAATTTACTCATAGAGCCCCTAGCAGAAAGAGTCAGAACCCATCCACATATCTCGGGCTTTTCTATACATGGAAAATCACATGATATAAATTTGTTCGCAGACGACATTATCTTATTCTTAACCTCACCCAGAACATCACTACAATACGCACACAACGCCGTTAATGAGTTCAGTAATATCTCATTCTATAAAGTTAACTTTACAAAATCAATAATTTTAGAAATGGGAATCTCAAACTCTCTAAAATCCCAACTACTTAAATCCTTTCCCTACACATGGAGTAAATCCAACATCACTTATCTGGGCATAAAACTTACAAAAAATCTTCAAGACTTAGCTGAAGCCAACTACCTCATCGATAAACTCTCTAAAGAAACCAAAAGACTGCCCAACATAGAACTGACCTGGACAGGACGTCTAGCCACATTTAAAATGTTACTCCTCCTGCCAAATTATATATATTTTGCACCCTACCAGTCCCGATCCATAACACACACATTAAAGCTTTGAATGCCCTACTCTCTAGGTTCATTTGGAAATCCAAAAGACCAAGATGTCCTAAAGCTCTTCTGGTCAAACATAGAATTGCAGGAGGTATGGTACTAGTTGACATCAAGGACTATTACCATGCAGCCATTCTCACACAAATTAAAGAATGGTTCGACCCCTCGCCTGATAATCTATGCTGTGGGATCGAACAAGCCCTGAATCCTATCAAACACCTGAAATACCTTCTCCTTCTAGATATTTGGAAGCCATTCCCTCTCCGTGGACTTCCGCTTACTATCCATGCCTCATTGGTGGCTTGGAGGGAAGTTTGTAAAATTCCTACCCTAACCACTAACCTAATAGACATCTCTGTACCTATAACAATTATTTCCCATGCTATTCCAAACCTCATCCTCATGGATTGGCGGGACAAAGGAATTAAATCTATTGCTGACCTATACCTCGTCAACTCTCTCATTACCTTCGCCTCTCTCAAAACTCAATATAACCTTCTCCTCACAGACCTATACAAACATTCTCCTAGGATCCCTTAGCTCACATCATATATATCTTCCTAAAGAGGTGTGGCGATATCTCAACACAAAACCAACCCCCTCTCCCCAAGGGCATTTCCTTGTTCTATAATTTATTCCAACACAAACTAGATTTTATAAAATCTCAGCCTTATAAGAAAAGCGAATCAGATCTAGATATGAATATTACAATCTCACAATGGCAACACGCATTTAAATCGCTCTATAAAGCCTCTAGATGTGTTAATCATTGGGAACTGTCGCAAAAAATAGCCCTTAGGTGGTATCTTACACCCTATAGAGTTTCCAAATTTGGAAGACAGAGTTCCCCATTATGCCGGAGAAATTGCGGCACAACATGAAGCCTGCTCTACATGTTCTGGGCATGCAAACACTGTTCCGATCGATATCAAGTATGACTGGAATTATAACTCACACAAACCCATGCTTAGCAATATTGAATGTAGGTATTGAAATCTTTCCCCATGAATTTAGGACAGTAATTACTCATATTTTATTAGCAGCTAGGACACTGATAGCCAAACACTGGAAGGCAGATAAAGCACCTAACACTTCTGAGGTTCTCGTAAACACTCAAACCCATTATATCTATGAATCACTACTGGCCAGTAGAAGTGGAAACAAGAAAAAGTTTGATAACCAATGGAAGATATGGACAACATGGTTTAAAGGAAATAATTAGAACACTATTTAAAGCACTCTAAACTACCTGAGTGGTACATCAACCCCCATGGATCAGTCAGACCATAGTTCAGAACCTTCCACCCCCCTAATTTCTCTTCATATTCTCTCCCCAATTTCTTACCATCATATTACTCAGTTAGTCAATCGGTTTGGAGATAATATGTTCACCTAGAGATTACATCTTCTTAATATGTTATTTGAAAGAATGTTATATGCATCATCTATGTACGAGTTTTTATATGCACAATTGTATCTCTATTTGGTGAATACTGTATTTTATCATGTGAAACCTTAATAAAAACTATTTACAAAATATATATATATATATATATATATATATATATATATATATATATATATATATATATATATATACAGCTTAAAACATGCAGTAGCACACTGAAACACTGAAATATACTGCTTTAAACATGCAGTAACACACTTAAATATACTGAGTTAAACATGCAGTAATGCACTGAAATATACTGCAGGAAACTTCCCCTGACAAAATAAACGGACACTAAATGAATGGTCAAACTACACTCACGCTGCGCTATCACTACATTCACACTAAACATTCACACTAAACTGATAATCTACACTGAAAATAGAATCCCTATAGTACACTATAGCCCACTAACTTTCTTGTAGCTCTGTTCTATTTCTTTCCATGCCAATATCACCCCGCTATGGGGAAAATATTTTCATGGGGTGGGACTAAGAGCAATGAACCATGATTGGATAGAGTCATCATTACTTTTTCAAATCATGGCTCTGACAGTGCTCTGTGCCTTGATTGGTCACAGCTTTCATTTTCATTGCTTCAGCCAATCAGGGCTTTCAATGCACTGTGGGGTGATGCAGTGCATTGTGGTCATTCGACAGGCCAAACAAATGGTCAAACGTCCCTATAATTTGGGTGTTTGTTGAACAAGCGAACAGCCAATGTTCAGTCCAAACTCATGCTTGGGAAAGAATGCTCCTAAGTCAGTGCTCAGCAGAAGTAAAAGAAATGGCCCTATGCCAGTGGAAGTAAATACTGGCCCTGCATTAGTGGTCAGTAGGAATGAAACATGTGCCTGCTTCAATGGTTAATAGAGGGAAAATGTTACTTAGGTCAGTGGGCCTAATTAATGCCCTTTGGTCAGTGAAATAAATAAAAAATCCCTGTATTAGTGGAAGTAATAATTGCAATCAGCGGCCAAAATGTTACCCCATCATTGGTGTTCAGCGGGAGGTAAAATTTTCTGGTATTGATGCCAGTGAGATTATTAAAATCATGTCATCATTGGTGTCAGTGAGATTTTTATATTCAGACCATCATTGGCATGCATGCAGGGCCTTCTCATCGTGGAGCCACTAGTCAAAAGTTTAGCTCCATTTATCCAACTTTCAAGCAATACACACTTTTCTTATCATGAAATAAACAAACAGCATTTAACCGCTTGCTGACCAGCCACCGTCATTATACGGCCGCAGGTCGGCACGATCCGGCGACCCCTAGTAGTTATATGAGCGGTCCTATAAGCAGGATAGAAGGCGTGTGCTGGGGGGAGCCGATGCTCGTGACCGATGGTCGCGATGACCGCTGGCCACGAGTGGTCACAGGCACGAGAGGCAGAACAGGGAAGTGTGTGCGTAAATACACAAATCCCTGTTCTGTTCTGTGAGGAGAGACAGATCGTGAGTTCCCAATAGCTAGGAACCATGATCTGTCATCCTCTCTAGTCAGTCCCCTCCCCCTACAGTTAGAACACACAGTCAGAGAACACAGTTCACCTCTTGATTACCCCCTATCATTAACTCCTTCCCTACCATTGACATTTATACAATAATCAGTGCATTTTTATAGCATTGATTGCTGTATAATTGTCTATCGTCCCAAAAATGTGTCAAAAGTGTCTGATGTGTCTGCCATAATGTCACAGTCATGATAAAAATCACAGATCGCCGCCATTACTAGTAAAAAAATAAAATAATAAAAATGCCTTAAATCTATCCCCTATTTTGTAGACGCTACAACTTTTGCACAAACCCTATAACTTTTGCGCAAACCAAACAATATATGCTTGTTGCAATTTTTATTACCAAAAATATGTAGAAGAATACATATTGGCCTAAACTGAGAAAAAAAATTGCTTTAAAAAAAAAAAAAATGGGTATATTTATTATAGCAAAAAAGTAGAAAATATTGTGATTTTTTTCAAAATTGTCACTTTTTTTTGTTTATAGCACAAAAAATAAAAACCGCAGAGATGATAAAATACTACCAAAAGAAATCTCTATTTGTAGGAGAAAAAAAAAGATGTCAATTTTGTTTGGGTACAACGTCGCATGACCGCCCAATTGTCAGTTAAAGCGACGCAGTGCGGTATCGCAAAAAATGCTCTGGTTATTGAGCAGCCAAATCTTCCGGGGCTGAAGTGGTTAAGTAAGTGAAATTCAATAATAATTAAGTCCCATAACATGTTGGTTTGAATCCAAAAGATAATGTCCCCTATATCACCAACATATAAGTCCTGTGTTCTCTTGTGCCAAACATTTTCAGATATATCAATCACCACCCTTATCCCTCAAGTAGAAAGGAGGCTTACCAGAGTTTAACAACCCCTTGTAAAAAGTGAGTTAAACAATGTTTTTCCATATAGTCTCAGGACTTCATAGTGTAGTAAATACATTTACAAACAAATTCAAATGAGCATAGTGTAAAGTTTATATATTTTAGCACTGGCTTTTGGATGTTTATATGTTGAAACACCAAGGGATGTTATTTTATCAGCAGTTTGGGGAAGTAGAACTGCAGGTAAAGTTGATTATTTAGACACACATTTACACTTTAGAGAGTTAAGCAAGCCATACACTATACAATTTTCTTTCCTTTACCCATGAGTTGAAGGAAAGAAAATTGCTCGATTTCCTCCATCAACATAATCAGTGTTGTTGGGGGAATCTCTCCTGCTGTGTTATTGTATTGTATTGTAGATGCATATCATAGGAGAGAATCGAGCTGGAGTCTTGAGTAACACCCACCATTTGTTTTTTTATATATATAAATACTGTAGCTGCTGACTTTTAATAAAAAGACACTTAAAGTGTTTTTTTAAGCCACTTGGTAAATTACATGCAATCCCCTTTGTTAGAAAGAATTGACAGCATCGATCGGCGCTCACATGACTCCTCGCTGCTTCGACTCCCGATCTGACAGCTAGAGCTGAAGGGGCCGAGAATCCCCCGCTGACATCACTCGGGAGGAGAGAGCCATCAGTCGAGGAGGAAAGGAGCTGCACTGTGAATTCAGGTACAAATGTGCATATTTTTACAAAGCACAAACACTGCAGCATAGGATGTTTCTAACAGAGGGGATTTCATGCAATTTACACTGTAATTTCAGCACCGGGGGGCGGGGGGGGGGTGACACTGTCCCTAGCTGACAGGCAGGGAGAGAATGGGGAGAGAATGGGGGAGAGCAGAGAAGAGAGCTGCGGATGACCACTGTGTCAGGGCTCAGCAGCCTTGATAGACTGTGGTCAGTTTACAGAGAGGAGGGCAGAACCAGGCAGGATCAGCCAGGTATTTCAGGTGATACAGGGGGCCAAATTTCCCAGCACAAGCACGATATTGTTTAACATGCTTTAAAGTAACAGGATCCATTTTTTTAGGGTTCCAGCCGTTTTAACTGTCGAGGGATCCAGTGCTGTCCTCACCCGGGCTGGTTCTTTTTCTGGCCTTCAAGTCCCCTGCGTTGACTGTGGGAAGCTGGCTGTGACTACCCATGACTTCCCAGCTGGTTCCCCTCCGCACATGAGCTGTACTGTGCTATGTGAGTGGTCGCCTCAGCCTCCTGGGACCTTTGGCATGTCCCAAGAGGTTGTGGGAAGGGACGGGGAGCGAGAACATCTGCCAGGATCACCTAGACAATTCCAGTAAAAGTGGGTGCAGATACATGGTGAAAATAGTTACCCCCCCCCCAAAAAATAAGTGGAAGAGGAGGAGGGGAGAAAGAGAGAATCGGTGAACTTTCATTTTAAGGTGAATTTCTGCTGTACTTGCTAATCAAACTTTTTTCTAAAACTATCTGCAATAGTTCTTGTGTATTTGTGACCTTGCCCTATAGTTCTGAGCAGCCAGCTGAAATAGTTTTTCAAAGTTCTTCCACAGATTTTCAAATAAAAACACACACAATTAAGAAGTGACCAGGTCAGTTGTTTTTTTTTTTTTTGCTGTGCCACTTTAAAGCAACAAAGGCTGAATCCACGATTATTATTGACAATTAAAGTTTTCTGCACTCGCTAGTCTGTTCATCTGTGACCAAACAGCTGATTTAAATGTTTGCCTGGCCTGAGACACCCTCAGATTTTGATGGCTGCAATATTTAATTTAGCTTGAAAAGTAAAATACATAGTACTACCATAAACCACAGGAATGCACTGGCTTTTAAGGAAAACACTTTCAAACTGCATTCCCACATCAGGGACTTTTTAGCTGCCTTCTTGTACAAAAGGTCATGAACAGATTACTGTGTTCAAAGGCTTAAGCAAAGGTGATCTAAAAAAAAAAAAGAATTAACATAGAACTGAAAAAGGTTTGCATGACTGACAGACCCTAATAGGCTGAACTCTGGGCAGATATCAGCACTGTATTCATCAATACTCCATTACATGTACAGTGCCTTGCAAAAGTATTCACCCCTCCCTTGTTTTTTTTTTTTTACCTATTTTGTTACATTACAGCCTTTAGTTCAATGTTTTTTTAATCTGAATTATAGTCTAAGTTGGTGAAGTAAAATTAGAAAAATATATACATGAAACTATTTTTCAGAAATAAAAAACAGATAATTGGCATGTGCGTATGTATTCACGCCCTTTATGAAGCCCATAAAAAGCTCTGGTGCAACCAATTACCTTCAGAAGTCACATAATTAGTGAAATGATGTCCACCTATGTGCAATCTAAGTGTCACATGATCTGTCATTACATATACACACTTTTTTGAAAGGCCCCAGATTCTGCAACACCTAAGCAAGAGGCACCACTAACCAAACACTACCATGAAGACCAAGGAACTCTCCAAGCAAGGGACAATGTTGTTGAGAAGTACAAGTCAGGGCTAGATTTAAAAAAAATATCCAAATCTTTGATGATCCCTAGGAGCACCATCAAATCTATCATATCCAAATGGAAAGAACATGGCACAACAGCCAACCTGCCAAGAGACATCCGTACACCAAAACTCATGGACCGGGCAAGGAGGGCATTAATCAGAGAAGCAGCACAGAGACCTAAGGTAACCCTGGAGGAGCTGCAGAGTTCCACAACAGAGATTGGGGTATCTGTACATAGGACGACAATAAGCTGTATGTTCCATAGAGTTGAGCTTTATGGCAGAGTGGCCAAAAGAAAGCCATTACTTTCAGCAAAAAACAAAATGGCACTTTTTGAGCTTGCGAAAAGGCATGTGGGAGACTCATAAAATGTATGGAGGAAGATGCTCTTGTCTGATGAGACTAAAATTGAACTTTTTGGCCATCAAAGAAAGCACTATGTCTGGGACAAATCCAACACATCACATCACCCAAAGAACACCATCCCCACAGGAAAAAATGGTGGTGGCAGCATCATGCTGTGGGGATGTTTTTCAGCAGCCGGGACTGGGAAACTGGTCAGAGTTGACGGAAGATGGATGGTGCTAAATCCAGTGATATTCTTGAGCAAAACCTGTACCACTCTGTGTGTGATTTGCGGCTGGGGACAAAAGTTCACCTTCCAGCAGGTCAATGACCCCAAACACACTGCTAAATCAACACTTGAGTGGTTTAAGGGGAAATATGTAAACGTGTTGGAATGGCCTAGTCAAAGCCCAGACCTCAATCCAATAGAAAATCTGTGGTTAGACTTAAAGATTGCTGTTCACAAGCGCAAAAAACATCCAAATTGTAGGAGCTGGAGAAGTTTTGCAAGGAGGAATGGACAAAAACCCCAGTGGTAAGATGTGGCAAGCTCATAGAGACTTATCCAAAGCAATTTGGAGCTGTGATAGCTGCAAAAGGTGGCCCTACAAAGTATTGACTTTAGGAGGTGAACAGTTATGCACATTGACTTTTTCTTTTATTGTGTCCTATTTGTTGTTTGCTTCACAATAAAAAAAAAATCTTCAAAAGGTGTGGGTATGTTCTGTAAATTAAATGATGCAAATCCTCAAACAGTCCATGTTAATTCCAGGTTGTGAGGCAACAAAACACGAAAAATGCCAAGGGAAGTGAATACTTTTGCAAGGCACTGTACTTATTTTTTATGCAAGCAGCATCTGAATTTGATGTGGTAGCAGTTTTTTGCAACCAACTGTACAGTCTCATCAGAAGAGCTCAGAGTGCGGTTGGGAAAAGCAGCACAAGGAGAAAGTGATCTGTCTGAATGAGCGTCTAGTCTGCATTCATCTGTCTATTTTTCAGATGGATTCAAGCTGAGCCACAATATATGTCTATGGGCAGGTGGATGTAAACAGACATACATCTGTTTACTTCTACTTATATTCAAGTTATGTTACGCCTGCAGAAAAAAATGGACAGGGTTTGCATGCTTTTCCATTTTTGCAGACATAAACTGGGTGTCATCCGTTTTTAGGTAAGACATTTTTTTTTGATAGTCCACCTTTGGCTTATTTCTTCAACTGCTAAAAAAAATCGAAAAAAGGAAAAAGGGGTAGTTGTGGGACTTTAAATGAGGAATGGATATGTATTTATAATAATTTAGGATACCTAGAAATAAATTAATTGTCACAATGCCTATATGGGAAGATCTGTGTAGCCATAGATAGTTGCTAATCAATCCAAGTGAACATGATTATCATTGGATATAAATATAGTTGATAAAATTCATAATTAGGGTAGACTTGACTTGGCATCCCTGAGTATGGACTCTACGCGTTTCATGACATTTAAAGCCAATCATCAGGAGTGGGATTCATCAATATTAGCTACAAAAAAGAATAAGTAGATCAGTGAAGTCTCCAATAATACATCATGCTTTCAGAAAGAGAGCAGGTTAAAGAAGTATGTACAATACCAAATGGCAGCACCCATATGGATAGCCCATTAATCCACAAATGGGAATGGGATGGTGGCCCTTAATGAACTGTCTCCCCCGGGGTTGGGGCAGGGAAACATGCACCCCATTGTATAACTCTCTAGGAAAACGGAGAGCCGGAGACGAGAGCCGAAGAGAGACTGAGGCTACCACAGCACAATGTCAGAATGTGAGGTATACACATATGGGCATTACTTCAGGTTCTAAAAAATAATAAAAAAGGAATAATGAATAAATCGGAAAAAAAAAGTAAAGTTTTATGTAAGTAAGTATATAAGATAAATGTGTGTAAAATAAAGAGCTTATAATTAAGCTTCAGCTTGTAAGTGATGAAAAACAAATAAACATCAAAAAATGCCAAGGCATCATTATATGTGTAATATAATTATGAATGTGTGATATGTGATGTATATGTAGATAAAAAATCTGAGTGATAAAAGAACGTGTATGTGGTATAAAGTCTTAAACCAAAAAGGGGGGAAAGAGAAAAAAAAAAAACCCTGGTTACCAGTTTAGATCACAAGTGTAGATCACAATCCACATAACCTCTCCTCCTGGTGGAATATGTGGAGTGAGCCGTCAGCTCATCCAAGCCTCTAAATCCTCAGCATGGTGTGTGTCACCGCCGATGTCATGCACAACCCGTGAATCAAATGAGTGGACAGAGCGGACCCCCAACCAAGGTCATAAAGACCTCAGCAGGAGTCCCTCCCATCCCCCAGGCCACGTGGGATGGAAAAAGCACTGGCGCGCAAACCGCCACCAACAAGACGTCGCACATGCGGCGTGCTGGGCATGACATTGATGCGCCAAGATCGCGCCCCGCCCCATCGCCTAACGGGGATGGGCAGTGGAGGAGGAGCTGGGCACATCGCAACCCCAGGGGAAGAAGGACAACAGGACCTATCATCCAATGGGCGGGGCAAGCCCAAAAGGGGGCATGAGAAAAAAATCGGCTAAACTAGCTGAAACATCAAAACAGTAGAAAATGGAGACAAACATATACTGGCCTATTATTTGGAAGAGGAGTAACATTAACCACTTGCCGACCGCCGCACGACGATATACGTCGGCAGAATGGCACGGGCAGGCATATGGGCGTATATATAAGTCCCTGCCTGCCCGCGGGTGGGGGGCCCGATCGGGCCCCCCCCGGTGCCTGCGGCGGTCGGCATTCCTTCGAGAGCGATCCGGGATGAGGGGGCGGCCATTCATTCATGGCCACCCCCTCGCGATCGCTCTCGACGAATGGAAATCCTCCGTGACATCACTTCCTCTCCTGTAATGTAAACACAGGAGAGGAAGTGATGTATTCTCTCCTCCGTGTCGGTATTTTTCGTTCCGGCACCGAGGAGAGAGGTTCGGTGAGTTGCACCAACACACCCCACATACAGTAGAACATGCCAGGCACACTCACACCCCCCCTTTACCCCCCGATCACCCCCCCAATTACCCCTGCCCCCCCAGTCACAGTGACACCAATTGCTTTTTTTTTTTTGCATTGGTGTCATTTGTGACTGTAATAACTGTTAGGGCAGTTAGGGTTAGCCCCCTTTAGTTCTAATGTACCCCCCTAACCCCCCCAATAAAGGTTTAACCCCGTGATCACCCCCCGTCGCCAGTGTCACTAAGGCTGGGTTCACATTGCAGCGGTTTGAGAACGGATGTGATTCGCACCGCACTGCAGTGCAAATCACATCCGATCTCTGTGCGATTCGAGTTCAGCCATACAGATAGTATGGCTGAATTCGTGTCGCACCCGCCGCACCCGCCGCAAACTCGCACGGGACCCTTTTTTTGGTCCGCAGCAGAATCGGATCGCATGGGTGTTCACACCATGCGATCCGAGTTTGCAGATCGCACTGCGATATGCGAACTGATCTGGGGGTGTCATTATTTCACTGACACTCCCAGCAGTTTGCATAGGGCAGTGTGAACTGCCGCCGGGAGGCATGCGATGCGGGAACCCGCCGCGGATTCGTGGCGTTCCCGCATCGCTCCAGTGTGAACCCAGCCTAATAAGCGATCATTTTTCTGATCGCTGTATTAGTGTCACAGGTGACGCTAGTTAGGCAGGTAGGTATTTAGGTTCGCCGCAACTTTTTATAGCGCCAGGGACCCCCATATACTACCGCATAAAGCCCCCTGATTGCCCCCTAGTTAACCCTTTCACCAGTGATCACCATATAACTGTTACAGGTGACGCTGGTTGGTTAGTTATTTTTTTATAGTTTCAGGGCACCCGCCATTTATTACCTAATAAAGGTTTAACCCCCTGATCACCCGGCGGGTGTCATTTGTGACTGTAATAACTGTTAGGGCAGTTAGGGTTAGCCTCCTTTAGTTCTAAGGTACCCCTCTAACCCCCCCAATAAAGGTTTAACCCCGTGATCACCCCCCGTCGCCAGTGTCACTAAGGCTGGGTTCACATTGCAGCGGTTTATGAGAACGGATGTGATTCGCACCGCACTGCAGTGCAAATCACATCCGATCTCTGTGCGATTCGAGTTCAGCCATACAGATAGTATGGCTGAATTCGTGTCACACCCGCCGCACCCGCCGCAAACTCGCACGGGACCCTTTTTTTGGTCCGCAGCAGAATCGGATCGCATGGGTGTTCACACCATGCGATCCGAGTTTGCAGATCGCACTGCGATATGCGAACTGATCTGGGGGTGTCATTAACATTTCACTGACACTCCCAGCAGTTCGCATAGGGCAGTGTGAACTGCCGCCGGGAGGCATGTGATGCGGGAACCCGCCGCGCATTCGTGGTGTTCCCACATCGCTCCAGTGTGAACCCAGCCTAATAAGCGATCGTTTTTCTGATCACTGTATTAGTGTCACAGGTGACGCTAGTTAGGCAGGTAGGTATTTAGGTTCGCCGCAGCTTTTTATAGCGCCAGGGACCCCCATATACTACCGCATAAAGCCCCCTGATTGCCCCCTAGTTAACCCTTTCACCAGTGATCACCATATAACTGTTACAGGTGACGCTGGTTGGTTAGTTATTTTTTTTATAGTTTCAGGGCACCCGCCATTTATTACCTAGTCTCACTAGTGTACCCCTAAATTTAGGGGTGTCTACTTTCCAAAATGGGGTCATTTGGGGGGGGGGGGTTGTGCCATCTTGGCATTTTATGGCCTTCAAAACTGTAACGCCCTTAGAAAGCCTGAAGGCGGTGCTTGGTTTTCGGGGCCCCGTACGCGGCTAGGCTCCCAAAAAGTCCCACATATGTGGTATCCCCGTACTCAGGAGAAGCAGCAGAATTTATTTTGGGGTGTCATTTCACATATGCCCATGGCATGCGTGAGCAATATATCATTTAGTGACAACTTTGTGAAAAAAAAAAAAAAAAAAAAGTTTGTAATTTTCCCGCAACTTGTGGCAAAATATAAAATATTCCATGGACTCAACATGCCTCTCAGCAAATAGCTTGGGGTGTCTACTTTCTAAAATGGGGTCATTTGTGGGGGTTTTGTGCCATCTTGGCATTTTGTGGCCTTCAAAACTGTAATAGGTAGTGAGGAGTGAAGTCAAATATTTACGCCCTTAGAAAACCTGAAGGCGGTTCTTGGCTTTCGGGGCCCCGTACGCGGCTAGGCTCCCAAAAAATCCCACACGTGTGGTATCCCCGTACTCAGGAGAAGCAGCAGAATTTATTTTGGGGTGTCATTTCACATATGCCCATAGCATGTGTGAGCAATATATCATTTAGTGACAACTTTGTGTAAAAAAAAAAAAATATATATTTTTTTGTCATTATTCAATCGCTTGAGGCAAGAAAATAAAATATTCGATGGGCTCAACATGCCACTTATCAATTTCCTTAGGGGGTCTACTTTCCAAAATGGGGTCATTTGGGGGGGTTTTGTACTGCCCTGCCATTTTAGCACCTCAAGAACTGAGATAGGCAGTCGTAAACTAAAAGCTGCGTAAATTCCAGAAAACGTACCTTAGTTTGTAGATGTGACAACTTTTGCGCAAACCAATAAATATACAGTTATTGACTTTTTTTTTACCAAAGACATGTGGCTGAATACATTTTGGCCTAAATGTATGACTAAAATTGAATTTATTGGATTTTTCTAATAACAAAAAGTAGAAAATATCATTTTTTTTCAAAATTTGCGGTCTTTTTCCATTTATATCGCAAAAAATAAAAATCGCAGAGGCAATCAAATGCCATCAAAAGAAAGCTCTATTTGTGGGAAGAAAAGGACGCAAATTTTGTTTGGGTACAACATTGCATGACCGCGCAATTACCAGTTAAAGCAGCACAGTGCCAAATTGTAAAAAGACCTCTGGTCATTTACCAGCAAAATGGTCCGGTCTGAAAGTGGTTAAAGAGCCAAATTGGTAAAAAAAATGAATGGGGAAAGATGCCAACATGTAAATTGACTCAGGTGTCTAAGAACTGAGAATATATAATTATTTTGAGGTGTTGGGCATAGCAGGTCACGTTACGGGAACGGGTGTCTTCCACCCTATTGAACATACGACAAACAGCACGTGACCTGTTTAAACCCCAACATTAACATAAACATGCCTCCATCCCTGTTACGTAAAAAAACAAGGAAAAAGGGGGAGTTGTGGAACTTTAAATGAGGAATGGATATGTATTTAGAATAATTTAGGATGCCTAGAAATAAATTCATTGTCACAATGCCTATATGGGAAGATCTGTGTAGCCGTAGATAGTTGCTAATCAATCCAGTAAATTAAATTAAATTCAGTTCATGAGTATTTTGTAATGTACCATAATATATACTACATAAATCATGCATAACATATCAAATATATCAAACATGATTATTATTATTTTTTGTTATGCTATTTATAATAGAAAAGACATAATTAGTTCAAACAATCACAATTAAAAAAATGAATGGATCCACAGATCAAGTGAACATGGTTATCCAGGGTATAAATATAATTAAAGAGTTAGGGATGATAAGTCAACTTTACCCAATCATTAAGTATGAACTTTTGAAGTAATCTGGCATGTCTAAAAGTAAATTCATTGTCACAGTCCCTGAATGGGAAGATCTGTGTAAATATAAGGAATTGCTAATCAATCCAATATATTAAATACAATTCAATTAATGAATAATGTATAATGTATCATAATATATAATACATACATCATGCATACCATAGCATAATAAAAATAGTGGTAATCATATTGACATATTGAATATATAGATGGAACAAACATAATGGTACAAGCAATCACAATTGTAAACAATTTAATTGAATGGATGCACAGATCAAGTGAATATGATTATCATTGGATATATAAATAAATAATAAATAAATATAGTTTATAAAATTCATAATTAGGGTAAACTTGACTTGGCATCCCTGAGTATGGACTCTACGCATTTCATGACATTTAAAGCCAATCATCAGGAGTGGGATTCATCAATATTAGCTACAATAAAAGAATAAATAGGTCAGTGAAGTCTCCAATAATACATCATGCTTTCAGAAAAAGAGCAGGTTAAAGAAGTATGTACAATACAAAATGGCAGCACCCATATGGATAGCCCATTAATCCCCAAATGGGAATGGGATGGGGGCCCTTAATAAACTGTCTCCCCGGGGTTGGGGCGGGGACACATCCACCCTATTGCAGGACTCTCCAGGAAACACGGAGAGCCGCAGAAGAGAGCTGAGGAGAGACTGAGCCTACCACAGCACAATGTCAGAGTGTGAGGTATACACATATGGGCATTACTTCAGGTTCTAAAAAATAATAAAAAATGAATATCGAATAAATCCGAAAAAAAAATAATTATAGGTTTATGCGAGTGAGTATATAAGATAAATGTGTGTAAAATAAAGAGCTTATAATTAAGCTTCAGCTTGTAAAAAGCAACTAACAAAAAAGTGACTAAGTGATGAAAAACAAATAAATACCAAAAAATGCTAAAGCATCATTATATTATATGTGTAATAATTATCAATGTGTGATATGTGATGTATATTACAAACCTGATAAAAAATCTGAGTGATAAAAGAACGTGTATGTGGTATAAAGTCCTAAACCAAAAAGGGGGGAAAGAGAAAAAAAAAAACCCTGGTTACCTGAAGTGTAGATCACAACCCACAGAACCTCTCCTCCTGGTGGAATATGTGGAGTGAGCCGTCAGCTCATCCAAGCCTCTAAATCCCCAGCATGGTGCGTGTCCCTGCTGACATCATGCACAACCCGTGAATCAAATGAGTGGACGGAGCGGACCCCCGACCAAGGTTAAAAAGACCTCAGCGGGAGTCCCTCCCATCCCCCAGGCCACGTGGGATGGAAAAAGCACTGGCACGCAAACCGGCGTCAACAAGACGTTGCACATGCAGCGTGCTGGGCATGACGTCGATGCGCCAAGGTCCGACCCCGTCCCTATCACCTAACGGGGTGTTTGTACTAATTATGTCTTTTCTATTATAAATATTAAATATATTAATCATGATTATTATTAGTTTTTGTTATGCTATGTTATGCAAGATTTATGTATTATATATTATGATACATTACAAAATACTCATGAATTGAATTGAATTTACTGGACTGATTAGCAACTATCTATGGCTACACAGATCTTCCCATATAGGCATTGTGACAATGAATTTATTTCTAGGTATCCTAAATTATTCTAAATACATATCCATTCCTCATTTAAAGCCCCACAACTCCCCCTTTTTCCTTTTTTCTACATAACAGGGCATGTTTATGTTAATGTTGGGGTTTAAACAGGTCACGTGCTGTTTGTCGCATGCTAAAAAAATATGTAAACTCAGCTGAACTGATGATGGATGTATAAACTGATGTAAGCTGATGCAAAAGGATTTCAAAAAAGATAATGCTTGTGTGAAAGGATCCTTAGGTTACCTGCAGTGCAAGGAACTATGCTAATAGGAGGAGGAAATAGAATGACAAAGAGATAAGCTCAACAGTGTGCTGGTTCTATTTTCACTGTTTAATTAAAGGGTGAGGCTAAAGCTGTGTACACACGGGCGGATTGTATGCCCTACTTAGTCCGTCATACTTTCGAATGAACGGACTTGACCACACACGGATGCACAAACAGTCCGTTGAAAGCTTGCGCGATGACGTGTACAGCACGTACGACGGGACTAGAAATAGGAAGTCCAATACACAGCAATGCACCCTTCCGCCGTGTAAATCCTTTCTGAGCATGCGCCATTCTTAGTCCGTCGAACTAGCCTACTCACGAGCGGATTGTCCGCTGAAACCAAAGTATGACGGACAGAATTACGGAAATTCCAAAATACTTAGTACGCCAGACTGCACGCTGAAAAAGTCCGCTGAAGCCCACACACAAGCGGACTGTCCGCTGAAATGTGTTTCGACGGACTAAGTAGGCCATACAGTCCGCCCGTGTGTACGCGGCCTAAGAACCTGTAAGGGAAAGTGAAACCGAAGCAGAGAAAAAAAACAGGTCTCAAACCCTGCTAGACAAGGCTTTGCGGTGTGGCAGAGCTGTTTAAACCTCAAGGCAGGATGGATAAATAGACAAATACTTGGAAAGGCAGGAAAAATTGTTCCCATATATGTATCAGTTTGTGTAATTTACAGTTTAACTAGAGTTAAGGCTTTAAGGTTATTTTTTCTACAGAAACAAAAAAAAATGCTAGGTTGTTTTAATTTACTTATTAATATAGTACCAAGAATGTAACTAAATTCAAAGCAGAATTTTTGACATTTATAGGGGCCTAGAATCACAATGATCTGCATCAGTCATTACGCAGATCAGGGCTCGTTTATGCTTAATCAAAATGTGGCATTAACACACTTTAACACACTTGTTTAATGTACTCTGAATGCCAATCAAAGCTCCTGTAACTAAATAAAATGGTAAACTTACAATTCAGTTTTTTTTTGTTGTGTTTGCATTGCTTCAAAATCTATACTTTATGTCACTTTCTTGAAGCTTCAAAGCATCTCCAAAGCCTACACAGAAGTCTATTACAATGTTTGCTAACGGCACTTGCAGATTTTGAGAAGCTTTCTATTCAGTAGCACTGCTTTGTTTTAGCCCCTGTACACATGGTCGGAGATTTCCACAACCAAATCTGTCGGATTTTGTCCGTCGGATCTTGTCTGAAACTGTTGCATACACACGGTCAGACTAAGTTGTCGAAAAATCCGATCACTCAGAACGTGATGACGTAATTTCGTTACGATGGGACTACATTCAGGCTAGTAGCCAATAGCTTTGATGTAGGAATTTGATCTGAGCATGCGTGGCACTTGGTCCGATCAAAATTCTCTACACATGATCGGAGTATGTCCGATCGAACCAGTTGGTCGGGAAATATTTCCAACATGTTGGAAAATTGGGTCCGACGGATATTCCGAAGGAATCAGTCCGATGCATACCACACACAGTCGGATTATCCGACAACACGGTCCGATAGGACACATTCCGACGGATTCTCCAACCGTGTGTACAAGGGCTAAGAGGTATTGCAGGTATGGGATATCCCAACATCCAACAAACGAATGAACAGCAGTCACTTCCAGTTCATGTACAATATATATATATATATATATATATATATATATATATATATATATATATATATATATATATATATATATATATATATATATTCTGGAAGTGTTTGGCGCAGACATCACATTTGGTGTGCAGCGTAGAGCAGCAGGAAGGTGAGCAGGGTCTGGACTGGGGCGGAGAACCTAGCAGATGGCACATGTGGTGTGCAACATTGGAATGTTATAGCAAAAGGTGACAGAGAGAGAAAACTAAGTGGCAGAGGATCAGCAGAGCTGGGAGACATGAGCAGGATATACTAGCAGATGTCACATGTGGTGGGCAGCGTGGGAGCAATAATATAGTGGAGGTGAGGAGACAGAGGGAGATCAACAAACCAAAGGATCAGCAGAGATGGGGGTTACTACTGAGTGGGGAATCAAAAGAGCGGGAGGCTTACTACTGAGCAAGGGATCAGCAGAGCTGGGGGTTAACACTGAGCAAGGGATCAGCAGAGCTGGGGGGGTTTTTCTAAGCTGGAGTTTACTGTTGATCAGGAAATCAACAGAGCTAGGGGTCGCTACTAAACAGGGGATTAGCAGAGCTAGGGGTTACTTCTGAGTGGAGAATAAGCAGAGATGTGGGTTACAACTGAGTAGAGGCTCAGCAGAGCTGGGGGTTACTACTGAGCGGGGATCAGCAGAGCTGGGGGTTATTTCTAAGCTGGAGGTTACCTTTGATCAGGGAATCAACAGAGCTAGGGATCACTACTGAGCAGGGGATTAGCAGAGCTAGGGGTTACTTCTGAGCGGAGAATAAGCAGAGCTGTGGGTCACAACTGAGTAGAGGCTCAGCAGAGCTGGGGGTTACGACTGAATGGGGATCAGCAGAGCTGGGGGTACTAATAGGATGGGGATCTGATGAATGAGGGTACCAATGAGCTGGAGATCTGCTGATTGGGGGTACTACTGAGCATGGGGTTTTACTAGGCCCCTTTAAAACAAATAAAAAAATCAACACACACACAGGACATTTGCAAGGCTTTATTAAAGCTTCAAAAATGCATCAAAGAGACATCACTGCAGCATCAAAACACAACAACAAGTATGATGAAGCGTTAGGCGTTTTAATGTGTGTTAGGCCCCATGTACATGGGATGCTGCTTAACATATGTTTAGAGGCAATTGGACACTTTTTTCAACTGCCCCTGAACTCATTTAATGTTATCCTATGTGACCATGTACACCGTCTCCTTTATTGCCGTTTTTAGGCAGTTGCGTTTAACAGCGTTTCTTCGAAAGCAAAAAAATGGGTTCAGACGCAGACGTTTCCGATGTTTCAGATGCCAAACGTGTCTAAATGCGACAAAAAAAAAAAGTAAAATCATTCAGGAGAGGTTGTAAAAATGTCCCGTGTACATGGGGCCTAAGGCCGCGTACACACGGGCGGACTGTTCGCCCAACCTTGTCCGCTGAACAGTGTTTGGGCGGACAGTCCGCTCGTGTGTGGGCTTTCAGCGGACAGTTTCAGCGGACAGTTGGACGGACAAAGTCTTTCGGAAATTCCGAAAAACTGTCCGCTGAAACCGCGTTTGAGCGAACAGTCCGCCCGTGTGTGGGCCTGTCCGCTGTACTTTCGAAATGAGCGGACTGTTCCCGCTCGGAAAGTCCGCCCATTTCGAGCGTGTGTACAGGTAGGCGGGGCCCGCGAAGGAGACGTCGCGGGCTCCGCCGCCTGGAATGGGCTTAAAGGGGAACCCCAACGCCGAAAAAAATCGGCGTGGGGGTTCCCCCAAAGTCCACACCAGACCCTTGTCCGAGCACGCTACCCGACCGGCCAGGAAAGGGGGGCGAGCGAGCGCGCCCCCCCTCCTGAGCCGTACCAGGCCGCGTGCCCTCAACATGGGGGGGTGCCTTGGGGAAGGGGGGGCCGCGCGGCCCCCCCACCCCAAAGCACCTTGTCCCCATGTTGATGAGGACAAGGGCCTCTTCCCGACAACCCTGGCCGTCGGTTGTCGGGGTCTGCGGGCGGGGGGCTTATCGGAATCCGGGAGCCCCCTTTAAGAAGGGGGCCCCCGGATACCGGCCCCCCACCCTATGTGAATGAGTATGGGGTACAATGTACCCCTACCCATTCACCTGTGAAATAAAGTACAAAAAAAAACACAACACAGGGAAAAAATATTTTATTGCACAGCTCCGGGGGTCTTCCGTCTTCGGGGGTCTTCTCGCCGGACTCCTCCGCTATCTGTGTGTAGCTCTTTTACTAGCGGAGGAGTCCGGCTTTCTTCCTCCCCGCCGCCGGCCTCTTCTCCCGACTTCAGGGGTCTTGTCCCCCTCTTCGGTTCTTCTGCCGGGCCACCGCGCCTTCTTGTAGCTCTTTTGCAGGCGGTGGCCCGGTCTTCTGTCGCCGCTGCCTTCCGTTCTTCTGTCGCCGCCTTCGGTTCTTCTGCCGGGCCACCGCGCCTTCTTGTAGCTCTTTTACAGGCGGTGGCCCGGTCTTCTGTCGCCGCTGTCGTCGCCGCCGCCGCCGCCTTCTGTTGTTGTTCTTCTTCTTGTTCTTCTTCCCCAGGAGATGTTGACTCGACGAGCTCTCCGGCCGGAATGCCAGAGCCGCGCTGTGCGGTCACTTATATAGTGACAATGGGGCGGTGTCACATGGTATATGTCACATGGGTTGGTCACATGGTGACCCCGCCCCCTTACGATGTCATAGTCCCCATGTGACATCAACCCATGTGACCAACCCATGTGACATATACCATGTGACACCGCCCCATTGTCACTATATAAGTGACCGCACAGCGCGGCTCTGGCATTCCGGCCGGAGAGCTCGTCGAGTCAACATCTCCTGGGAAGAAGAAGAAGAACAAGAAGAAGAACAAGAACGGAAGGCGGCGGCGGCGGCGACGACAGCGGCGACAGCGGCGACAGAAGACCGGGCCACCGCCTGTAAAAGAGCTACAAGAAGGCGCGGTGGCCCGGCAGAAGAACCGAAGGCGGCGACAGAAGAACGGAAGGCAGCGGCGACAGAAGACCGGGCCACCGCCTGCAAAAGAGCTACAAGAAGGCGCGGTGGCCCGGCAGAAGAACCGAAGAGGGGGACAAGACCCCCGAAGTCGGGAGAAGAGGCCGGCGGCGGGGAGGAAGAAAGCCGGACTCCTCCGCTAGTAAAAGAGCTACACACAGATAGCGGAGGAGTCCGGCGAGAAGACCCCCGAAGACGGAAGACCCCCGGAGCTGTGCAATAAAATATTTTTTCCCTGTGTTGTGTTTTTTTTGTACTTTATTTCACAGGTGAATGGGTAGGGGTACATTGTACCCCATACTCATTCACATAGGGTGGGGGGCCGGTATCCGGGGGCCCCCTTCTTAAAGGGGGCTCCCGGATTCCGATAAGCCCCCCGCCCGCAGACCCCGACAACCAACGGCCAGGGTTGTCGGGAAGAGGCCCTTGTCCTCATCAACATGGGGACAAGGTGCTTTGGGGTGGGGGGGCCGCGCGGCCCCCCCTTCCCCAAGGCACCCCCCCATGTTGAGGGCACGCGGCCTGGTACGGCTCAGGAGGGGGGGCGCGCTCGCTCGCCCCCCTTTCCTGGCCGGCCGGGTAGCGTGCTCGGACAAGGGTCTGGTGTGGACTTTGGGGGAACCCCCACGCCGATTTTTTTCGGCGTTGGGGTTCCCCTTTAAGCCCATTCCAGGCGGCGGAGCCCGCGACGTCTCCTTCGCGGGCCCCGCCTACCTGTACACGCGCTCGAAATGGGCGGATTTGCCTCCGCCTTACGTGGACGAGTCCGTTCATTTCAAAAGTTGAGCGGACTGTTTGGCAAACAGTTCGTTGAAACAGTCCGCTCGTGTGTGGGCAAGTCCGCTCATGCAAATTTTGAGCGGACTGTTTGCCGAAACTGTTTGACGAACAAGGTTGGGCAAACAGTCCGCGCGTGTGTACGAGGCCTTAAAGTCAAAGCATGTGTAAATGAGCCCTTATAGTCTAATTTTGCAACCTCACTGAAGAATGCACTAGGTCCAATTATGAGTAGAAGACGGCCCTTCGAGAATAAAAAAAAAAAAAAACTTTTCATAGAATTAAATGAAAACATACTAATTTTATACTTACAGTATACAGTACACTATATCATTTTTTTTTATCAAAAATGGATTTATACTTTAAAGGATCACAGTACCTAAAAATAGATATTTTTTAAAGCCTTTTAACATCTCTACCCCCCCCCCCCCAGGTCGCATACCCAGAAAGTAAGAAGTAAAGGAATCCTGCTGTGCTGTCGGCTGTCTACTTGATTCTTTTGCTGACATTTGTTTCAACATTTCACATCAATAATGCTTATATTGATATACTGTAGGTGCTTCCATTTTTAAAGTGGAACTAAATTCTTTTGCTATAGTGTGAAAATATGCACAATATACTTGTACATTATGGTGCATTTACCACCTAGTGTCCCTCCTTCAGTGACAAACGGTCCAAGCTTCAGGTTCCCCTCCATTCATTACTGTGATTCCAAGTCCAACATGGCTTCCTTTTGGCCACTGGGTGAGCACTGATGTTACATGGGCACAGAGGTTCCCAACAGATGTTTCTCATAGATGCTGGAAATGAGCCAGGACTACACATTTTACTAGTACACAAAAAAAAATAGTGAATAATTTTTTGAGCAAAACAGACTTTGTGTGTCTCTTTGTGTGTCTCTTCTGCCAAGAAAACTCTAAAGGCTCATACACGTGATCGGACTTTCCGACGGGAAATGTTCAATGACAGGCTTTTGTCGGTAAATCCGGGCCTAGGATGGAACTTTTTGCGGGGGTGGTAAAAAGGCTGTCCCCCACATGAAAAAAAAACCCCTTCCTCTCCTCCCGAAGGCAGGGCCACATAGCTGAATCCCAGAGCTCAGTGTCACAACAAGTTTCAGCACTGAGCTCCGGTAATTGGCCAGACAGGGATCCACTAGCGCAGGCACTGAGGACATCGGCCACCCGGCGTCCCACAAATGGCAATCGGCGTTCCGGAGCAGCTGACCCCTCTCTCCCCACTTACACACTCCTCGGTTCCTCCTCCTCGTCTCCAATGTGCCAGGAGGAGGAGGAGCCACAGAGGAGGAACACAACTTTAGAGAGCTGCGCTGCTGGTATATGTACTGTGTGCCATCAGAGGGGGACACAGTAACCGGAAAGGAGGGTATTGGAGGGCAGATAACAGGTGCATACATGGAGTGATGGGAGAGGGTAAGGGGATATGTGCTGGGGGGTGCTTTGGGAGGGGACAAGATCTGATTTCCCCCCCCCACTAGCACATGTCCTCTCCCCTCCCAAAAGTACCCCCCAGCATATATTCTCTTACCTCCCTCTCCCCCAAATTAAAAGATGCCACGTCCCCTCAATGCTTCATCCCTCTGTCCCCTTCCCTGTGTCACCCCTCTGTCCCCTTCCCCTTGGCATCCTTCTATCCTCCTCCCACGGCGCCCCTCTGTCATATTCCCATGGCATCCCTCTGTCTTTCTCCCACGGCGTCCCTCTGTCCCCTTCCCACTGTTCCCTCTGTCTTCTTCCCATGGCGTCCCTCTGTCCTCTTCCCACTGTGCCCTCTGTCCTCTTCCCACGTCATCCCTCTCTCCTCTTCCCATGGCATGCTTCTGTCCTCCCACGGCATCCCTCTGTTCTCTTCCCATGGCGCCCTCTGTCCTCCTCCCATGGTGTCCCTCTGTCCTACTCCCCCAAAAAATTTTGAGCACCAGCTGCCACTGTGTACCGGGGTGATTCCTACAGCTGCACACATCACCCCGGTACTGGTTTTTAGAGAAGACGTTCGGCTTTCTTGTAATAACAACTGATGCAGCTAATCAGCCACTCAGTTGTTATTACAAGCAGCAGGAGGGGTGGCCCCCCACCCGCAACCTTCCCTGGCTCTCCCATCCCAGCGGGAGGCCCTAACAAACAGCCGGCAAAGCTGGGATCGGCTATGATCAGATCTCAGATCTAGTAACCTGGAAGCCATGTCATGACATCACTTACGGCTTACTGAATACCTAAAGGTGCCAGATTTTAAAAAAAATTATTATTCAAAAAAATCATCAATTGCAGCCACTGTGCCATCAAACGCTGCCACTGTACCCATCAAATGCTGCCACTGTGCCATCAAACGCAGCCACTGTGCCATCAAACGCAGCCACTGTGTCAAATTCTGCCACTGTGCCCATCAAACGCTGCCAGTGTGCCCATCAAATGCTGCCAGTGTGCCCATTAAATGTGGCCAGTGTGCCCTTAAATGCCCCCAGTGTGACCCCCGCGTGCTCGCTGCCTGCCCAGCATTTACCCTGTCTTGGTGGGGCAGCGGGTGACAGCGACGAGCAGGGTCCTCTGTGCATCTCCTGCCATCCTCATCTCCTGTCTTCTCCTCCTGATAGCAGTGCCTGTCGTTTCAGCGAATCAGGTAACAGGTAACAGACCCAAGCTACTGATTGGCGGAGAGGTGGTTTAGTGTTAGAAAAGCGAATGAATATTCACTTTCCTAACACAGCTGAATTACCTGCGACCGCCCAGCATAGCGCTCGCAGGTCACCTTTTTTAGAGCCTATGGCTTCAGGTGCTTCAAAAACACCCCCGCCGCTGTAATTCAGGCACCCTGAAGCCGAATGCCTGAATAGGGGGTGGCAGCGGCAGCCATAGATAGAATCATGCAATGAATGAATCTATCTATTGGTTATAGAGGGGGGTGGCAGGAGAGAGGGGGAGGCGCCCGTGTGCCCTTAAGGCGCGGGCACCACAACCCCTTAAAGCTGAAGGCCACATATTTGCATTACGTCGGCATTATATGGTTAACAAAACTAAAGGACACTCCCTATTCTTGTTGAAAGAAACACTAAAAACAGATGTACCGTATTTATCGGAGTATAACACGCACTTGTGTATAACACGCACCCTAATTTTAGGAAAAAAGCATTTTTAAAATGAACAACTTTGAGGCAAATTAAGGGTCAGTGCCCATCAATGTCCATCTGCACCCTGATAATTGTCCATTTGCAGACTAAATAAAGTCCTCAATGCAGCCAAAACAAATCAATACAGCCTGATTATTTTCCTTAATGAAGTATAAAAAAGTAATCAATGCAGCATGATAATGATAAATAAATTTAAACTGTCTTCAATTAAACTGCCTTCAATATTAAAATGCATTCATTTGCAGTCTCACCATCTCTCTTTCCAGCAGCCTGAAATCAGGAAATAACCGTGCCGTCATATCCTTTCCACTCGGCTCCTTGCCTTTCACTCACACAGTCCGCCATCGGCTCCTGTGATAGGCAGAACACTGGTCCAATGCCGGTGGCGGAGGCAGGACTGTGTGTGTAACATCATGTCCTTTCCACTCGGCTCCTCGGCTTTCACTTGGCTCTCCCCGTCACACACACACACACACACACAGTCCCGCCTCCGCCATCGGCTCCTGTGATAGGCAGAACACTGGTCCAATGCCGGTGGCGGAGGCGGGACTGTGTGTGTGTGATGGGGAGAGCCGAGTGAAAGCCGAGGAGCTGCAGTGGAGAGAACATGACAGCTCAGTGAGGTACGCTATCGGCGTATAACACGCACCCCTGATTTGCCCCCGATTTTCAGGGGGAAAAAGTGTGTGTTATATGCCGATAAATACAGTAATTGCAGTGAACACCCAATAGATGGCTATTCAACACAATGATAATGGGATAAACGGTACACCCATTGACATTGGTGATCAGGAAAAATAGAGAGAGCAAATGAGAACATGGTTCTAAACTATTGCACTCTAAAATCTAAAACCTAAATAAAGAACACAAAAAGTGCTGGTCTTTCAAGGCAGATTATTCCTACAAGAAATAGCAGCACAAATGTAACAAGTGAAACAGATTTGTACATTTTTTTTCTCTTCGACAGAGAGAATTTGATTTGAATGCACATCTCCATTATAATGATTGGTTGCCAAGACTCATAAAAAGCTAATTTGATGAAAAATAGCATAACAATTCTAATTTTACTAATTTGTGCTTTTTTATATGATGCGTTTGCTACAGCTATGGAGATGTCACCTAAAAGGCATGAGGGAGAAACATTTTAAGCTTAACAAAGTAGTAATTTTGTATCCTTAATACACAAACAAGGAAAATAAACGTTTTTTTGTCTGGTTTACTAATTTAGTACATTATGCTCCCAGCCTTGCTGTGGATGGAAGAACAAAGCAAGCTTTGCCAGCTTTCAAAAGACTAATGAAGTCTCAATCAGCAACTTTCATTGTGTTACTCCATAAAGACACTGACCTACATTTGAATGGCTGAGTACACTTATTAGACAAATGCATCAGTTCTGCATATTTTCATAGTCCCATCTAAAAAGGATTCCATTTATCTACAATCTCAGCTTCTCTTTTGAAGACATGAAATGTAAGAAGGGAAATGAGAATTAGTTTTGTTTCTAACAATATCTGAAGACTAATTCTTTGCTATGGACATTTCCTGTAATGGATCCTAAACTCTAATGAGAAGGTCTCATTACAAGATCTTCAGTAACACAACGTCCTTCTGTTGATAATACTCAAAATCCCTGGAAAATAGTTATTTAAACATAAACTTAGTAGAAATTATGTCAGAAAATGAAGTCCTGCTAGATCACTTCAGGCTGGCCCCTTTTGCAGGTATACTGTGTGTAAAACATTAACCACTTCCCGCCCGCACTATAGCCGAATGATGGCTACAGCACAGATACAAACAAACCCAAGGATAAACCGAGGAAAAAACCAAGCTTTACTTACCACCAGCCCACAGACAACCAATTAACCTGTCTAACAATATGCGTTAAAAAATAGGGGTTTAGTCTGCACACATTTGCAAATGCATGCGTAAGCCACAGAGCCCCGCCAAGGCACCCCTATATCTGTGGTACCTAACACTAACTTATGAGTGTCCCCACAGTGGAGGCACATGCATTCTGATGGATAGGTGAGAGCAGGTCGACAGTATAGGTTTTTTCTTGTGTTTTAGAATCCACTGAGCTTTGAGTTGATGATACCGCCAAAAGTCAAAGGGGAAACTACAATAACACTCCCTGAAGGTGGCCAGAGAGGTTAGGCTGTGACCCTCTATGTAGCGGGACAGGCCAACATCCCCAACAGTTAACCAGGGTCCAAAAAGGCAACTTTTCCCCAGTAGGAAACCACTGACAGGCGCTAGTAGTAATGTTGGTGGGGAGGGGCAGAGCTAAGAACCTATTTATCCTGTTCCAGACTTTGAGGACATGTGTAGTTAGTAGAAGCCAGGGAATTAAAAAATGTGCACATATGTGCCTTAAGCTTACTAAAAAACTTTCCGTCCCGGACTTTTCCCATTCGGCAAATACTTCACAGTGGCCAGCAAAAGACATGTGCAACTTGTTTTGTTCCAAGTTCGTTTTTTAACAAATTTCAACAAACTCCTTAATTCATAAATATCCAAATTAACGTAAACCCATTTAACAAATTTTTCCACATTTCAGAACTTTGAATAATCAAAACTCTAAAATTCCAAAATTAAAATTTTCGGAAATTTGAAAATTCAGAAATTTTAAATTTTAAAATCCGAAAATCTGGAAATTCGAAATTCAAAAATTCGAAAACCCGAAAATCCAAAAATAAGAATGAAAATCTGAAGATTCAAAAGAACGAAAATTCAAAAATCCAAAAATTTGAAAATCTGGAATAATAACTAATAATAACTTAACTACTACTAAACTATTAAATTATAGGTATTGGAATTTCCTTTCAAATTTGGCTATTAGTGAATGTAACGAATACAAATTCATCCGAAGTCATGAATTATCCAAAATAACGAATGCTGCATGTTGAATGTTGAAATATTTTGAGGGGACAGCAAATTTACACTGTTGTACAAGCTGTACACTCACTACTTTACATTGTAGCAATGTGTCATTTCTTCAGTGTTATCACATGAAAAGATATAATAAAATATTTACAAAAATGTGAGGGGTGCACTCACTTTTGTGAGATACTGTATGATGAACCGTCGCTCCCATCGGGGACTGTAAATTATGAACATGAGCAGAGATGTTTGCGATGTGCCCTAGCCAACATCCTGCCACACTTGTTGCCATGTTCATAGTACTTATGAGCAGAAAAATGTAGCCACTGGCAAATACGTCAGGCTAAAAGTCTAGAGAAAAGCGATCGCAATTCTGCATCGGCCCACCACTTATATTGCAGTTCGACCTGCTGCAAAGTCAACAAAACTCGCTGGATGTCTGCCTGTCTTTCCTTTTTTAACTTAGTATGCAAAGCAATTATGGAGCCTCGTGCCACAGTCTTGTGACCTTCCCAGAGAATACCATAACTGACCTCCCCAGTGGCATTCTCTTCAAAATAATGTGTTAGAGTTTCTGTAACACCTGCCACCACCCTCACATCATCTACCAGACTTTCATTCAGCCTCCACGACCAAGTTCTGGTGCAGCGTGAGACAGTTAAAGTGTTATTGGGGCATGGTCAGAAATGGTGATCTGCTCAATGGCAGAATCGACTAAGAGGTCCAAAGTGCTATGGTCAACGAGCAGTAAATCGAATAGTAACTATAGTTTCTCTCAGATGCATGCAGGGCTCTCCAACAGTCCACCAAGGTGTGATTAAGGAGAGATTTGCAAAAATGTTTCAAGAAAGCATATGAGTGAACAGAGCGATTCGTAGAGGTATCCAGGGAAGGGTTCAGGCTTACATTGGGGTCTCCACCCAGAATCAGCTTACCCTCCCGAAAAAGCAAAATGGTCTAGGACCAAGTCAATAAATGAGAGTTGTTGGGAATGGGAGCATATAGTGTAGCAAATGTATCCATTTGGCATATAATAAAACCTTTCAGAAACACGTAAGGGCCCTGAGGGTCCGTGTAGTGTGAAGTGGGCTTAAATGGACAACTCTTGTGTATAGCAATAGCTACGCAACGGGATTTCACTTTTGTAGATTTACTTAGACACCAATAATGGAAAAGGTGAGTGGGGAGTTTGGGGGCAGAGGTATCAGTAAAATGTTTCTTCTGCAGAAATAGCACCTGTGCCCCTAAACACTTCAACTCCAGCCATAACCTATTTTGCTTGTTAGGGAAGTATAGACCACAAACATTATAAGATAATACCTTAACCATAGCCATGACAGGTTAGGAAGGAGTTGCCCAGGCGAACAGCAGAACACAGCCAAACCAGGAGTAAGTAGTAGTGGCCTTGAGTCGTCACTCCTCCATACCTAAACCACGCTCCCTTTCTGTATCTTTTTAATAGTAAATTTATTGCAGTTGTTTTACACTATGAGATCCTCTTCCTGTCATCGTTCCTGATGAGTGTTATGATCGAGCATGTTGAGAATCATCTGGAAAAGTCAAGTGGTGTCAATCAACTAAGGGACTAGTTGGGCAGTTATATATGGTGAATGTTAGTTACGTACAGAATACAGGGTTCAGGCATGCACTATGTATAGCATGCAGGATATAGGAGTGTATTATATACTGGGTTCTGGAGTGCGTTATGTACTGGGTTCTGGAGTGTGTTATGTACTGGATTCTGGAGTGTACTATGTACTGGATTCTGGAGTGCGTTATGTACAGGAAGGTGGTTTCTGGAGTGCGCTATCTACTGGGTGTTATGTACTGGATTCTGGATTGTGCTATCTACTGGGTTCTGGAGTATGTTATACACAGGGTTCTTGATTGAGTTATGCACAAGAAGGTGAGTTCTGGTGTGAGTTATGTACTTGAAGGTGGGTTCTGGAGTGAGTTATGCACAGGGTTCAATAGAACATTAGGTACAGAGTCCATTCAGCCATCTACATATCAATACTGTACCTTTCCTCGGATGCTACAACCCCCGCAACACACACACACACATCGCTCCTCCGCCCTCATCTTCCCATCCCCCAAAGCTCCACCACCCTCCAGATGATAACCTTTCTAAAAGCACTTCTCTGTAACTGGCTCTGTCACAGCTTTCTTTTCAGTGCACACTTCTTTTCAGCTCCTAAACTCCCCGACCAGATTGTGGTGCAGAGCAGGGAGGCTGTTGAAGAAGCCGTGGGAGAGCTGTTATGCTTTCACTTTCATCTACTGCAGAAGACTAAAGAAAAACCTTGCCATGGCATCTTTTCCCCAGCCAGCAATGTACAAATGCCTCTTTCCCTATGCACTGGTTGTTTGACATAGGGGGTAGGTATGGGTAGAAGTCCCGTCCATCCCCGACGTCAGAGCTCGGATCTGACAGCTGCAGTCTCTCATCGTGGCTGCACAGTGCACATCCAGCCAGCTTGCTCGCCAATCCCTGGCTATACTGGACTTTCACACTGCTACAGGTTTATTGAGCCTGAGGTCATATGTTATGTTAATCAAAATAATTATGCAGGACAAAGCCCCTACATCGAGACCCCAAAGGTGTAAATGCGGGAAAGTCTCGTCCAATCTGGGACTGTTGGCAGGTATGATTTATGTGAGTCTATTGCTAACATAAAAATTGACATGCATGAGTGTAATGGGTGGTTCAATTTCAAATATGGGCTTAATTGTTTGTATTAATTGAAGAGCTTTGTAAAGCAGCATTCTTTCTTCCAAAATGACAAAATAACCCGAAGCATTCAAATATTAAGTAAATTGCTTTTCACAAAACAAATATAGTGGTAAACAAGCCCTAAAGGAGAAGCATATTGTGTATATATTATAACTATACATATATATATATATATATATATATATATATATATATATATATATACATATAATAGGAGGCACTGACTGGAAGGATTGTGAGTGGTCTATATGTATGGTTTCTCACCTACACATGAGAGGCTCCATGACTAGGGCAGCCAGATAACTTACTATCCCAAACAACACATTCTAATGCCTTACCAATACTATTGAATAATGACACTGACACCTTCTTGGATGTAAATAGCCTGTTCTGCCTTTATTAACAAAAAACTAAATAAACTATAATCTTTATTTAAAATATTCAAAATATTCCAGCTCCAATCCAAATACTTGGTTGCTGGTCCCTGACGACCCCCCTTTAACTTTTTGAGTCTGTAATACCTTTTAGTTAGCATCTGTCCCCAGCAGCCAAAATCGCCAACTTATTACCCGTTAGTCTAGACTGAAACCAGACCAACCGGGACTTCATACCTGAGATGGGTCCCACCGTTTTCACAATACCTCATGTTTTTATATAAAGCAAAAAGGGGAAAACACAGCGCTCCTTACCAAAATAATAAAAAAATGTGAAGTAACACAAAAATGTGAAGTGACACAAACCGGCAGCTAACATACAAACAAACCAAGTCCAAATAACAACATGTGACAAAAAATGTAGCGCTGAAATATCTAAAATATAACAAATATAAATCTCACTTGAACCCTATTAAATGAATAATATAAGGACGCACTAAATGACAGCACACACATAAATGTCATGCTACCTAGTAGGCGAAAAAATCTATATGTAAACAAGTGCAAAAAAGTCCAACTAAAACACAATGATGAGTGCAATAAATCCAGATATTCCGTTGACTCAAGCCGTGGACAGCCTTCAGTCAATAACCAAGATTTTGCAGAAAAAGGTGGGTACTCTTACCGGAGGTGATGGACACAAAATACTCTACAGTAAATGTGTCATACAGGCTTATGTGCGTCACAAATGATTCATGTACGTTGGATCATAGGTCACCATCAAAACAGCCAGGTATCCTCTCAGTTAGCCAACCTCAGGATCCATGAGTCAAGGTATGGGATTCCACAGGACACAAGGAATTCCTCGCTGTATCTCGGAGATTCCAGTGTAAAGTTACTCCAAACCGTTTCACCGAAGACCAAAAAATTTAAACACAATGGCTCGTATAGTGAAATTCCACCATTTGAAGGTTTATTTATAAAAAACAATTAACATAAAAAAACGACATCCAAGAATCACGTGATCCAATAAAAAGTGAATAAAAAGCAATATGGGGAGCAGGAAACTCTAGCCCGACGCGTTTCGACCTCTAAGTCGTCTACTGGGGCATTACCTCCCCAGGTAATGCCCCAGTAGACGACTTAGAGGTTGAAACGCGTCGGGCTAGTGAACACTGTGGGGGCAGTAGCCTGAACGCTGATTCCACATCTGTTTTCGCCATTAGTGAACCCTTACCATACTTCCTAACCCATGAGATTGCCATATCAAAGGATTTATAGGTAACCGCACAAATCATTCACTGAGCTGCCCTTGGGGTAAGACAGATGATGGATCATCCTGTATTGCCCTGGGTCCTTCTACGGAACCACTCCCAATGGGGAAACTACCAACCCTGGCAGGAAATGGGCCGGCCACCCGGCCCAACGCCACCTCCTTGAACAACTTAGCCGACACCATCCCTTGATGTAGGAGCGCTGACCTCAAATTGTCCGATACAGGAGGAACCTCCCGCACTGTGCTCAGAATTCAAAAACCCTAAACCCCACTTCTAACAAACCTGGATACCTACTTAGGAAAGGTAGAATCCTTTCCAGTCTCAACGGCTTCATTTCTTTTGCCAGTGACGTCCCCTGTGCGACCTTTTCTGTGTCTGAAACAGCGCATGAGGGGGTGTGCACCAAGGCATTCATGTTTGTAGCGACACGAGTTGCCAAACCTGCATGTTCTTTCATTGAACTGCCAGCAAACCCCTTTCTTTTTAGGGGCTGGCAATCCTGTGGCGGAGACGCCTGTAACCCCACCAGGAAAGAACTGACTCGTGGCCCTGGAGGAAGTCATCAACTTCACCCAGACACTAATATCTTTGTGGTCCCATCTAATAGAGGGGCGAATGGCCTTCTGCTGACAAAATTGTTCATCATACTAAAGCCATGCTAGGCCACCATACACCCTATGCGCCTCACTAACGGCCTCCAGGTAGCAGAACAGAGCCTAGCAATTCTCCCCAATCACGCTCGCAAATATCGCAAAAACGCTTGCAGCCAGTTCTCAAACGTGCGCAGAATAAGCCTATACCTCCTCTTTTCTTCCTCCTCCTTCTTACTCTCGTCTGGCTTTACCCGATCTAAATTACATTTTTCCAATAGGAGCAGGGAAAATATTTCCACAATCAAATTTTTCCAAATTTTTTCTCGCACTTCTTTCTTCAAATATGCCCCTAGTGATCCCTCAAAGCACACATACACCCCGCACCTCGCTGCATCCGCTAAGCGCACCTTTTCCATATCCTTGTCCTTTGGCAGTATGCATCTCTGCGATCACTGTCGCTGGAGCCTTTTGGGGTGATTCGACCGCGACCACGCATTGTGAGGGGAAAGACCCAGGGGCTAACCGTGGCTGAGGATTGTGGCGATCCATTCTCCAAGCTGTGCAGCAGCTCCCTCAAGAAATTCCACAGACCCCTCCCCCGGCATCTTCCCCAGAGAACGTTCCATCTCACTTGCTACCCCCAGACTGCTGTCTCTGCTCCACCCATCCCTGAACTGTATATATCACTCCTCCCCATCTCATCAGAACCTCAAATCCGGAAAGACCAGTTCTTTCTTACAACCCCTCCTATTCTTAACCTCTTATTCTCTGTAATTCTCTGTAAGCTACTTGCACCCTGTCATGTATGTCCTGCGCTTCCTTTTCAATACAGCTGCGTACATGTCTGGATTTGTATCTGTTATAGGAAAAAAAAACTCTTTGTTTTCTCTTAATAGGTCAAGGCATTCCTTCCTAGGTTTCACGTGGGTGCCAGGCCCCATTAATTAGTCTCAGTTGTTCACAGGAATTTTTTATATGTGAGTTGACTGACTCTCTCTCTCTCAATCAATCATGGTTTCTTGTGTATGGACATGGGTCAGCATGGCACCCTAATCAATGTACGTTAAGACCCAAAGACAAAAACGAGCACATGAGCATTAGAACTGGACCACGGAGCAATGAAAGGAGGTCGCCTGGTCTAATAGGTAACATATTTTGCATCATGTGGATGGCCAGGTGAATGTGCATCACTTACCTGGGGAAGAGATGGCACCAGGATGCAGTATGGGAAGATTCTTTGGGCAATGTTCTGCTGGCAAACTTTGGTCCTGCCATTCATGTGAATGTTACTTTGACACAAACCACCTACCTAAACATTGTTGCAGGCCAAGTGCATTCCTTCATGGAAAACGTATTACCTGATGGCCTTAGGGTTTCCACCTCATCCCTTTAAACCCAAGAACATATTATTACACAGGTTCTGAGGCTAATTTAATGCAGATAAGGCACTAAGTGAGTTTAATTATCACCCCAATCAGCCACAGAACCTTTGTAATTAATACATGTTTGGGTTTAAAGGGATTGCAACCCTAGATGGCCTCTTTCAGCAGGATAATGCGTCCTGCAACACTGTAAAAATGGTTCATGAATGGTTTGAGGAATACAACATTGAGATTAAGGATGTTGATTTGGCCTTCAAATCCTCCAGATCTCAATCCATCAGGCATATGTGGGGTGTGCTGGAAAAAACAGTCCAATTTAAGGTGGACCCGCCTTGCAACTTACAGGACTTTAGGGATCTACGTCTGCCAGACACCACAGCATACCTCAATGGAACAGGGAGACCTACTATTATGGCCGATCGGTATGTGTGTATTTAGCTCCCAACTGTCCCTGATTTGCGAGGGACTGTCTCTGATTTGGCGCAATTTTCCTCTGTCCCTCATTCTTCCTCATTTGTCCCTCATTTTGGTTTGATTTATATAGATGTATATAAAATGCACTTTTTATCTATCAAAAAGTGTTTTCCAGCACTAAACCTTTCATCTGATTTCTAAATTGATGCATTTCTAAAAGCCAATATAAAGGAATAGTAGTGGTAAAAACAAGCACTTGTGGGTTTAACCAATTTTGTTTTTTTGTACAATTCTCCTTTACCCACTTAAGGACTGATCCTCTTTCTGAGATTTTCTGTTTACAAGTTAAAAACAGTTTTTTTTGCTAAAAAATTACTTAGAACCCCCAAACATAATCATTTTTTTCTAACATCCTACAATAAAATGACGGTCGTTGCAATGCTTTCTGTCACAACGTATTTGCGCAGTGGTCTTACAAGTGCACTTTATTTTTGGAAAAAAATACACTTTTTTGAATTAAAAAATAAGACAACAGTAAAGTTAGTCCAATTTTTTTTATATTGTGAAATATAATTTTATGGCGGGTAAATTGATACCCAACATGTCATGCTTAAAAATTGCACCCGCTCGTGGAATGGCGACAAACTTTTACCCTCAAAAATGTCCATAGGCGACGTTTAATAAATTCTACAGATTGCATGTTTTAAGTTACAGAGGAGGTCTAGAGCTAGAATTATTGCTCTCGCTCTACTGATCACAGCGATACCTCACATGTGTGGTTTGAACAATGTTTTCATATGCGGGCACTACCCACGTATGTGTTCACTTCTGCACACAAGCTCGTCCGTGCAGGGGGCGTTTTAAAAAAAAAAAGTATTATTATTATTAAAAATTTTTTTTTAAATTGCATCCCTTGTAATAGGAATAAAAGTGACAAACATCCCTTGTAATAGAAAAAAGCATGACAGGACCTCTTAAATATGAGATCGGAGGTCAAAAAGACCTCCGATCTCATATTTAGACTAAAATGCAATAAAAAAAAAAGTATCAATTAAAAAAATTATTTAAAAAAAATGTCCCTTTAAGAGCTGTGAGCAGAAGTGACGTTTTGAAGTCGCTTCCGCCCAGCAATTGTATGGAGATGGGTGGGGGCCACCTTACCCTCACTCGCCTCCATGCACAGCTAACGACAGGACGCGATCGCCTCCGCCGACGGCTCAGGTAAGCGGCGGATCGCAAAGGAAGGGGGTGCCCTTCTCCCTGCCGCCGATAAAAGTGATCCTGTGGAAAATACGCCGCAGAGACCACTTTTATCTTGTAGCGGACTGCTCGATGAAGAAGGGGATACCAGAGGGTTATGGCAGCTAGACGCCACCATAACAACAATATCCTCCTTCAAACAGCCGACGTAAAATTGCGGTGGGTGGTTTCATAAGTGGTTAAGGGGTGTGTCCTACGCCTGCATATTTTTGCTTATAGATGTCCCTCATTCCCATCTCAAGAAGTTGGGCGATATGGTATATGTGTGTGTGTGTGTATATATACCCATACCCCAGACGACGTCACCGTATGATGAAACGTGCATCAGGTGGTCTAGATGTGCTGACGCAATCACGTTGACCTTCTGAACGGGTGCTCGTATGCTGGCCGGCATTTCATGCTGTTTTTACTGATATGTTTGTGAGTATATTTTGTTTATTTAAATAAAAATATCCTGCTATGAGAGGCTTTCTTTGTGTTTTCCGAGTTACCATCTAAACCATTGCCTACTTATGTGGAAATCTCCATGGACCATTAGAAGGATTCAGGATTGGTGCAGTTCGGGTGACAAATTTAATGAGCGTTTACATACCGCCTTCTGGTAAGCGTGTATTCCCACTGTTGACTCATGGGGTTTCTGGCTTGGTGAAGGTGGATCGCACGGCTGACTGGCACCCTCTTAAAGAGATATATCTTCCATTATAAAGACTTTTTCGTTGGACTTTTCTCATTGGTTGTGGGTCACTGGTTCACTTTTTTTATGGATATAATTTTTTATTAATTTGTCACTGGGTTTTTATCTTATTTAATTATAATTAATAATCACTGTATTTATCTATAATTATTTGTTTATTGAATATAGTTAATTTAAATTAATTTATTTATAGTCAATAATTAATGAATTTATTTATTCAGTTATAATTATTTATTCACTTTTTGAATATAATTAATTGTTATTAATCACTATATTAATTTTAATCATATTTAATTTTGAGCATGTATCACTTAATTTTGATTGTATATGAATTGTTCTAGCTGATTTCACTTAATTTATTGGAATTATCTGATTAATTTTCATTTCTTTGCACAAACAGTAATAGCCTCGGTGGGGGTAGGTAGCGCAGCTAATTTTATTCTTTATATGCATTGTATTTTGGATGTGTATCACATCCAGGTAGCTGCAGCTGTAACTGGGTGTCAGGTCACTTAGAGCCCAGGTGACAGATGCACACCGTAGGGATTAGGAGTGCACCGCAAGGTTGTGGACCCTACGGCTGACTGCTGCGGACGGGGGTCAAAGTGATAGGAAGGCAATGCCGCCAGAACACCAAGATGGATCCCACCGGGGTTAGAGCGTAAGATTCCCTGGGACGCAAAGTCTAAGAGCCAGCAGGTGTTCACCAGAGCCTCGAGTGGTGAGGATGGACTTGGCTGCAACTGGCTCCAGGTCGCGACCCCCAGGGTCTCCCAGCTCACACCTACAGTAGGCAACAGGAGGATAGGGATGGTGAGGGACAAAGCCAAGGTCGGGGCCACAAGCAGACAGGAAAAGTCGGGGACACGCCAAAAGGTCAGGATCACAGGCAAACAGGGATAGTCAAGGACATGCCAAAGTCGGTAACGGAAAACAATAGAAGAGCACACGGCAGGTAACAGGAAGCTAACACACAAAGGTTGATCAGCAGGGTTGGCTAGCAGTGCACAGGTTAATATAGAGCTCTCTGATAGGAGCTAGGGTGGAGCCATGCCAGAGGATGGATTATAAAAGCAGTCAGGTGAGGGTCGGCTGGTCTCTAGAAATGAACACATGGAGACAGGTAAGCAGATGAACTCTATTGCATAACCATGACACTGGGTTTTTGTTTTTTAATCTTTTAGATTAGGAGCGCAGTAATTTTCTTCTCATATATATATATTGTTACTATTATTATTTTGACCCTTGTGTCTTTAATTCTAGGAACAAATCAGATTTTTTTGGATAGATTCATAATTAAATTTACAGTTTTTCATTTATTTATTTATTTATTTATTTTCAGATAGCCATTTTTAGATCTGCTAACAAACAGTACATCTTAATCTGGTGCACTGCTACTTCTGACCACTGGAGGGGATAATTGACAAAAGAAGATGCAAGCTGATAGCGTATTTGTCTCATATATCCAATACAAGACATGCTCTAGACTATCTTATCTTGCTCATTTTCATTTAAATTCCCTCCACAGTGAGTAATGGCATATGCTGCTAGTAAATGTAAGCGTGATAAAGATTTCTTGTCAATTCGGATTATTTAGCTTGTGTAACAATTTATTTTTCCTTACATATCAGCTGCTGCATGACTGTTAGGTTCACACACTGACATTACATGGATTTTCACTGCAGCAGATGAGCAAGTTCAAACACATACATAAGCTGTGCTGTATAATACATACTGTTGACAACTGTATTTTTTGCTCCATCAATTGATTGGTAGGTAGTAAGATAGACTTACACAAAGTGTTAGCTCTGTATATTTTCAGTGGGTAAAAAAGCATATGTAATGGAAACATTTTTATTTTTATTTTTTTATAATCAAAAAGAGATTCTATTAGTATTGAAATGGGAATAAAGCAACACATAAATCACGAGAAAGACATGCAGTGAGGATTTAAAGTGATTCTAACAGTTCAGGGTTTTTTACTTTACATGCATTCTATGCTTCTCTATCCAATGATGTGCACAGGAGCCTTGGCTCTCCGGGGACACTCACTCCTCATTGGCTGAGGCAACAGCAGGAGCTATTGGCCCCCCATGCTGGCAATCACAGTCAGTGAGCCAGTCAGGAGAGGGAGTGAGCCATGGCTCTGTGTGTGAATGGACATGCAGCAGTGTGGCTCAGAAGCGAGCCTGCTTGGGTGTCCCCAGAGCAATGTGCTTACCCTGGGGGCACTTAGCGGGGGAGGGGCCAGGAGCATCGGCGGGGGACCTGAGAAGAGGAGGATCCAGGCTGCCCTGTGCAAAACCACTGCTCAGGGCAGGTATGTATAATATATATATATATTTTTTTTTAACAACTCGCCCACCATCAAATGATGGAGAAGCAATGCTGCTCTTGTTCTGGGAGGATGTGATATGACGGCACCCCAGAATGACGGTTATTCTCGTGCACCGATTGAAGCAGGCAGCATCGTGGCCGCGCCATTGTTCCTAGGACCTGGTGTGTTCTCGATCTCGGTAAAGAGCTGATGACGCGGCTCTTTAACTGTGGGATCACCTGTGTCCAATTGGCTCTCCTCGCTTCACACTGACAGAGTGTGTGGCAAGGTGTGCCCATCAGCGGTATCTCTTAGCAGAGGAGACCAGGGCAGATAATCAGTTCACTGATCACCAGTGCCTAGATTACAGTAAAACCCCAGCAGTGCCACCAATCAGGGCCCATCAGTGACACCAATCAATGCCCATTAGTGATGCCAGTCAGTTCTGCCACTCAATGCCCATCAGTGCTGGCCATCAGTGCTGCCTATCCACAATGCCTATCGGGGCCCACCAGTGCTGTCCATCAGTGTCCACCAGTTCCACCTACCAGTGCTGCCTATCAGTGCTCATCAATACTGCATATCAGTGCCACCTATCAGTGCCCATCAGTGTGGCATATTATTGCCTCCTCATCAGTGCCACATAATCAGTGCTCATGAATGTGCCCACATAAGTACCCACCAGTGCATCCTATCAGTTCCCATCAGTGCAGCCTCATTAGTACATATCAGTAAAGGAGAAAAATTACTTATTTATAACATTTACTGACAGAAACTAAGAAAAATGTTGTAAAAAATAAGTGATTAAATACCACCAAAAGAAAGCTCTATTTATGTGAAGAAAATGATTAAAAATGTATATGGGTATAGTGTTGCATGACTGCACAATTGTCATTCAAAGTGTGACAGCGCTGAAAGCTGAAAAATGACCTGGGCATGAAGGGGATGATTTTTTTTAAAACATATCTGTTGCCTGTAGCACAGAAATGCCTTGTACACGCGGTCGCACATTCCGACGACAAAATCCGCCGGATTTTCTCTGACGGATTTTGGCCACAGCTCTATGTGTCTTATGGATACGTAGAGCAGGGCTCAGGAGTGAGCATGCACCATTGCCCCCAGAGCAAGCAAATTGCTATTGGGAGCACTGGCTGAAGATGAGGAGCCAGGAGCACCGGGGCGGAAAAAGGAGGATTGGGGCTTATCTGTGCAAAACCACAGCACAGAGCAGGTAATTACGACATGTTTGTTACTTCTTTTTTTAATGCCACTCTTTAATAGCACTTCCCGACTGCCTTATGCAGATAAACTGCGGCAGAAGGGCACGTACAGGCAGATTAACGTATCCGTACATTGCCATTTAAGGGAGTCCCTTGGGCCCTGCCCTAGGGAGCCCCATAAGCATGGTCGCGGGTCCCGCAGACTCGACGTCCGCGGAGGTACCCGCTATCGTCTCATGGAGAGGAAGAATGGGGAAATGCTAATGTAAACAAGCATCATCCCATTCTGCCTAATGACACTGACACTGATCACAGCTCCCTGTGATCGGGAGAGGTGATCAGTGTCATGTCACACACAGCCCCTCCCCCCCACAGTTAGAATCACTCCCTAGAACACACTTAACCTCTACAGCGCCACCTAGTTGTTAACCCATTCACTGCCAGTCACATTTACACAGTAATCAATGCATTTTTAATTGCGCTGATCGCTGTATAAATGTGAATAGTCCCAAAATCGCGCCAAAAGTGTCCGATGTGTCCGCCATAATATCGCAGTCCCAATAAAAATCACTGATTGCCACCATTACTAGTAAAAAAAAAATAATAATAATAAAAATGCCATAAACTATCCCAAATTTTGTAGATGCTATAACTTTTGCGCAAACCAATCAATAAACGCTTATTGCAATTATTTTTTACCAAAAATATGTAGAAGAATATGTATCGTCCTATTTTTGGGGGATATTTATTATAGCAAAAAGTAAAAAATAATGTGTTTTTAAAAAAATTGTCGCTCTTTTTTTTGTTTATAGCAAATAAAAACCGCAGAGGTGATCACATACCACCAAAAGAAAGCTCTATTTGTGGGGAAAAAAAGGACGTCAATTTTGTTTGGGAACCATGTTGCACGACCGCGCAATTGTCAGCTAAAGCGACGCGGTGCCGAATCGCAAAAAGTGCGCTGGTCTTTGGCCAGAGGCTAAAGGGGTTAATACCACTTTAAGTCCACTGAACACATTACATAGTGACACATTAGTCTATTAACAAGAATATGGCATATTGGTAAATGATCTAATGTGAAAATATGAAAGATTTGTCTAACTTGTGAGGATTCACGTGAAGATGATGTACAGAGTCACCTAACCATAGGCATGGGGAATCATGAAATTACTGAAATAAACAATTCTGCTGATTTGATTAGGATTTATAACAATAACAATAAACTAAAGTGCATACTGATCTCCTGATGAACATGCTGCTACACTCCAAATAATTTTCTTTCAATTCTGATGAGCACATTGGCACACTCCACATGATATACTATCAATGAACTCCTGCAAGTTGGAAAATGTTTAATGAATTTTTATGTATAAATGCCCAATAGCTAATTTTCTAAAAGGTGTTGAGAATGTTCATTCAGTAAATTGTGAATATTCATATTAATTATCAATGATGTGAAAAGGAAGCTCCTGTTCACGTTGAATACCCATTCACATGCAGATGAAATAGGTAAACAGGAATTTGCTTTCACTTGGATAGATAAATGAATATTCACGCAACTGATTGAGTTAAGATTCTCAACATCAGATGTTGCTTTATTTTTGTTGTAAAGAATTATTTTCACAAGTAAAGAAAAAATAAACAGTTTGTATCTCTTATGCCGCGTACACACAATCGAATTGTCCGGCGGAATTGGTCCGGCAAACAATGCACCGGAATTTATAACGAACGGATTTGGCAACACACGGAAACTCCGAAAGTTCGGCGACTTCTAACGCGATGATGTACAGAGAGTATGATGGGACTAGAAAAAGGAAGTCCAATAGCCAGTAGCCAATAGCTTCCTTCTCGTACTTGCTTCAGAGCATGCGTCATTCTTAGTCCGCCGGACTAGCACACTGACGAACGGATTGTCCGCTGAAAGCCAATTTTGAGTCAAAACTACTTTCTAAGTCCGCCGGACTTTACGATGAAAAAGTCTGGAGCCCACACGATTCGAATTGTCCGCCGGACAATTCGATTGTGTGTACGCGGCATAACTTATGCTATGTTCAAAAAAATCCACTTCATATGTGGAGTAAAAGGATGGCATATACAGTATCTCACAAAAGTGAGTACACCCCTTACATTTTTGTAAATATTTTATTATCCATTTTCATGTGACAACACTGAAGAAATTACACTTTGCTACAATGTAAAGTAGTGAGTGTACAGCTTGTGTAACAGTGTAAATGTGCTGTCCCCTCAAAATAACTCAACACACAGCCATTAATGTCTAAACCACTGTCAACAAAAGTGAGCACACAAGTGAAGATGTCCAAATTGGGCCCAAAGTGTCAATATTTTGTGTGGCCACCATTATTTTCCAGCACTGCCTTAACCCTCTTGGCCATGGAGTTGCCACTGGAGTCCTCTTCCACATTTCCATGACAACATCACAGAGCTGGTGGACATTAGAGACCTAAACTCCTCCCCCATTCATTTGAGGATGCCACACAGGTGCTCAATAGGGTTTAGGTCTGAAGACATGCTTGGCCAGTCCATCCCCTTTACCCTCAGCATCTTTAACAAGGCAGTGGTCATCTCGGAGGTGTGTTTGGGGTCTTTATCATGTTGGAATATTGCCCTGGGACACAGTCTCCAAAGGGAGGGGATCATGCTCTGCTTCAGTATGTCACAGTACATGTTGGCATTCATGGTTCCCTCAATGAACTGTAGCTCCCCAGTTCCGCCAGTAGTCATGCAGCCCCAGACCATGACACACTTGTCTTTGCACTCCTCATCTGGTTGCTGCCACACACATTTGATACCATCTGAACCAAATAAGTTTATCTTGGTCTCATCAGACCACAGGACATCGTTTTCAGTAATCCATGTCCTTAGCCCTTTTACACACGGTCGGACATTCTGCCAACCAAATCCGTTGGATTTTGTCCGACGGATTGTGTCTGAAACTGTTGCATACACACGGTCGGACCAAGTTGTCGGAAAATCCGATCATTCCTAACGTGATGACGTTATTTCATTACGACGGGACTACGTTCAGGCTAGTAGCCAATAGCTTTGATGTAGGAATTTGATCTGAGCATGCGTGGCACTTTTTCCGATCAAAATTCTCTACACATGATCGAAGTATGTCCGATCGGACCAGTTTGTCGGGAAAATATTTCCAACAAGTTGGAAAATTGGGTCCGACGGATATTCCGACGGAAACAGTCCGATGCATACCACACACAGTCGGATTATCCGACAAAACGGTCCGATAGGACACATTCCGTCGGAATCTCCGATCGTGTGTACAAGGGCTTAGTCTGCTTGTCTTCAGAAAACTGTTTGCGGGCTTTCTTGTGCATCATCTTTAGAAGAGGCTTCCTTCTGGGACAACAGCCATACAGACTAATTTGATGCAGTGTGCGGCGTATGGTCTGAGCACTGACAGGCTGACCCCCCCACCTCTTCAACCTCTGCAGCAATGCTGGCAGCACACAAACGTCTATTTCCCAAAGACAACCTTTGGATATGACGCTGAGCATGTGCACTCAACTTCTTTGATCTTCCATGGCAAGGCCTGTTCTGAGTGGAACCTGTCCTGATAAACTGCTGTATGGTCTTGGCCACCTTGCTGCAGCTCAGTTTCAGGGTCTTGGCAATCTTCTTATAGCCTGGGCCATCTATTTGTAGAGTAAGAATTATTTTTTTTTCAAATCCTCAGAGAGTTCTTTGCCATGAGGTGCCATGTTGTACTTCCAGTGACCAGTATGAGAGAATAAGAGCGATAATACCAAATTTAACACATCTGTTCCACTTTCAAATTTGAGACCTTGTAATACTAACGAGTCACATGACACGGAGAGGGAAAATAGCTAATTGGCCCCAATTTGGACATTTTCACTTAGGGGTGTACTCACTTTTGTTGCCAGCGGTTTAGACATTATTGGCTGTGTATTGAGTTATTTTGAGGGGACAGCAAATTTACACTGTTATACAAGCTGTACACTCACTACTTTACATTGTAGCAAAGTGTCGTTTTTTCAGTGTTGTCACATGAAAAGATATAAAAAAAATATTAACAAAAATGTGAGGGGTGTACTCTTGTGGGATACTTGTATCCAGATATATAACAAGAATAGCTCCTTCTATTAGTACTGTCTCTAGTCTAACTCTCTTTTCCTGTTGACATGTCTGTGTTTATAAGTCATGTCCCCAGTGGAATGCAAGTAAGACCTCACTGGCCAAATACATAGAGAGATCAATAGAAATGAAACTTCAAGCAAACAACAGACCAATCAGGATTTTGTTGCTGTGGAGACTGGGATCTACAAACTCTTCAGAAGAATGTGACTTCCATTACTAACCTTGTATGTAGTGAGATTTCAATTGATTTGTAACCCCAAGGGACAAAGCCTTTGTGATGTTATTATACAGTGTCTAGTTTGTATTTCTGTCTAAATACAACGCCCTTTAGCAAGATGCCAGGAAATGTCAAAACATTGCCTTTAAACCAATTTATTGTAGCTTAAAATCCTTAATATATTATACATCGTATCACAGATAGAAATGACATGCTGGAAAAACAGTAAAACATCTAACAGGGCTTACAAGGGGGTTCAAAATATATTTGCTGAGACAGAATATCTCTAGAATGCTCTGGAGATGTCCTGTAAGCGTCCTCTGATTGGTGGTTGGACAGGGAGGAGACTGGCTTTTCTTGCACAAATAGGAATGTACAATGGGATGAAAGGGTTAAAATGAACTTCACTCTGCGTCAGGTGGTTAAAGAGGAAGTAAACCCTGATGAGTTTACTTCCTCTTTCATTCCCTGCAAAGGTAAAGCATAATGGACTACTATGCATCACATAGTAGTCCATTATGTGTCACTTACCTGACACAGGAGCCAGCGATGTCAGCGCTGTCCCCTGTAGTCCGGAGCATCCATCTTCTCGGTGGGTCTTCGCCGCTCCACCGCTGTCATTATGGGAAGCCGCAATGACGTCACTCCCGCGCATGCACACAGGAGCCGCCACGCGTGGCATATTCGCCATTGATGGTGTCGCGCACAGTGCGCCTGCGCGCTGCTGTCTATGGTGCATGGGCCATAGACAGCGGTGCCTGTCTTTCGGCAAATATCTCCTAAACCGTGTAGGTTTAGGAGATATTTCTTGGACCTACAGGTAAGCCTTAATCTAGGCTTACCTGTAGGTCAAAGTGTGTAGTAAGGGTTTACAACCACTTTAAGTGTGTTTTCTGTGAGGAACTCCTCTTTTCCTGTGTATATCTGACACTGTAGACACTGACACTGTAGACGCCAAATGCTTGCTTTAACCACTTCAGCCCCGGACCATTTTGCTGGTCAAACACCAGACCACATTTTTGTGATTCGGCGCTGCGTCGCTTTAACTGACAATTGCGCGGTCATGCGACGTGGCTCCCAAACAAAATTGACGTCCTTTTTTTCCCACAAATAGAGCTGCGACAAAACCCAAGGACTGTTTAACTGTGATAGCATTTCTTGACTCTGCAAGTCGGTGAGACTAAAATCTCTTTCTATTGTTTTTGCTGCTGTGAAGCTATTTAAGTTTAACCACTTTCAGACCAATTTGCTGGTCAAAGACCAGACCACTTTTTGCGATTCGGCACTGCGTCGCTTTAACTGACAATTGCGCGGTCGTGCGATGTGGCTCCCAAACAAAATTGACGTCCTTTTTTTCCCACAAATAGAGCTTTCTTTTGGTGGTATTTGATCACCCCTGCGGTTTTTATTTTTTGCGCTATAAACAAAAATAGAGCGACAATTTTGAAAAAAACTCAATATTTTTTCCTTTTTGTTATAATAAATATCCCCCAAAAATATATAGAAAAAAACATTTTTTTTCCCTCAGTTTAGGCCGATACGTATTCTACATATTTTTGGTAAAAAAAAATCGCAATAAGCGATTATTGATTGGTTTGCGCAAAAGTTATAACGTTTACAAAATAGGGGACAGTTTTATGGCATTTTTATTAATAATTTTTTTTTACTAGTAATGGCGGCGATCAGCGATTTTTATTGTGACTGTGACATTTTGGCGGACACATCGGACATTTTTGACACATTTTTGGGACCATTGTCATTTATACAGCAATCACTGCTATATAAATGCAGTGATTCCTGTGTAAATTACACTGGCAGTGAAGGGGTTAACCAGTGGGTGGCAGTGTAGGGGTTAAGTGTTCCTAGGGGTGTGTTACTAACTGTTGGAGGCTGGGCTTTAATTTAGTGAACACTGATCTCTGCTCTAATCACATGGAGCAGAGATCAGCGTCACTAGTTGCTAGGCAGAACGGGGAGATGCTGTTTACAACGGCATTTCCTCGTTCAGCCGCCCTGTGAGACTATCGCGGGTATGCCCGTGGCGATCGAGTCCGTGGGACCTGCGACCGCACTCACAGGGGTCCCGACCAGCACGCGAGCGTGCCACCGGCGGCGCGCTCACGATAGCAGGGCGGCAAATTTAAAGGGACGTACAGGTACGCCCATTTGCCTGCCCGTGCCATTCTGCCGGCGTACATCGGCGTGCGCTGGTCGGGAACCGGTTAAAGTAAAAATAAACAATACCCTTATTCTCCTAAAATAATCAATATGCATTTATTACCTAAAGATCCTTTAATCTATTTTTCAATAAATCAATTATTACTGTGTTTTTCTGCCTCCTTGTTAGGAACGAGTAGTGCACAATAGTTGCAGTCATGTGCACTGTTCTATGCACAAAACACATGCTAATGTCCCCTGTCAATCTCATGCCGTGTACACACTACCGGACTTTCCGGCAGACTAGGTCCAACAGAATCAGTCCGTCGGACAATCCAATTGTGTGTGGGCTAATCCGATTGTTTTTGGTTTAAAAAATCAGACGGACCTAGAAATAGAACATGTTTCAAATCTGTCACATGAACTCAGTTCCTATTGGGAAAACCGTTCGTCTGTATGCTGATCCGACGGACCAAATATGACGGGAAGCTATTGGCTACTGGCTATTGAACTTCATTCTTTAGTTCCGTCACACATCATCACATTCAAAACTAACAGACTTTCGAACAGACTTAGTCCTTTCATATGTGGCCAAGTCCCTTCGCTCGGAAAGCCCGTTAGAACTCCACGGAAAGTCCTTTGGGAAGACCGTCGGAACTAGTCTGCCGGAAAGTTTGGTCATGTGTACACAGCATGAGGAGCAAGAAAGAGGTTGTCTATGTTTCTGCATACCATGAGACCATGGAGATTGAACGTAGCCACCCTCTAACAAGCCAGGTCACATCAGCAAAAAAGAAGGGAGTTGGAGATGGCTGAGTGTAATATGTGATAGTTTTCTAAGATAAAAAAAAAACATTAATTCAAGTAAGTTGTCACATACCTTGTGGAAGAACCTGATGTGTTGCGGGAGGCCTATAGTATAGCCCTGAGACCACTGATGCTACAACAGGCTGCGAGTGCGAGGCGAGGTATGAGTGCCTGTAAGATGTTCTGTCAGCCGCAGCAGAAGGTCACTGGTGTGTGGCAAGAGATACGTCAGCTCACTGGAGCAATGGATGGCAGCAGAGACAGCAGACCCAGGATTGGGCAGATAGCAAGCGGCAGAAGCCTGATGGGGAACTGGCATATGGCTGGTGTGGCAGGATAGGCAATGCTGGGCAGGTGAGGAGCCAGCAGGGACCAATTAGCATGAAGAGTAGAACTGGAGAATTGCTGGATGGGGGATCATACAAGCCAGGTTGGATACAGACGGTCAGATACAGGCATAGACGGTAGGCAGAGAATGGTCAAGATACAAGCAGGGGGTCAGCAACTTAGAATCAGGTAGATGAACACAAGACAGAGGAATTCCAGGGACATGTAACACAAGGTCGGGGTAGGAAGCAATCAAGCAAGGTCAGGATAAGCCAGGTCAATAACAGGAGTCAGTACAGGAATGGATACAGGAACACAGGTAATATCTGCAAATCAGACAGCACTGTCTAATAGTCCTGCTGCAGTTTAAATAGAATCATTGGTGCCAACATTAGCATTGGACGCATGCGAGAGCAGACATGCGCATTTGCGCACAGTTATGCACAGGGAGACAGGCACCTGCACATCTGCACCTGCACACCTGTGAACATCTAGTGCCTTGCTGACATAAGTATTCTTTATTAATCATCACTTTAGGTTATTAAGGCTTTTTGGGGCCTTTGTGAGGTCCTGGAGCACCCATAGAAATGTTGGGTGGCTCTTTTGTAGAGTGTGGAGAAGCAATATGCTTTGTTTAGTGAAGTGGGCAGCATGTGTGGATGAAGCTGGTATGAGTTGAATTCTAACTGCATTAAGATAAATGTTGGAAAGAAAGCAGTGCACTGAGTGGAGAATTGCATTTAGGATTTGTTGAACCCAAAGAAAATGTTATTTAGGGTAGGTGGCAGGCAGAATCTTCTACTTGCTGTACACTACTCTTACTTGGTTTTGATTAGTGGCTTGTAAGGGACATGCTAACATCGTCCATGTTTCCCTCCTTGTTGGGCGCCAAGCAAGGGTAACATGAGACACCTTCCTCCAGGGTGGGTTCTTCTAAGCAATGCTGGGCACCTTGTACAGGGTCGCTTAATAACACATGGGGTACCTTTTGCTTTGTGCCATCTTCATTAATTCGCTGGGACAAGGCTGAGACTGCCGTGGGGGAATACTTGACCTTGAGGTTGGCCTCTACTCCTAGAGATAAATGTACACCATACACACTGACACCTTAACTGTTCTCCAGTTAACTCTCTGTTCCCATGACAGTAAACACCTTCTCTGTAAGCTGCATTTAGGAGGGACATGCTGAGCCAATGTCCACATCCACCTCACCAGTGTTCTCCACTACAATTGCCCAGTAGCGAAGTGTGCCCTGCCGTGCACCCTGTGTGGGCTCCACATACAATCTACTTAACTTTTGAACTTCCATATCCCTGTACAGGGTGTGAAACCTCTGAGGTGCAAACCACTCCTGCTTCTCTGGGAGACAGACCGATAGCGGAGGGAGTGCTGACAACTTCTCCCTCACTGCTAGAAGCCGTGCCACCTATAACAGGTAAACACTATTGACATGCTGCTTGTTACACCTCCATTTCCCTAGGTAACCACTTGTGTCTTCACACTACTCCACACCGATGTTTTCATACCCCAGTGGGTTTAAGACCCACTCGTTAAACTCTGTGTGTGCCTGTTACTTGCGATACACCTGTTTAGTAATTTAAGACCAGGCAAGGACATTGTTTCAATATTTTACTTAAGAAAGGTGCAAAAAAAGACATCTCACAGTCCAACAGAAAAAAGGCAGTATGCATTCCTAATTCCCTAACAATAACTACAAGCTTGAGAGCTGCCCGGCATACCTGCTAAGATGTAATCTATCAATTACAGTTCTTCAGAGGCTCTCTCACTCCATAGCTGGTATCTTCAGGGCGAACCCTAATGTCTCTATTTACAGGCAGTGAATAATGATATCCTTCTGTTTTTCCGAGTCTCATCCTTTGTCTCAGTCCTATGGGCCTTGGGACTCACAGCCGTGCTAGAACTCTCTCCAAGTTCCCCTTCCAGTGCTCTGCTAGGGGGGGAACCCTCCATGCTGGACCACTGACCCAATTTATATTTCACAGGATAAATGGTCTGGCCTCAGACACAAACCCACCCAAAAGATCAAAGAACTGGGAAAGAAATGAACTGTGACCATACCTTCAGGGACAGCACCTAACTAATTGTTTCAACTTGCCCACAGGCCCTTATGTGTTTAGGTCCAACGTACTCAGGACACAGTGCCATATACTCTTTTGTGATCCATTATGTCTAAATTGACTACTAAATTCCAAATATCTTTATATTTGAAATGGCACACACTGTAATTTTAGGTTTTCATAGTTTCTCAAACCGTTATACTTTAATTATATGGGGTTTGCTATAATATTTTGCACTTATTTCTGTGAACAGTCTGTGATTAGATCTCTAATTTCATTTGTCTTCAGCAATTTCAGTACTTGCCAATTATCTATGTAATATATTCCTTCAGTGTATGCGATATTGCAGAGACCTTGTCTTATCTATTCCTTTGACTGAATAAGTACAACAGAGATGCATGGACTTATTATCATTGATTCTGTTACTTTATGACTATTTCCATGCTTATAAAAACTCTTTTGGTTTAAAAAAAAAAAGAGTTGTTGAACTGCATTCTGTAAAGTCCAGATTTATTTTCCTAAAATTCCAGATTGTAAAACAATGCTGGAGTAGTAATCTTTGTGTAAACTGCTGCCAACCGGAGCATGGGTCTGCAGAGACAAGATAGATTGAAGCTCCTCTCACACAAGAGTTAAGCAAGCATACTATTGTGAAGGAGGGGTGTCACACTAACCCACAGTTTGTCATTTCATTTCTAACAAGAAAGGGGTTTTTCTGTAATCTGTGTTACTAGAAAATGAATTTAGTTGATGTCACTGTTGTATTTATGTTATACTGCCATGATTACACATATTGCGAGCTTTCACATGTGTTCCTGTGCCATAATTATTACAATAACTTGCCTCAACAAGGGAACCTTTAGAAATGGCTCTGGATACCTTCTTGGTATATAGATGTTTTTTAAAGCAGGGCAAAAGGGGCAGCTGCCCTGGGCCCTGTCATTGTTGTGGGGCCCAAAGCAGCTGCCTCATACATGCCAACTATCCTGGTTTTAATTCCCTCGCCTCTTGAGGTTTTAGTCCTCTGATGTGTCCCGATATCTCAGTGTGAAGTGCTGCTACTAATGCTGCCCAGCTCTGCCCTATTGTTGTGTACAGATGACTCACCTGGAGACCCTGTGTTTACATATACATTACTGGCATTCATATGTAAATATCCGCGGCATTCATAAGTAAATAGCGGCATCCAGCGGCATTGATATGTATATCATGCCCCCCCTGAGGTCATGTCCACAGTAATCTCTAGCAATCAATCAACAAACAGAAATCATGTGCTGTAACCTCTAGCAACTAACCAGTGAGCTGTAATGTGTTCTGTAACCTCTAGCAACCAGTCAGTGAGCAGTAATGATACACTGTAACCTCTGGCAACCAATCAGTGAGCAGTAATGATACACTGTAACCTCTGGCAACCAATCACAATAGCTGTCTGATCTGATTCAGTAAACTGATTTTGAGTCTAGCTGCTATTTATTGTATGTCTCAGAGTAAGAGAGGAGCGAAACTGCATGGTCGGGCCCAAGAAAAGTTTTGCCCAGGGTCCAATCAATATTAAAAACGGCCCTGAAGGTATCATATCCTAAAGCTGGCTATGCACTAGTAGATTTTTAAATGAATATTTGTACAAAAATGTTCAGCACGTTTGATTAATGAATTTTCGTTTGAGGCTAGTTAACGTTTTGTTCGCTTTTGACATTTTCGATTTTGGAGTGAATGAACTTTACCGAATGAAAACACATTTCTAAAAGTGAATGTTTGACAAAAATTTTCAATCTTGCTCCTTTAAATGTTCTCATCTCTGCAGTTGAGAACAAACATTGATATGACCTTACTAACAGTTTGAAAATCAAATAAAAGTTATTAAAACAAAAATTATCTAACAAAAATCTACTAGTGTTAACTTGACTTTAGACTGTCGCCCTGCTGTGAGGAAAAATCCAATGTGTTATGAGTGTCCTCAAAACAGGAGGAGAAATCTTCCATTGTGGATATAATGAAGGGGTTTTCAGTTATCATGGGGAGATTTCTACTTGGGTATTGCTGTGTTTTTCGAACAGAAAGAAAAACATTAAGACATAGGTGATACCCATTATTACGGTATTATTATTATTATTTTACACTTTGGGTACATTTTGAATTATTTGGTTACTTGAAAAACAGTCTAAAGTCTCTCTTTCAATCACAGAGGGAATAAAAAAAAATGGTTGTCACAGATTCCACCTGAAAACCGTTGGAGCCAGAGCTTTCTAAGCCCTTGTACACACGGTACAGGATTTTGTCCGACGGATTGTGTCCGAAACTGTTGTACACACACGGTCGGACGAAGTTGTTGGAAAATCCGATCGTTCAGAACGTGATGACGTTATTTCGTTACGACGGGACTACGTTCAGGCTAGTAGCCAATAGCTTTGGTGTAGGAATTTGATCTGAGCATGCGTGGCACTTTGTCCGATCGGAATTCTCTACACATGATCGGAGTATGTCCGATCGGACCAGTTTGTCGGAAAATATTTCCAACAAGTTGGAAAATTGGGTCCGTGGGATATTCCGATGGAATCAGTCCGAAGCATACCACACACAGTCGGATTATCCGACAACACGGTCCGATAGGACACATTCCGACGGATTCACCGACCGTGTGTACAAGGGCTAACATGTAGTTCCTATTCTCTGTTGCTCATTGCCTAGCTCAGTCGGAAATACTTTCTTGAAAATTGTTTTATTCAGTATAAAACCTAAATGTTCAACATTTTATATGAGGGCAAATAAGTGCACTCATTCCTCTCTAATAACTTTGTAACAAAAAGACACAGATTAATGCCAATATATACATGATTTTCATTTTGGACCTTATGGAAAAATTCCTAAAACAACAATGTCCCTATAGAAGAAGTTTACAGCATGCCATATCTGTAGCAAACTAATCTTGCCTGATAACCTTCCTACCAAACTCTTTTCTGACCTGGAGAAATCTTCTTTTGAAAGAAGAACATTGAAACCAAAACTTCTAGGAGTGAAGATCTTCTGGGTTCCTACCAAATTCCACATCACTACTGTATCCTGTAATGCAGCCTTTCTCAACCTTTTCAACAAAGAGGAATCCTTGAAATAGTTCTCCAATCTCGGGGAACCCCAGCTAAAAATTAGAAATCTACAACTCATGATACATTAGTGTGATGGTCAGTGGGAAGAATGCTTCTTACACTTGTGGTCATTGGGAAGAATTACCTCCTTACAGATAGCTAAAAAGATCAATGGTGTCGGTGGGAACTTATCTGAGAGGCAGAAAGGGCCCAATGCTGAAGGAACCCTTAGCAACCTCTGGAGGAACCCTAGGGTTCCACAAAACCTTGGTTGAGAATCACTGCTGTAATGAGTGGAGGTCTGAGGCAGCTGACAATATTGTACGTGTTGTTTTACCTTTTGAACTTTAGAAGAACATTTCTCAGTATCAGTACAAGGTTAAGGACATGGACAGGAGGAAAGTTCCATCATCTTTTACAGGTTTCGCTTTCTTTAAAACATTTTCAGTAGAAACTGGGTTGCTTAAACACTTATTGTTGCTGCTACATAATTTAAAGAGGCCCCTAGCATGTTTATTAAAGCCCCACTCTGGGCTGCTGTTAAATTTGCTCAAACAGTAATGATTATTTGGCTAGGGAGTAAATAAATACGTGCAAATATTTCCCAATTAAGAGATCCCCCAGGCAAAATGATTGGTGCCCCAAAGCAGCTTTACTTTACTGTGGCCAGTTGCAGTTTTCTGACATCATCTGCAGACTTGCATTGTACATGACACCAAGGCCTGTCCACATCCAAGGAGCATCAAACAGAGGAGGAAAGCAATGGCTCCTGGGGGAGTGAAGAATAGGGTAATTATCTGTATTTATTCCTTTCTACCCTTGCAAAATGAGCATTTAACCCATGCCGTGTTGAAGGGACCCTGGGGAAATTTAACAACAGTACAGAAGTAAAGAAGGTGTTGTATGAGGTCACCACAAATATGAGACACCACAAATATCAAGATGTTTCCAGACCTATGAAGGTATCCTAAATTAATCAGACCGAGGGTGTGTAAATTACCAATGTTGCCGTGGGTTGCAGTATGTTAGTAATCAAATTACCTTAAAGAGGAGGTCCGCCTACCCCTACAAAAATTAAAAACCAGCAGCTACACATACTGCAGCTGCTGTCTTTTAGGCTGGGTTCACACTAGTGTGAATTGGACGTGGATTCCCTGCATCCAGTTTGCAATAGCAAAAGATAGTGACTGGCTCACCGCTGCGGCTCCAGTGTGAATTTGCACAGGTGTCCTGTGCATCCTTTGGTCCATTTCAGCTACGAATTCAGCCAAAAAATTGGGCTGAAATGGCAAACGGGGACGCACCGTCCCCTGCTGTGAAACGCATGCTGCAATAGTGTGAACTCAGCCTCAATAATAGGACACTTACCTATCCTGGAGTCCAGTGATGTCAGCATCGCAGCTGATGTTTCCGTCAGCTGTTAGGTGCTGCCACTGCCATTGGCAGTAGGGGAACCCAATCGTGAAGCATTACGGCTTCACGCCAGGTCTCCACTGCGCATGCGTGAGGTACTGCTGCACTCTCCTGCTGGCCCAGTGGCAGGGGAAGGAGGAGGTAGGAGGAGGGAGCCGAGCTGTGACGTAATGCGCCAAGCCCCAGACTCCCAGAAGTGGGGATAGGGTACCTGTCAAAGACAGGTATCCGCTCCCCCACCCCCCCCTAAAGGTGCCTAAAGTGGCACCAGAGGGGGGGAGGAGACAAATGAGGGGAAGTTCCCCTTTTTGGTAGAACTCTGCTTTAATTTCTAATTACTGTGGATTTAAGCATAATCAAGACCAAATTAAGCATTAGGTACTGCAAGCACATGCATATAGGCAGCCAAGGGGAAAATATATGATTAACGGCTGCACACTTTTTTCAATCAATAGGAATAGTAATCTCATGTAAGGTTACTTACATACCACATCATCTTATAACATGGTAAACTGGGAATACACCTAGTACAATTAAAATCCCTGTGTGAAATAGATGATTCTGGCAAAGGAGTGTTACTTAGGGCTCCAAACCTTGTTTACATTTGGGCTCCAGTGATCAAAATTTAGCCTTGAGCACACCATAACTTGTCCAATGAGCAATATAAATGATGAGCCTGTATAAATATCCTGGATATGTGCTGCACATACAGTCAACTCACCAAATTACTTTAGAGAAATGTAAGCTGGAATGTGATTGGTTGCTACAGGCACATCTAGTTTTCTATTTAATATGGCACCCTAGGTTTCATTTGATTTTGCATTAACATGGCTCTGCATGTAATGTCATCTATCCTTGAACGGCTTGACTGTAGACTAGAAACATATTAGGCAGACATGCTGTTTTACTGTATACTGAAATATGCATTATTATTCAACTATGTTATTGAACTCATCATGGCTCTTTACATATGTTGCCATTTAAGCTTATAATACAAAAAGAATTATAATAGCTCGCGGGTAACTGATACAGGCTGTAATTGATTAATGGACCACAATTGAGCTCTATTATAACTTTATTGTTTGCAAATATTTAAAATTTATTTTTTCATAGCAACATAGGGAACTAATTTTTAGTTTCACTGGATGAAAAGAATAGTGGGAATGTGTCTATTATTTTACTGACAGTATCAGATTATATTACTCTGTTTTATGCACATTTTGATAATACGAGTTTATTTGTGAAAGGAGCAGACTGGTGTACATAGGGAAGAATACAGTGTAGCTCCCCAGTTTAAAACCATTGCTAGGCTGTGAACATAGGGATGCTTTCTGGCTATGTGAACAAGTGACATTAATGCCCATGTTTGAATTGGGATGTCTAAACTCATAAAGCTGTGATATTCAGTTATTCACAAATTTTTGGTCATAACTAAATATAACCTTGGGTCAACTGTTAAACGATGGCAACTATGTTTGGAGTGGCTCCTTAGTAACATTCACAATACAGCAGGGTTATCTGAATGGGGAGATGTCTCAAGCAGCTTTCCCAAGTGAAAACTACTAAAGATGGGCACATGTCCAGGTTACCATTCACCCCTTTCATTTGGGAATGTGCTATAGATCAGTGCACATGTCCAAGCACAGAATGTATGATAGAGTTTCCGTGTGCTTTGCATCAGTCTACTCACTGAACAACCACATATTTTTCTAGAAAGAGCAAAGTTGCAGTGATAAGTCTACAGCAAGAGCCCTGCAAGTCTCAGCAAGAGCCCCACAAGCCTCTAGCAAGGGCCCAACAAGTCTATAGCAAGAGACCCGCAAGTCTATAGCCAGAGTTGTGTAAGTCTCCATTTTTGGCAAGAAAAAAGAAGCAAGCAACACGAATCTATAATCCCACAATCTGGTGATAGTGAACCCACTGCTATTAACCTAATCCCTTACTGTACACATGAGAATAGATTCAATCCAACAGCCATATATAATGATAAAACCTGTATCATTGCATAAAATAATTAATCATACCAAAATTATTATTACCACTTTCTTGGATTTTTCCTGGGATTGCAAAATGGACTTCAAATATTTTGAACACATATGAATTTTTGATGCATGCACTTTATTAATGAATAATATTTTCTTCCACTAAGCACATTTTGTTCACTGTGTCAGCATGTTTTATTTTTTTGCACTTTTTTTTAACAGCATTTGCACTTTAATTGTTTATTTCATAGAAGCAAATAATTTTTTTTATGATAGATGAATTATTTTAAGCAATGACAGAGTTTATCATTATACATGACTGTTGGATTGAATGCATTTAACATGTGTACAGTAAGGGATTAGGTTGATAGCAGTGAGTTCAGTATCATCAGATTGTGGGATTATAGATTTGCACTTTGTGCTTTTTTTTTTCTTGCCAATTAAGTGGTGATCATAGGCATGTGCAGGGGGTGTGCCTGGGCACACCCTAATCACCCCAAGTGTATTAGCATTATTGCTCTGTGTGCAGGCAGGGAGATGGGAAATATCTCCCTCTGACCAGTTCTGCATTCATGAACTGCTACTACGTATACTTCTATCACTGTACAGACTCTACCATAAGAGTGTGTGTCTGTATGTATATGTATATATCACACACACACATGCGCATGTGTGTTTGATCTTTGGGGTGCGCATCCTAATGCAACAGGCTACACACACCTATGCTGATGATTCACTGGTACTTAGGTAGCAGCAATCTTATTTAATCCCTCAATCTTCCATTAATATCTTTGTCACTAATTTTTCTTGTTTGTCCAAGTGTCCGTTTTTATCGGGTCTATTCACTAATAAGTAAAGTGAGGTGAATTGTCAGAAAAATTGAAAAATCTAAGTCAAAGTGACTGAAGAAGAAAAAAAAAAAAAAAAAACGTTATATTTAATATTTAATTATTTAACAAGTGTCCGTTTTTATCGGGTCTATTCACTAATAAGTAAAGTGAGGTGAATTGTCAGAAAAATTGCAAAATCTAAGTCAAAGTGACTGAAGAAGAAAAAAAAAGAAAAAATTTCATTGAATAGTGCATTAAGACAAAACTAATCTTTATAAAAATATTTATTAAAATATTTGAATAAAATCAATAACACTGGATTACATCTTAGGCCGCGTACACACGCGCGGACTGTTTGCCCAACCTTGTTCGTCAAACAGTTTCGGCAAACAGTCCGCTCAAAATTTGCATGAGCGGACTTGCCCACACACGAGCGGACTGTTTGACGAACAAGGTTGGGCAAACAGTTCGCTCAACTTTTGAAATGAACGGACTCGCCCACGTAAGGAGGAGGCAAATCCGCCCATTTCGAGCGCGTGTACAGGTAGGCGGGGCCCGCGAAGGAGACTTCGCGGGCTCCGCCGCCTGGAATGGGCTTAAAGGGGAACCCCAACGCTGAAAAAAATCGGCGTGGGGGTTCCCCCAAAGTCCACACCAGACCCTTGTCCGAGCACGCTACCCGGCCGGCCAGGAAAGGGGGGCGAGCGAGCGCGCCCCCCCTCCTGGGCCGTACCAGGCCGCGTGCCCTCAACATGGGGGGTGCCTTGGGAAAGGGGGGGCCGCGCGGCCCCCCCCCACCCCAAAGCACCTTGCCCCCATGTTGATGAGGACAAGGGCCTCTTCCCGACAACCCTGGCCGTTGGTTGTCGGGGTCTGCGGGCGGGGGGCTTATCGGAATCCGGGAGCCCCCTTTAAGAAGGGGGCCCCCGGATACCGGCCCCCCACCCTATGTGAATGAGTATGGGGTACAATGTACCCCTACCCATTCACCTGTGAAATAAAGTACAAAAAAAAACACAACACAGGGAAAAAATATTTTATTGCACAGCTCCGGGGGTCTTCCGTCTTCGGGGGTCTTCTCGCCGGACTCCTCCGCTATCTGTGTGTAGCTCTTTTACTAGCGGAGGAGTCCGGCTTTCTTCCTCCCCGCCGCCGGCCTCTTCTCCCGACTTCGGGGGTCTTGTCCCCCTCTTCGGTTCTTCTGCCGGGCCACCGCGCCTTCTTCTAGCTCTTTTACAGGCGGTGGCCCGGTCTTCTGTCGCCGCTGCCTTCCGTTCTTCTGTCGCCGCCTTCGGTTCTTCTGCCGGGCCACCGCGCCTTCTTGTAGCTCTTTTACAGGCGGTGGCCCGGTCTTCTGTCGCCGCTGTCGTCGCCGCCGCCGCCTTCCGTTCTTGTTCTTCTTCTTGTTCTTCTTCTTCTTCTCCTGGAGATGTTGACTCGACGAGCTCTCCGGCCGGAATGCCAGAGCCGCGCTGTGCAGTCACTTATATAGTGACAATGGGGCGGTGTCACATGGTATATGTCACATGGGTTGGTCACATGGTGACCCCGCCCCCTTACGATGTCATAGTCCCCATGTGACATCAACCCATGTGACCAACCCATGTGACATATACCATGTGACACCGCCCCATTGTCACTATATAAGTGACTGCACAGCGCGGCTCTGGCATTCCTGCCGGAGAGCTCGTCGAGTCAACATCTCCAGGAGAAGAAGAAGAAGAAGAACAAGAAGAAGAACAAGAACAGAAGGCGGCGGCGGCGGCGACGACAGCGGCGACAGAAGACCGGGCCACCGCCTGTAAAAGAGCTACAAGAAGGCGCGGTGGCCCGGCAGAAGAACCGAAGGCGGCGACATACTCATTCACATAGGGTGGGGGGCCGGTATCCGGGGGCCCCCCTTCTTAAAGGGGGCTCCCGGATTCCGATAAGCCCCCCGCCCGCAGACCCCGACAACCAACGGCCAGGGTTGTCGGGAAGAGGCCCTTGTCCTCATCAACATGGGGACAAGGTGCTTTGGGGTGGGGGGGGCCGCGCGGCCCCCCCTTCCCCAAGGCACCCCCCATGTTGAGGGCACGCGGCCTGGTACGGCCCAGGAGGGGGGGCGCGCTCGCTCGCCCCCCTTTCCTGGCCGGCCGGGTAGCGTGCTCGGACAAGGGTCTGGTGTGGACTTTGGGGGAACCCCCACGCCGATTTTTTTCGGCGTTGGGGTTCCCCTTTAAGCCCATTCCAGGCGGCGGAGCCCGCGACGTCTCCTTCGCGGGCCCCGCCTACCTGTACACGCACTCGAAATGGGCGGACTTTCCGAGCGGGAACAGTCCGCTCATTTCGAAAGTACAGCGGACAGCCCCACACACGGGCGGACTGTTCGCTCAAACACAGTTTCAGCGGACAGTTTTTCGGAATTTCCGAAAGACTTTGTCCGTCCAACTGTCCGCTGAAACTGTCCGCTGAAAGCCCACACACGAGCGGACTGTCCGCCCAAACACTGTTCAGCGGACAAGGTTGGGCGAACAGTCCGCCCGTGTGTACGCGGCCTCAGTTATTTATTTTTTATTATTAGGGAGAAAATTTAACAAAACATTTATAATGTGAAAATTAACATTCTCAAAAACAATAAAAATTATACAAATAAAAATAAAAAAACTCAAAACAAAAATTGCATTAATATGTGATATTATGTGAAACAGTGATGAAGTGCACTAATTCAAGAAGCTAAGCAGCAAAAATAGACAAATATGCCTATCCCTAATTAATTAAAACAAAAAAAAATACAATATGCGATAATATTGAAACAATAAGAAACAACAAGATTCAAACAATGATAAAAGTGCTCAAATCAAAAACAATAATAAAGTCCTAAATAATAAAGTGCATGTGCATCAAAAAGTGATGAGGTGTGAAGATCACGTGATCAAAAAACTGTTCTTGAAAGTTGTGAATACAATTGTTCCCACCGTCCAGGCATCCACCAGGTGTGTGTTCTAGCAGCTCACCTGAAAGCGGGGTTCCACCTTAAAGTGGAACTTCCGCTGATCGGATCCCTCACCTAGAATGGTGGCGGCAGCAGCCGAGAGCCGAGCGATCGATCGGCCTCGGCTGCCGGCATCGCTGGACCCCAGGAAAGGTGAGTGTCTATTTATTAAAAGTCAGCAGCTGCAGTATTTGTAGCTGCTGGCTTTTAATATTTTTTTCCACAGTGAAATCCCTCTTTAAACAAAGACTACAACAGGTTTAGCGGCACTTTGATATACAAATCCTTAATGGCAGTTCACGTTCCACTCTCCTCTCCTCGTCTGCATTGTAAACCACAGCTGGTCTGACCAGGCTTTAATATATGGATCCTTTATGGAAAATCACATTCCACTCCACTTTCCTCTCCTAAAAGCACCACTAGACCTGTTGTGGTCTTTGTTTAAGGTGAGCTTCTAGCACATAAACAAGGAAAAATAAAACATTCCAAATTGTGCTCCACCAATAGGATATTAGGTTTAGTCAGTCCTTCATTTCTACCTCTCTGAGCTCTATATCATATCTCATGGATACCACTCTCTTCTCTGCACACCACACCCAAGCACCAATTAAAGAAAAACCTTACACACACTAGGGAGCATTGATGAAAATTCAGCCACAGTGACCCCTGTGGTGGGATGACTATTACACAACATACCTGAACCAGAACATGCAGCAGACTTGTAGAATATTTGCAAAGAAAGTTGATCTTGAGCCCCCGCCCCCCCCTTTTTTTCTCTTCCCCTTCTGTCCCCCCAGACCCTCCCTCACCCACCCCCTCACCCCCGCCCCCCAAACTTCCCTGCTAATTCCCCTTACCCTCAATTTACAATAAGACACTCAACCCAAGCATTTACAGATTCTCAACATGGTCCCTATTCACTCCATAAACCCTCTAGACGCGTTGCTTAGGATCGCCCATGACCTTGCAGAACAACTACACAACATACTCATTACCTCTAAGCCAGTTGTCATCAACCTTGGCCTCAGGGCCCACTAACAGGCCAGGTTTGCAAGATAACTGAAATACATCACAGGTGATCTCATTTGCTGCTCAGTGATTTCGGTATTCTAGTCTGCATCTCCCCAAGGTAATACATAAAACCTGGCCTGTTAGTGGGCCCTGAGGACAGGGTTGATGACCACTGCACTAAGCACTTCACTCACCTGGAGCCAAGGCGTCAAAAGATACATTTTTCTTAGCACTCAAATATCCTTACCCTTGAACTATAGCTCCAGAATTTTGATAGTAATCATACTCCATGAACACCCAAGTCACTGTCATTACATGACCAAATTATGCAAACCATAACCCAGGGAACAAAAGGCCACGACACACTCCCCGCAGGTTCTTGGTCGAAGTCTTTAAGGAAAAATTATTTTTTTGTGCTTGTTGTATATCCTTTATATCTCGATCACCACTTATGTATAACAGTTATTTTAGAATGCTGTAAACGTTTTTCTTTTTCAAATAAACTTTTTTCTTCAAAAAAAAAGTTGATCTTGAGTTATGCAATTCAGACTTGCTGCAACTGTGCAACAAACTTGTGAAGATTGGCAAGTCTAGCAAGAGCTTAGCAAGTCATTTTCAAACTTGCAGCTCAATTATTTGCTATCTGGGCAGCGTTAAGTATGACAAATTTAACAGACCTGCTTCCCATTCACACCTGAGACCTTGTAGCACTAACTAGTCACATGACATCAGAGAGGTGAAATGGTTAATTGGGCCCAATTTGGACATTTTCACTTAGGGGTGTACTCACTTTTGTTGCCAGCGGTTTAGACATTAATGGCTGCGTGTTGAGTTTTTTTGAGAGGACAGCAAATTTACACTGTTATACAAGCTGTACACTCACTACTTTACATTGTAGCAAAGTGTCATTTCTTCAGTGTTGTTATATGAACCTTTTGTGAGATACTGTATATATATATATATATATATATATATATATATATATATATATATATATATATATATATATATATATATATATATACACACATTTCTCTCCCTTCAATGTGCTTGTTAGTCCTCCATCAAAGTTTATGTAAAATGTTATAATCCATCTTTTTTATTATTATTATTTATTTTTCTTTGTCCTGCTAGGGAGATTTACTTTACTTCTTGTCCTGGAGATGCAACAGAAGTGAATGGGAATCTTTACAATGTGACATGAATTTTCCTCTTAGTCAGTTATAACAGTAACACATGTTCCCGTTGGAAGATTTCCCCTTTACTGCTGCTCTGGGGACAAGCAAAATGTAGATGTAGATACAATGGTCACCAGGAGAAATAGATAGAGTGAGTCTCCCTAACGGTAGCACAGTCATAACTAAAAATAAGACAGGTACGCTAACCCTTCTGTCTCTATTTTTTTTTAATGGCTATGCATACATTTGCACAGAAACTTCGGCTTGAGTTTTTTTATTTAAAGTCAGCAGCTACAAATACTGTAGTTGCTGAATTTTAAAAGTCAGGTACTGGGGTCCAGCGATGTCTTTCGGCATCTGGTTATTCTTCTTGGATACACAAGCTTGCTGTGTCTTCCTGAGGAACCACAACCTGCTGCCCATTGCCCATATACAAGCTCATGAAGTGCTTTTGTGAACGGTCCTGCAGCTTCCAGGGTATAAGGGTTGGGGTTCAGGCTCAGAGTTCAGTAGCTATAGCAGTATTGACACGTACCTTGGAGGTGAGCCTGACATGCAGAGGGAGACCTTTCATACAGCCTTGGCTCCGGAGTCACTGGAGTTGGGACAGTGACCATAGGAGCACAGTGAGGTATGAGTGCCTGCAGAGTTCTCTTGGCTGGAGATGATGACAGCTGGAAGAGACAGGAACTGACTTGGGTGCTGTGGATGCAGGTCAGCAGATGCAAGTGTGTAGAGGATGCAGGTCAGCGGATGTAGGTGCACTGAGGGGCAGCGGATGCAGAAGCACACAAATGCAAGACAGCAGGCAGGATCAAGGTCAGGCTAGCCAGGTAATACACAGTGGATCAGTCAGAAACGGCAGGCAAGGAATGCTCAGAGTTCAGGCTGGGTTAGTAACGAAGGATCAGGCAGACAGGTAAACAAAGCAAGGTCAAGGAAGCCAAGGGTCAGGACTGGAGACAGCAGCGAGGTCCGGAAGCCGGTCAGTATTGGATCAGATGTAGGTTCAGAATCAGGTCACAGAGTAAAGATGCAGATCAAACAGCAAAGTACTAATGCAACTGAAGCACTTTTTAAAGGCCACTGGGCACCAAGGCAATGTCACTATGTGCACGTACGCAAACTCCGCATGCACATTGGTGCAGGTCTAGTTCACCGATGGGTGCCTGTTAGCTGGACTGTGCCTCTGTGAACCTGTGCACCTAAGACCTATTGCAGAACTATGAGCAGCGCGTCCATGACAAGTATAGAGGCTCACCCAAAGTGCTGAGTCTAAGCACTAAAGGGTGTTCACCAGAGCTCCTGATGGAGGAGATGGGTTTTGCTGTGTGTTAGTACTAGGTTGCAGTCCTTGGGATTGCCCCACTAATAGGTGAGAAAGCAGGTTTTCAGTAACAGATAGAGCAAATAGGGATCAAGCAGAAGCATAGTCAAAAAAACAAGTCAAAAGTTGGTAGCAAGTGGTCCCAGGTTGTGATTAAGCTGAAGCATAGTCGAGGAACAAACCAAAAGTCGGTAATGAGTATTAGAAATAGAGACAGCAGCAGGAGTGACAAGAGTGAGATATTAGCTCTAGAGAGCACAATAATATGGCAAACATGAAGTGCAAAGGCATGGCTTAGATATAAAGTTAATGGGAGGATCAAGGAGTTCAGAGTTTAGCAGAAACAAGGCAAAGAGCAGGATTGTCCCAGGCAGCACAGCAAGAAGAGGCATTGCCAGACACAGCAGAGGTCCTGGGTTCAGATCCAGGCCCTGACACTGGGACAGGTGATGTGCCCCAGGATTCTTGAGAAGAGAGTGGAGCAAGGGATCCAAACCTTGCCTAGGTGAAAATTGTGGAAATGATTGCCAATAAAAATTGCATCCCCCTCAAAAACCTGGAACTGAGATACAGGTTAGGAGTAAGGAGCGAACCAGTGAAACTTCACTTTTTGAGTGAAGTTCCGCTTTAAGTATTGAAAATAGTCTAGCTTTTTTATAGTCAAGGAACAAACCCCTTTTTGTTTTACTTTTCCTTCAAGTTATTACTATACAAGAAAGAAAAAAGCCTTTCATTTCTTTTTTTTTTTTACTACAAAATACATCTCAAAACTAAACCACGTCTGTGTAAACAAGAAACTACATTGGTTTACAATGGTGGACTGAGTAGGCAAATGACAATGTAATGTAATGTAACCACCCAGAATGAAAATCTTCAAACTCTATTTATATAAAGTGCCAAATTTCAAACCGCAAGCCAGAGATACATTTAATTGGTGGTAGCAGAAAAACACAGTAATTTTAGATAATAAAAATGCCTCAGCTTTGTAAAAATAGCAACCTTCCATTACAGCCCCCGGGAGGGAAGCTATGTTAATCTGGGCCATCTGGGGCTTAAAAATTATTTAAAGCAGAACTTAAGGCAATAAACACAATTCAAAGCTTTTTTAAAGCAAATAAGTTTAATGTAACTAATAAGTAGCAGTTAATGTTTTCTCACTTCTCACTTTTCATTGTTTCCGAGTTTTTCTGAGAAATAGATCACTCAGTGTCAATACACTTGGTAAACATCAAAAACATGATACTATAGATTACCAATTCTTAGATGTAATGGCTGCAGTTATTTTCTTTTTAGGCTTTATTTCTTGTATTTTCATCTGGTGATTCAGCCAGTAGGTCTGTTGGTTTTCAACAGAACAACAAGCTCTCCTGCAAATGTAGCAGTTATAGTGTTGAGACAAACTATTTACCACTAAACGAGGGTGCGTACAATAATCATCTTTTATTTATTCAGGGCTCAAGCAAAAAAAAAAAATGCTGATGTAACTGCTTGTGTAGCTGCAATGTGGGCTGGAGTTTGGCTTCAATTTGTTAGTGTATCTAAATCTGCGAGTACACTTAAAAAAAACAAATGCAGCCACAGCATTTATTGACTGGTAGGCTGCAATATGTTGCATTTTCGGTTTTTGGTTTAATACTGAATAAAAAAAAAAAAAATAAGCTAAAAGTCAATTTTACATTTGTAAATCCATGAAAAACCCACTAGTTTACTAGTCTCAGGGTTTTATTGCATGCCCATTTCTGGATGTCCACAAATGTCCCTGGTTGATGTAGACACTTCCTATTAGTTATGCTATGAAGGGGACTTCTCAAGCTCCAGAAGACTGCACACCATGGTGATGTCACAAAGAAGTGACTTGTAAGCCCTATCAAAGACTGTTGTGGTAGATCATCTGTCAGTGGCGGCTGGTGGGTTTTTGTTTGGGGGGGTGGCAAACAACCGACCTCCCCTTGTGGCAACTCAAACCCCCTCCACCACTGTGTGCAGCTTGGTCCACTGGCACTTACCCTATCTAGACATTCAGGGAGCACCAGGGATCTGGCATCAGAGGTGCAGTGACAGGAATTGGGCATTAGAGGAGCAGCGGCGGGGAACGGGCATCCGAGGAGCAGCGGCAGAAACCAGGCATCCATGCATGGGCGTTATTAGACCGGCTACCTGATTGGCTGGGAGGAGGATCAGTGTTGCAACAGTGAATATTCATTCCCTGTTGTAACATGCCTGGGTGGGATTGGAGCGCACTCTCTGCGACTCAATCCCACTCTATTTTGAAGCCTATTAGAACCTCTAGCTCTTAAAGAAAAACCTGGCCGTTCTAATTCATGCAACCAGTGATCTGAAAAGGGACGGCCACATAAATAAGGGGTGACCGCGGCGGCAATGGATAGATTCATGTATATCATCTAGGAGGGAAAGAGGACCTATGACATTGCTGGGGCGCACCAAACACACCAGGAAAGAAATATAAGCATTTTTTGGTAAAGAGTGTAGAAACACTCTAAGTAGGGTACAAATTATGAATGTGAACTTGACAAGTATGCTATGTGCATAGCAGTACAATAGCATACACTCTCCTGTAGCTACAGAAAAAACTCTGTTAACCATTGTCTAATAATAGTTAGTCACATTCAACTTCACTTGTGTAAAGATTTCATAGCTTATGTAAGTCACATTTTCAGCGTCTTGGAATAAGTGGCTTGGATAAGCTACAAAACATCTTAAAAATGTTAGCATAGGTCCAGTTGACTAACTACTATGCTACACCATGACCTGGGTAAAGGAAAGCCTTTACAGATCTGTTAATATAGACCAACCTTTCTCAACCAGGGTACCTAGAGGTTTCTTCAGGGGTGCCCTAGCAAAATGCTTAACAATTGCCCACAAATAGTATACTGGGTGGGTGGATGAAGCCTGCCTTTTAGTTACACAAAGCCACAGGTTTTCATTGTGCACCATTACAACCTTCTAGTTGCCGACCTTCTAATGATCAATGACATAATCAGTTGATAAGGAGGATGTTAGTCACCTGCATAGCAGCCTTGTTTGACTCTTCCCTGCCTCTTCCCATCAGCTTTGGGGTCACATTAGCTGAATGATGGAGAAAAAACAAGGAATAAGCGAAACATTGAAATGCTAGTCAGTACTATTGTAGTTTGCACCTCTAGCATTGGATATCCTACACTATTACAATAGTCTTTACATTTTAGAATGGGGTGTCTCAACACTGTCCATAGTTTTATTTTTTTTTAAATATAATTTTATTCAACTCCAAACAAGGAAAGACGGTCCCCACATTACATACAATGAAACAGAATGCATCGTAAACAATTCACCTTTCTACTGGCATGTTATCTACTATATTTGCATTTCCGAACCTCACGATCATGCAATGCCCCGTAAAAGGGTCCAAGGAGTTAGAGCGTCAAGTCTAACGAGGAGGTCCATCCAAACTATAAGGATCAGAATCCGTCTTTCCCACCTTTTCCTTTTTCTGAGGATGGGGAGAGTATAGAGAAGAAAAAGAGTGGCAAGGGGAGGGGGGCAGCGGGAAGGAAGGGATGGGTGGGGTGAGGATGGGGAGGAGACACGTCCATAGTTTTAAAGGATGCCTTGAGACTGTCCATAATTTTGGAAGGTGCCTCCAGATTGTCCCTAATTTTAAAGGGTGCCTTGACTAAAAAAATATTGAGAAACACTGATCTAGGCTGAGCCGCACTCATCTCGTTCATACATAGCATCACTTCCCTTTGCATGCATTCATTATAGGAATATTAGATATATACAGGATTTTAGCACCACTCCTGTTTTCCTTTTTACTAGCATCTATTAATCTGACAAGGCTTCCAGATTAGTCATTATTAATTGTGATGGTGTCATGCTTTAATTACATATATTTGTGTGTAAGAGAATCCTTGGTTTTGTTTTTTTGAGAGATCCACCAATAATAATACTTCTGTGCCCTACCACAGCACACCATTATTTCTAATGAAAAAAGGGGACACATTATGGGTCCACTTTCTTGAGATTGTGGACTCCCCAACCCCCCCCCCCCCCCCCCCCCCCCGTCAGCTATTATAGATTAGTGCAGCTAGCAGGACAGCAAAGATTAGGTTATCTGGGTGAGGCCCCTTTAAGAAGGTGAAAGCAAGGGATTAGGGAAGAGCCAATCAGGTTTAAGGGAATTTGCTGGAAGCTTTCCTGAGGCTATATAAGGTTAACAGGTGAGGGGTTATTCCTCTTTGCCTGTGGACCACCAAGAAGATTGGAGCTCCCTCCCGCCCCAGTCGCGAGCACCTATATGTGGTAGGGTCACCCCGGATTCTGGGGGGGACTGTTATTTATATTTAAAATTGTGCTACTGCTCGAGTTCTAAAAACTGAGCAGATAGAATTCAGTTTGGTTGAATTTATGGTTACGTGATTTAATAAATGGTGATGATAAATACACTGTTGAAAACCAATAAAGGTGCCGCGGCCAAGTTTTGCCAAAATTAAAAAAATGGTCTTGTTGTTTTATTTAGTTAAGGTTATTATATTAAGGTATTATAGGTTGTAGGTTTGGGGGAGGTGGGTCCTACAATCTCAAACAATGGCTATGTTAGTCCCTGGAATTACTATGAGTATATCTGGACAAATGTGAAGAATTAAATATGTGTAAATCATTTTTTCATTGGTAAAAGGTGTGGTTTACTGGTAAATGCTATGGGCAATTGTAAAGAGCAACCTAATAAAATGACAGGACTAGTCGAAATGAAGCACTGGGCTTTGCATGGCTCAAAAGAACCCAATAGACTAACATGGGCTGCATTCAGTGGAGCATGTTATGTTCTCAGTCATAAAACATTCATTAGGCTGGATACCTGCCTCTAGATAATTCCCTGTAATTTGTTTGCCAAGCCAGAGCTGAAGGGATTTAAGCACTGCTGTTATTTATAGGCATCTTCAAATGAGCAAACAAGAAATAGGTTGACATTCTATACAGACAGCTTCATTTCATTTACTTTTATTTATATTGTTCAAAAGGAGAAAGAAATTTTAAGAATTGTTGATATTGATCTTTAATAGTCCTACAAATTTAACTGTGACCACAAATACATTGTTTAGCTGTATAGTTATTGAGTTGGATTTACTGAAGGAAAATAGACTGTGCACTTTGTAAGTGCATTTGCTCTAGAGCTTAGTAAATTAAGTAACACTTCAAATCAAATTACATATGCAATGGGATTATTAGTGTGCCTAAAAGAACAATATGTTACATATGTAATAAAATTAAATACACATGTTTTATTCCAAAGGTACATTAAAAACGATATAAGTAATTGAAATCATTAAACGAAGTTCCACCAAAAAGTGTAGCTGCTGACTTTTATTAATTGGACGCTCCCCTGTCCCACGGTCCAGTGATGTGGACGCATGAAGCCCGCTCCTCTCCCCCTCCTCTCTGCGGCGCCAGAATTGTCACTGTGGGCACCCGGCTGTGGCTTCACAACCAGGCACGCACTGCACATGCATGAGCTGCATTGCGCACTGTCACTGGCTGGGCAATCATCTGGGACCTGTGACATGTCCCAGATAATTGCCGAGAGGAAGGGGGAGAGGTGAGCTTGCCAATGGCTCCTGCTGCTGTTTCAGCCAATGAGAAATGAGGAACCTTGGAGAAGCTCAGCTTTCATGCACATCGCTCAATCAGGAGGGCGCTCAGGTTAGTATTAGCAGGGGCTGCACAAAGAATGCATGAAGGTAAAAAAACCTTGTGACTTTAAAACCACTTTAACCACTTGACAACCACCCACCACAGATGGTCGGCTGTCTTGTGCAAAACAACGTACCGGTACGTAATTTCGTGCAATAGCCACTGGGGGAACGCGTGCTGATTGGACACAGGGGATGCCATTAGGCAGACCGATATCCGCTGGCCAAATACAATCGTTCCTGGGAGAGACAGAATGGTGATCAACCTATGTAAACAAAGCAGATCAATATGTAGCTGAATACATATTGGCCTAAATTGATAAACAAATTAGATTTTCATTTTTTTTTATTGGATACAGTGGGTGCCGCCAATATTGTGTCAATCTCGCCGCTGTTAGCGGCATTATTGACACCCGCGAGCCCCGTTGCAGGAGCCAGCGTCGGGCTATGTCACTCCTCCCGCTCACCGCGACAATGCATTCCTATGGATGCGCGGCATCTCATGGGGGGCGGCGAGAGTGAGAAGCACAGCTCGCAGCGGTGGAAACACAATATCGGTGGCACCTACTGTATGTATTATAGCAGAAAGTAAAAAATATTGTTTTTTTTGTTTTTTTTTAATTGTCTGTCTTTTTTTGCTTATAGCACAAAAAATAAAAAATACAGAGGTGGTAAAATACCACCTCTCTCTATTTGTAGGAAAGGACATCAATTTTATTTGGGTACAGTGTCACACGACCACGCAAAACAATGTACCGGTACGTAATTTCGTGCAATAGCCACTGGGGGAGCGCGGGCTGATTGGACGCAGGGGATGCCATCAGGCAGACCGATATCCGCTGGCCACACACGATCGTTCCTGGGAGAGACAGAATGGTGATCACCTCTCTCTATTTATAGGAAAGGACATAAATTTTATTTGGGTACAGTGTCACATGACCACGCAATTGTCAGTTAAAGTAATGCAGTGCTGTATCGCCAAAAAAATGGCCTGTCATTAAGGGGTAAAACCCTCCGGGGCTGAAGTGGTTACGGTTTGACAAAAAAAAAAGCAGAATTTTGCACTTTCCAGCTTTAGTAAATGAACCCCTTTGTGTGTATGGCCAGCTTTACACGCTTTTTAAATAAGAGAGAAAATCTTTTTCTTTTTTTTTTTGTTTCAGATTTAATTTATCTCACATCAGATTTTCAGTGTCATATTCAAATATTCTATTAAATGTACATTTACTTACAACTGCTTTATGTCGGTCAAATCTGCAAGCTTGTTGTTTCTATAAACGCTGACCTGTATGAATATTTATTTAGCCAGTACTTATGTATTTTTATATCTATTGTGGGGTTCATAACGATAAAACAGCAGCCTTAGGTTTTAGAGAATTTTCTCTGCTTGCTTCCCAGTATGTATATGTCACTTATAAAATAAAGAACACGTGCTCTGGCAGCCATATGGAAAAATCATTAAGACGGGCACAGAGGAATGTTTGCATGGAAACATTACCTTTTTCTTTGTAATGCTGAGATGCCGTTATAGCAAAGTTTCTACCAGGTCATGCTGTGATAAACCATCTGTCTTGAAAAACTCATGACGGGATACCTGTTCCAACCTAGACCACTCTGATGTAAATACCCCATTGTGTTTGCCTGAAATAAAAAAAAAAAATAATTTACGGAAAAGACCATTGAAGATCTGAGTTTTATATTAACTTTATTCTCTATATTTGTGTTCAATCTCTTCCCACTCCAGATTTTCTTATAAATACATCTTGGCTTCTTGATGAGATTTTGATTTTCATGACATTTTTTCCTAAGGCTCTCTAAACTGTCAGTGATTATAAGTGTAATGAGGGAGTCAATTATCAAATTGAAAGATTGGCTGTTATAACATATTTTTGGTCCCTTGTTCACACTGGTGTACGGTATACAGGAAATATGCCTTGGAATGACTAATGGGGTAAAATGCAAGGACCTGGAGGTTTGAGTGCTGTGCAGATAGTGATAGAATACACGTTGGAGGCACTGGAACTGAAAAAATGATAACACTGTGTTACTGATCATGTGCTGTAGAGAATATTGTGGATAAATGTGCCCTAACTACTAAAACGGAACTGCAGGAAAACAGAAAAACACATATAGGTGAGCTATTTTACCTGCCAAAGGATTTGCGTTTCTATTAGCCCTTGTACACATGGTCGAAGATTCCGATGGAATGTGTCCGATCGGACCGTTTTGTCGGATATTCCGACTTTGTGTGGTCTACATCGGACTGTTTCCATCGGAGTATCTGACGGACCAAGTTTTCCAACTTGTTGGTAAAATTTTCTGGCAAAATGCTCCGATCGGACATACTCCGATCATGTGTAGAGAATTCCGATCGGACAAAGTGCCACGCATGCTCAGATCAAATTCCTACACCAAAGCTATTGGCTACTAGCATGAACGTAGTCCCGTCGTAACGAAATAATGTAATCACGTCGGATTTTCCGACAACTTTGTCCGACCGTGTGTAAGCAACAGTTTCGTACAAAATTCGTCGGACAAAATCAGACGGACAAAATCCGACGGATTTGGTTGTCGGAATCTCCGACCGTGTGTACAAGGGCTTAGAGTTGTGAAAATGAAGGATTAATTCCTTGATTCATTTTTTTGATCAATCAAAATTCTTTTGATCGGTACTCACCTATCTGCTGGCTTCTGGGTCTTCAGGGAGCTCCATTGGAGATCCGGTGATGTCACGGACATCGACGTCACTGGACTCCTCCCCCCTTCCCCAAATGCCTCCGTCTGCTAACGAAGGGAAGGGGGGAGGAGTCTGGTGACCTTGAAGTTCTGATTGAACGTAACGTGTACGGGGGAGGAGTTACGCATGACGTCACCAATTGCTGCCCTGCGGAATTAACACGATTGTCGGCTTTACATGCTGTGTTTTTATCATCTTTATGTGAGTAGTTTGTGTTTGAACACAAAAATTAAATCTTATATTTAAAGAGGAGTTTTCCCTAAAAAAAAAAATAAAAATTCAGCAGCTACAAATACTGCAGCCGGGCACCCACTGCGCATGTGCGAGGGGCGCCGCGCGCCGTGATTAGCCGTGCAGTCACCTGGGACCTGTCACGTGTCCTAGATGACTGACAGGAGGGAGGGGCAGAGCTGAGCCCTTCCTGTGGTGAGGGAAAGTGATGTCAGGAGCCCAGGCACTGAAGAAGGCAGGCTACGAGGGACCCCTTAGCAACAGGCATTTAGAGGTGAGTTAAAAAAAATTCCAAATGTTTTTTATTTTATTTTATTTTTTGTGGGTGGAACACCACTTTAAGTGGTGAACACTTAGATCTTTTCTTTCTACTAATGACCTGGCATCTTTGCTGAGATCTAAGGAGTCTATGGTCCGTGTTAACCCTTTTGATACCTACCTGTTTGTACAGGGGTCCATGCCATAAGGTGAGAGTCATTAGTTAGACTGGAGGTGGAGGGATTGCCACGCTACTGTGGAAAAAAAAAAAAGACTTACATCAGTGCTACAGTTTGAATTAAAAGTATTGGTGTGAACTGTGAAGTTATGTCATGGATTGTGGAAACTAACTAGTGTCAGGTGATTGTATTTAGTGTATACCACATTTACCACTGACTAATGCAGAGTTGCAATGCAAGGAGATCAGCTAAAAGTCGTTGGATCTGTATGTGCGTTATAATTAATCAAAATTAGTCGATTAAAAAAAAAACATTAATCAAACACGAAAATTTTAATCAGTAACAGCCCTAGGTTCTATTCATCCAGTTCTGAGATGTATACAGGTCTGCCATACAGCACCGTATTGGTGGAAAGGGCAAAGGAACTGATCTTTTTCGCTGTTGTAATTTCACTTTTGCAACATACACACGATCAGAATTTCAGCCCGCAAAAGACCGAGAGTTTTTCATTGGAAAATGCGATGCTCCATCGTTTTTTTGGTGTCAGAATTCCAGCCAACAATAGATTGAGAGCATTCTCTAAATTTTCCGGTCTGAAAAAGTTCCTATCCAAAAATGTGATCGTCTGTGGCAATTCCGATGTGCAAAATCCCTACGCATGGTCGGAAACAATTCGACGTATGCTCGGAAGCATTGAACTTAATTTTCTCGACTCGTCGTAGTGTTGTATGTCACCTTGTTCTTGACGGTTGGAATTTCAGCGAACTTTTGCGTGACCGTGTGTATGCAAGGCAAACTTGAGCGGAATCCTGTCGGAAAAGCTGTCATATCTTTTTCTGATGAGAAATCCGATCGTGTGTATGCGGCATTTCACTTACAGGTCCTCTCCCCCCCAAGTCTCTGAGTGGACAGTAAAAGGAGAATTAGTGCACTGTTAACCTCCTGTCTCTGTCACTCTGCTACCGTCTGCTAACAGCAGGTTCATGATTAGATCACCTGTTGGGTTGGATAAGTACATCCACTATATTACTAAAAGTACTGGGACACCTGCCTTTACACGCGCATGAGCTTGAATGGCATCCCAGTCTAAGTCCATAGGATTCAATATTGAGTTGGCCCACCCTTTGCAGCTATAACAGCTTCAACTCTTCTGGAAAGGCTTCCCACAAGGTTTAAGAGTGTATCTATGGGAATGTTTGACCATTCTTCCAGAAGCGCATTGGTGAGATCAGGCACTGATGTTGCACGAGAAGCCTTGGCTTGCAGTTTGCGCTCTAATTCATCCCCAAGGTGTATTATCGGGTTGAGGTCAGCACTCCGTGCAGGCCAATCAAGTTCCTCCACCTCAAACTCGCTCATCCATGTCTTTATGGACCTTGCTTTGTGCACTGATCCAAATTAATTGGTGGAGGGGGGATTATGGTGTGGGGTTGTTTTACAGGGGTTGAGCTTGGCCCCTTAGTTCCTGTGAAGGGAACTCCTAAGGTGTCAGCATACCAAGACATTTCTGACAATTTCATGCTTCCACCTTTGTGGGAATAGTTTAGGGATGGTCCCTTCCTGTTCTAATGTGACTGCGCACCAGTGCTCAAAACAAGGTGTCACGTACCTGGATGATGAGCTTGATATGTAGAGGAGAGCCTCTCTTGCCGTACCGGCTTGTGGGCCCCTGAGCTTGAGACAGCAGCCACAGAAGCACGGTGACGCAGGAGTGCCTAGGATCAGTCCAGTATTGGAATGGCTGAATGCTTGTGGATGGAGATGCAGCAGGCAGACTAGTAAGGCTGGGTAGACCGGAACTGTGGCAGACTGGATCGCAGATGAAACAGGAACTGGTGCAATTTGCAGAGCTGCAGCAGACTGGAGGAGTAGATGCAGAGTCAGGCAGGCTGGGTCGGTAATGTCCTGGTGGATCAGGCAGAGCAGCAGGCACAGGAGAAGTCCCAAAAACAAGCCAAAGTCAGGGTATCAAGCAGACAGGGTTAGTAAGAGTAAGCTGGGTCAAAGATCAGAGGTCAGCTCGGATAACAGGTTTCAGGACACACAGAAGCTGCAGACCAAACAGCAAAGAGTCTTTGGTGCACTCACTTTAAATAGCTCCTTTGGTGCAAACGCTGGTGACAGGCGCATGTGTGCACGTCTGCTGTGCGATTCTTTCTGCACGGTCATCCCTTGGATGAGTAATTCTGGGGTGGAGGAATTTGACTGGCCTGCCTCATCCAATAGAACACCTTTGGAATGAATTAGCACAGAGACTGTGAGCCAGGCCTTCTTGTCCAAATTTGGTCAAACATTCCCATAGACACCCTCATAAACCTTGTGGACAGCCTTCCCAGAAGAGTTGAAGCTGTTATTGCTGCAAAGGTTGGGCCAACTCAATATTGAACCCTACAGACTAGGGATGGGCCAAACACACCCCATTCAGTTCACACCAGAACATGCGAACAGGCAAAAAATTTGTTCAAACACGCGAACACCTTTAAAGTCTATGGGACATGAAAAATCAAAAGTGCTAATTTTAAAGGCTTATATGCATGGTATTGTCTTAAAAAGTGTTTGGGGACCTGAGTCCTGCCCCAGGGGACATATATCAATGCAAAAAAAAGTTTTATAAAGGCCGTTTTTTCAGGAGCACTGATTTTAATAATGCTTAAAGTGAAACAATAAAAGTGTAATATTCCTTTCAAATTAAGTAAGTGGGGAGGTGTCTATAGTATGCCTGTAAAGTGGCGCATGTCCCCCGTGTGTAGAACATTCTGACAGAAAAATTATATTTCTAAAGGAAAAAAAGTAATTTAACACTACTCACGGCTATAATGAATTGTTGGTCCAGCAATACACATAAAAGTTCATTGATAAAAACGGCATGGGATTCCCCAACAGTTTGTGTAGCGCCTTACAAAATAAAGGCAAACATTACTGTTAGGGTCCTTTCACACAGGGCGGATCAGCGATGATCTGCCCCGTGGATATCTGCTTGCTCAGTGGCGATCCCCGCTGAGAAGGCAGAGGACAGGTCCGTCTCTGCACACTGCGCAGGGACGGATCTGTCAGAGTGCCGCTCTCCCCTATGGGAGATCTGATGAGGATGGACCGCAGTGTCACCGGATCGGAGTGGGTTGGATGTCAGCGGACATGTCACCGACGCTCCATAAACCTCTATGGAGCATCCATTCAGGTCCACCTGAAAAACTGACAGGCGGACCCGAACGGAGTGGTAGTGTGAAAGAGCCCTAACAATACAACTTGGTACAAGAGGAATCAGAGGGCCATGCTCATTAGAACTTACAATCGAAGACATGCACTTTAAAGTGGAAGTAAACTCCCCTATCGTTTTCAGCCAAGGAAGCTGCCATCTTTGCCTCTGTTTAATCTTCAACTGCTATGGTGCTGCACATGTGATTCGTTATGACACCAGCCATTGGATGGTTTGATAGTTTGGCTGAGAGCACAGCCAATGTGCAGTTAGCATTCCAGGCATGCCTTTTTTTTAACTGTTTAAATCGATGGGTTTACTTCCACTTTAAGTTGGCCACACATATTACAGTCTGATTGTACAGTTTACCAATGGCTATGAATTGTAAGGAGCTACCTAAATAATACATTCAATTTTTTTTACAATAAATCTGTTGATAAATCGAAAAAAAGATTACATTCACATTGTAACACGTGTAGTCAGCCTAACTAATTTCTAAAGTAAGTGTATTATTCTAAAGTATGTCTATTATATTTACTTTCACCTTTGAAGGTCTTTGAGTCTAAAGTTCGGGAGCTGAAAGGCACCAGAACTGAGAAGAGCCACATGGGGTAGCATTCATTTTTAGAGAGCTTTGCAGTTTTCCTGTACTTAAGGCAAGAAAAGGGAAAAATCATCTCTTATACTTTTACCACTCCTTCAAGAATACACCATGATTATTGATCAGATTTCACTTATTGTGGTAGCATACTGCTTTATATTCCATCACTACAGGACCATAGTTGCAGTAAACAATGTGTCCATGACAATAAAAGCTTGTGTTTATCATCACACAGCAGGTCTGTCCAGATGGAAAGTCATTTATATACTTGGCCAGCAGCCAGTAAATGCAGGAGCATTCAGACAAGGCAGGTGACGTTAAGCAAAACTAGTGGCAAAGGGCCTTATTAGCACTAATACTATAAAAATTATATGGCTATTGAAGACATAAAGATATTATTTTGTAATCAAGCACTCATGTTGATACCGCAACTGTATAGCGGTTCTAATAACAAATTGTGCTTTGCCGTGTCCTCCATTCCCTCGCCCTCCTAATACTCTAAAGTATTCCACCCTCTCCAAATGCATACCTTCTTCAAACCTAGGGCTGTGGCCTTCAGCAATGTTCACATTCCTTGAGGAAAAGCTCCGCACTAGCCATGCATGCTTAGTGAAACCACATAGTGGTCTGTTGGACCATTTTTTGAGAGCCTCTTGCCTCAGTGAGCATACCAATTAGAGTCGCTGCATTGCCTGTGTATACAAGCAGGGCTGGGACAAGGGGTGGGCAGAAGGGGAAGCTGCCCTGGGCACTGTGCTATCATGTCAGGTGAAGGGGGCACCGCAAGGAGATTGGGGAGGAAGGGATTTTTGTTGGAAGGGGGGACTTGGAGGGTGGCAGAGGGTAGTAAGTATTGTTCTAGGAGGGGAAATTTGTGGGGTATGCTAAGAGTGTTAATTTAGGGGGCTTTGTGTGGGGAAGGGGAATGAGAGAAGAAGATTTGTGTTAGAGGGAGGATTTGTGGAGGGGGGGGGGAGAGAAGATGTGTACTGGGAGGGGAAATTGGGAATTTTTAGGGGTAGAGAATTTTTGCTAGGAGGGGTGATTTTTTTTGGGGGGGGGGGGCATTTGTGGCATGTGGGGCAAATATTTTTGCTGGGAGGGGGGATTTCAGCAGGGGGGATGATTTGTACTGGGAAGAGGGAAAATTATGCTTGGAGGAGTGAAAAAGATTAGTGCTCAGTTTTTTGTTGAGGAGAGGATCTTTGTTGCCACATAATACTCATACATCTTGGGGGGGGGGGAGGGCGCAGTTTGGCATTTTCGCCCTGGGCTCTAGAAGACCTTGTCGCAGAACTACATACAAGATCTCCCCCTCTGATGGGTGTTAACATTTTGGTTATTTTAATTACAAGAAGCGAGAGTTTGGGACTTTAAATGAGACCGAAGTCTCCGTCCCTGTGCATACATAAAATGAGAAGGTTGGGACTTTGAGAGAGGTAGGCTAATGAGACCAGAGGATCCAACACCATTATATCAAACCATTTATTGATGAACAGTGGCATAATGACACAGTAATGATCCAAGTAGAGTTAATTATAAGGTATTATATATATATATATATATATATATATATATATATATATATATATATATATATACATCTGTGGTACTTAATACACATAATAGCCAACTCCCAGATGGTACAGGGCAACAAATCCGTAAAAGATGATACACCCATATGGAATGCACAATCACAATCACACAATCACACAATATCCAAATAACAGTCTGTTGGTGTGTATCCCTGATAAAATAAATATAGATAAGGTGCATGTCGTAAGTCCGACGCGTTTCGTGTATCAAAACACTCTTCAGGGGCAAATAGCACCAACATCTAAAAAAGAGGGAAAAAAACCAACAAAAAATCAAAGTGCCCATTTTGAAGGCTTATACGCAGGTAATTGGCCATCAAAGGGGTATGGGAGTCCGGGTACTGCCCTGGGTAACACGTATCAATAAAAAAACAACATTTTAAAAACAATCTTTTTTTCAGGAGCAGTTATTTTAATTATGTTTAAAGTGCAATAATAAAAAATAAAACTCCTTTAAATATATTGCCTGGGGGGGGTCTCCTTAACTGCTTCCCGCCCAAAGACGTCATATGACGTCTTTGACTTTCAGTGGGAATATCTGAATGATGCTTGCAGTTACAGTTTTCCAGTGTTAAGAACAGTACCACAGCAAAATTACATTTCTAAAGGAAAAAAAGTAATTCTAAACTGATCGCGGCTGTAATGAATTGTTGGGTCTTGGCAATATAGATAAAACTAATTGAAAAAACGGCATGGGTTCCCTCCTAGTCCATTACCAGGCCCTTTGGGTCTGGTATGAATATTAAGGGGAACCCCAAACCAAAAATGTAAAAAAAATTGTGTGGGGGTCCCCCCAAAATCTATACTAGGCTCTTCAGGTCTTGGATGGATATTAAGGGGAACACTGCGCTAAATGTTTTTTAGAAAATGGCGTAGGGGTCCCCCCAAAATCCATTCAAATCCATTCCATTCAAACAATTTTGAAGCGTGACATGTTGGGTATCAATTTACTCGGTGTAACATTTTCTTTCACAATATAAAAAAATTGGGCTAATTTTACTGTTGTCTTATTTTTATATTCAGAAAGGTGTTCCAAAAAAAATGCGCTTGTAAGACCGCTGCTCAAATACACTGTATAAAAAAAAAGTATTGCAATGACCGCCATTTTATTCTCTAAGGTGTTAGAAAAAAAATAATGTATACTATTTGGGGGTTCTAAGTAATTTTCTAGCAAAAAAAAATGTTTTAAACATGTAAACACCAAAATCTCAAAACGAGTCTGATCCTTAAGTGGTTAAACAAGCTGAGGATAGAATCTGATTGGTTTTTCTGCAGAATTGTGACAAAATTTGCCCTCTCTAGCTTTATTAAATTAACCCCGAACTGTCATTGTCTGGATGTTTTGCATCATTTAAATTGATACTATGATCACAAATCCTTTATATTTTCAGTACATTACCAATTCCACTCCAACCTACTTACAATTAACTCACTTTTAAACATTTGCTTACTGGGCACTTAAACCCCCCTCATGCCCAGACCAATTTTCAGCTTTCAACGCTGATGCACTTTGAATGACAATTGCGCGGTCATACAACATTGTACCCAAATACAATTTTTATATTTTTTCCCCCACAACTAGGAGCTTTCTTTTGGTGGTATTTGATCACCTCTGTGGTTTTTATTTTTTGTTAAAAAAAAATGAAAAATACCAAATTGCTAAATTTTATGACAAAATATAACATTTTTTTTTAAACAGGTAATTTTTCTCCTTCATTGATGTACGCTGATGAGGCGGCAGTGATGGGCACTGATGAGGCGGCAGTGATGGGCACTGATGGGTGGCAGTGATGGGCACTGCTAGGTGCCAATAATGGCCACTGGTTGCTTACACTGATAGGTGGCACTGATTGGACCACTGGTGAGTATTGATAGGTAGCACTTGTGGGCATTGATAGGTGGCACTTATGGGCATTGATAGGTGGCACTGGTGGGCACTGTGTGCACTGGCAGGTGGAAATAACTGGTGGCACTGTAAGGAGGTACTTCGGGACTGATGTCCCTTTAAAATAAGCCGGTGATCGGCTTTTTTTCTCCTCACGCTGACAGCGCAAGGAGAAAAAAATGATTACAGAGCTTTTGTTTACATCATGTGATCAGCTGACATTGGCTGACAGCTTATCGCATGGTAGGGGTCCGGGACCGGCCCCTTGCTTGGATTGGTGATCACCCGAGTCTCAGTGACTCAGTAATCACAGTGTGCTCCCTGCGTGCCCTGCAGGAAGCATGCACAGGGGAGGAAGTCTTATGACGGCCTCCTGGAAATTGAGGTCTGTGCTGTAGCCGTCATTTGGCTATGGCCTGGACCTCAAGTGGTTAAAAACATGTGTGTTACATGACCTAACAAAAAAAGGCCTGCTGCTCTCTCTCTATATTACTCAAACACAGATCTGCTGGAGGGATGGGACTCATTGATATTAATGACTACAACTCATCAACACTCCTTGATCAACTAAAATATTGGTTTACCCCTTCCCCACAGGTTTTGTGGAGTGAAATCGGACGAGACCTGTCCCCCAAAAAAGATCTACATTCCCTTCTCCTGGCTTATAGCCTATATACCCCTACTCAATTAAACATCGTCTACCTACAATCCAAGCATTCATACGAGCCTGGAGATCTTTACAATCCCTCTCACAAACCACTGGCAATAAAATGTCCATTTCTATTCCTATTCACATATTACAAACACCTATTTCCCACACATCATTGTCCCATTGGAATGGTAATGGAATATGTCTATATCTAATCTTTATGTAGGGAATGAGCTTAAAAAGTTTGACTACCTGAGAGAGGAGTTTACCCTCCCCAAAACTGACTTCCTAATATACTTTCAGGTTTCCTATTTTCTCAAAACTAACAAAACACATTTTACGTTCATACCAAGGCTTGGCACTTTTATACCTCAAAGAGCCCTAAGTCACCTAGCAACACATACCGGTATTCTATTAGTAGGCCATCTTAGGCCACGTACACACGGGCGGACTGTATGGCCTACTAAGTCCGTCGAAACACATTTCAGCGGACAGTCCGCTCGTGTGTGGGCTTCAGCGGACTTTTTCAGCGTGCAGTCTGGCGTACTAAGTATTTTGGATTTTTCGAAATTCTGTCCGTCATACTTTGGTTTCAGCGGACAATCCGCTCGTCAGTAGGCTAGTTCGACGGACTAAGAATGGCGCATGCTCAGAAAGGATTTACACGGCGGAAGGTTGCATTGCTGTGTATTGGACTTCCTATTTCTAGTCCCGTCGTACGTGCTGTACACGTCATCGCGCAAGCTTTCGACGGACTGTTTGTGCATCTGTGTGTGGTCAAGTCCGTTCATTCGAAAGTATGACGGACTGTCCGTCGGATTGTATGACGGACTAAGTAGGCCATACAGTCCGCCCGTGTGTACGCGGCCTTACTATTACAAGACATTGGAAAAATAAGTTGTCACCTAACTACTCAGAAGTCCTTGAGTTGGTCAAAACACACTATCAATATGAACGCAGGTGAGCTGCCTTACAACCCTTTGACTTTCATAGGAACTTTTTGGGCACTTGGCTTGGAACCCAATAAATACCTTATTTACTGTTCTATTGATAGCACGTAGAGTGATAGCTACCTTTTCCTTCTTAATTGTGCTGCTAATACAGATACCTTGCAATTGTTCCTTTTCCTATTTCCTATTTTGGTTAGATAAGTGCCTACATTGTATGGCCTGCATGCCATATTTTTCATATGAATATTTCTGTATCTTTATAGTTATATAAATATCTCTGCATTTTTGTAAATTCTTACATTTATAATAATAAAAATATAATTGGCAAAACAAAACAAAAAAAAATTGTCGGTTCAGTTGGGCCTGGCCAAATGTAAATTCAAGCATTGCCCCTATGCAGCCCTGTTGAATAAAAGCCACTCAATCAGCACTACACGCAGCTGTGCATGGTAGCCAATCTGTTTCTAACTTCAGTTTGTTCAATTAAGCTTTGACAATAAAACCTAGAAGCTGATTGGTTTCTATGCAGAGCTGTACCAGCTTTTGATTGCTCCAGTCTTAGTAACCCCCCCCCCCCTTCTGATGTTTATAATATTAAACAATTACTTATACACATATATAATTTTTTTTGCACAGTGCATATGTTTTTTTTCTGATGTTTATATGCTTATTTGTTCTTTTTTTTCTTTTTTCTGATTTTTTTATCACATTTATTTGAAAAAAGTGCTACACCATTTGATTATATAAATATAACTCACATATCAGAAGATTTTGCATTCATGTGTCTTCCAATGAACTCAAAGAAAAACAAATGCGGTAAGTACAAAAATGGTATTCTTGCTTGAGCTAATCCTTTAACCCACTGCCATCCACAATATGAAGTATTCCTTTTTGGAATGATGTAAAAGTGAATATAAATCAAATAGATCAAATCAATAGAGGACTGGATGACCACTAACTACCTCCAGCTGAACGAATCAAAGACAGAGCTTCTCATCTTACACCCAAATCATAAGCCCGCAACCAAAACCTCCTGGTCTCCACCAACCATCTTTGGGCAGACTATCTCCCCAAAGACCAAAGCCAAGAGTCTCGGGGTTATTTTAGATGCACAAATGTCAATGGATGCGCAAATAGGAGCAGTAGTCAGTGGATCTCACCATCTGCTGTGCATGCTTCACAGACTCATCCCTTTTATGCCAAAGAATGACAAAGCAGTGGTAGTTGGAACAATCATTAATTCACGACTGGACTACGCAAATTCGCTTTACATAGGATTACCACGATATCAACTTGCGCGATTACAACTGATCCAAAACACGGCGGCAAGGCTGATAACAGGAAAAAAAAACTGGGAATCCATCTCTCCTTCGCTGAGGAGCTTACATTGGCTAACCGTAAAAAATTGGATCACGTTCAAGACCCTTTGCCTCACCCACAAATGCGTGCATAGAGAAGCTCCGCAATACCTAATGGAGAAAATAAATCATTACACACCAAACCGCACTCTTCGATCAGCCAAAAAAAACCTCCTCCTCGTGCCCAAAGCCCGGTATAAATCCAAGGGGGATCGGAGATTCGCTGTCCAAGGGCCTCGGCTATTGAATGCTCTACCAATCAACATCTGCCTGGAAGAAAATCACCTGGCTTTTAGGAAAAAACTCAAGACCTTCCTCTTTTAGCAGATGATCAAAGCTCGCCACAGCGCCTAGAGGCGATTCAGTTCGTATTGTGCGCTATACAAGTATTTCATTCATTCATTCATTCATAAATAACTTTTCTAGAGTTTTTAAACTAAGTAAACAAATTCATTATCTTGGAGCTGTTGGCTGTCATGAGGCGCCCATTAAGAACAAACACATATAATAACATAAATGTCATTTAACATCATCATATATCATTCTGCACAGCATTACGCCTGTTAAGATTTCAGCATGAACACATCATCTTTAGAGTTATTGGGGGTTCAACTAATAAATGTAAAACTCGAAATAACACTCAGATTGTGTACTGATGACGTAAGTCTGTTTTGTTTCAGCCACATATTTTACCTAAAGATTAAGGTGAGATTAACCTCATCCTCTCACTTCCCCTGCTGTTTCTCCTTACATGAATCATTAATGAGATGTAATCTGAGTGATAATCCATTGGCCACCCAAGGTTTCTGAACCATTACACATCACCTCATAATCTTTTCCAGCTAGAAATATTGTGTTAGCTGTAAAATGTTGCTGTAATGGTCTTAACTTTTATGGCTGTTAAAAGCTCTGTGTTTATAGATGCTGTTTTGTGAGAAGCTACGGAAATGGAGAAGTGTTTTGCCATTAGGTGCCTTCTTTGAAGTTGATATATATGTGACACAGAGGTATTGATTGGCTGTGTAACAGTGATTTATAGTTCAGCGCTAAACACAGAGGTCAACTGGAGACTGAGTAAGCTTGTTGCTGAGAATTTATGAGACGTAATGATAGAGGTTAATCAAGAGGAGATCCTGTTTTTAATTGTATATGTATGATTTCACCTTCCATGCGGGTCACCTTTCCAGGAACATTCAGAGAATTTAAAGTTTAAGTCGCCTCTTAACCACTTACAGACCGGACCATTTTGCTGGTCAAAGACCAGACCACTTTTTGCGATTCGGCACTGCGTCGCTTTAACTGACAATTGCGCGGTCGTGCGACGTGGCTTCCAAACAAAATTGACGTCCTTTTTTTCCCACAAATAGAGCTTTCTTTTGGTGGTATTTGATCACCCCTGCGGTTTTTATTTTTTGCGCTATAAACAAAAATAGAGCGACATTTTTGAAAAAAAAAATGCATTATTTTTTAACTTTTTGTCATAATAAATATCCCCAAAAAATATATAAAAAAACATTTTTTCCCTCAGTTTAGGCCGATACATATTCTTCTACATATTTTTGGTAAAAAAATCGCAATAAGCGATTATTGATTGGTTTGCGCAAAAGTTATAGCGTTTACAAAATAGGGGATAGTTTTATGGCATTTTTATTAATAATTTTTTTTTTTTTTTTTTTTTACTAGTAATGGCGGCGATCAGCGATTTTTATTTTGACTGCAACATTGAGGCGGACACATCGGACATTTTTGACACATTTTTGCTATATAAATGCAGTGATTCCTGTGTAAATGACACTGGCAGTGAAGGGGTTAACCAGTGGGTGGCAGTGTAGGGGTTAAGTGTTCCTAGGGGTGTGTTACTAACTGTGTGGGGGCCTGGGCTTTTATTTAGTGAACACTGATCTCTGCTCCAATCACATGGAGCAGAGATCAGCGTCACTAGTTGCTAGGCAGAATGAGGAAATGCTGTTTACATGGCATTTCCTCCATTCAGCCGTCCTGTGAGATGATCGCGGGTATGCCCACGGCGATCAAGTCCACAGGACCCGTGACCGGACTCACGGGGGTCCCAACCAGCATGCGAGCGTGCCGCCGGCGGCGTACTCGCAATGGCAGGGCGGCATTGAAGATTGGATGTACCTGTACGCCAATATGCCTGCCCGTGCCATTCTGCCGACGTACATCGGCGTGCGCCGGTCGGGAACTGGTTAAACTTAAAGACATAGAAAAACAATAACAAGCTTAGCCCATAGGGTAACACAAGGAGCCATGACCACCATACACCAAAACCAACCAACCAACAATAACCTAATATTGGATGAATTTTAAAATCACAAAATGGATATCTGTTCGTTTAAAACTGATTATTTATTTTTATTTATTTATTACAGGTATTTATATAGCGCTGTCAATTTACGCATCGCTTTACACATATATATTGTATTTTTACATCAGTCCGTGCCCTCAAGGAGCTTACAGTCTAAGGTCCCTAACTCACAGTCATACATACAGTACATATACTGGATTCGATTACTAATTAATAAACTAGTTTTTTTTTTATATATATATATCAGGGGTACCAACTGACTTTGCAAGTATCTCCTATCATTAGCCCATTTTTTACCTATGCTTTGACAGACCTAGGCTAGCCAAACCTTTCTGGTCTGCATTCTGTACTGTAGGTTGCAGAGATCTACATGCCTGCAGATCATGACTGTGGAATTTCTCTAGATGTATATTCTGCTTTCCACAATTAGTTATCTCCAGTCAGTATGTATGATAGATGGCAAAAAAATGGGGACTAGGAAAAACTTCAATAAGCAGTTTGCTGTTATCAGGTAAATGGGCCAATAAATTGCAGCACCATTTTTATATCATAAACAGACTTATGGGCACATGCCCAAGTTGTCCTTGTTTGGATTAAAAAAATAATGGCTTAATGTAGTCCAAATATTATAACAAATGAATGCTGTGCGACCTTAAAACAGTAGTCTACCTAAACACATCAGGATAAAAATAAATAGCCAATCATGCTTGGCAAGGCCTGAACCTTGTGTTGTCCAACCTCTTCACCTGCTCCACATCTGTGTATGTTATGATAGTACCTATGCTTCCAACAGAACAGGCATTGTAGCCTCATAGATCTGGAAGACAGATGTATCCAAAAGTTTTATGTTTCAATAATATTGCTTGACAAAGGTCAGTTTTATATTGTACCACAAATATATTTGAAGTTGACTTGTTAATGTGGCAAAAAAAAATTCAGGAGTAAGAAGTGGTGGCGTTAGCGTTTAAGCCCCAAGGAGCTGCTTTTTCTTGAGTCTCCGTTCCTGTGCCCACGACTCTGCAAATAGCACCACCCAAAAAACATTTTTTTGTCTTTTATTCAAAAATTCTTGTGAACAAAAATATAAGCCACAGCAGAAACAGACAGGAGCTAACACGTTTCACACTTCAATGTAGTGCTTAGTCATAGCGGCTATGGGCTATGACTAAGCACTACATTGAAGCGTGAAACATGTTAGCTCCTGTCTGTTTCTGCTGTGGCTTGTATTTTTGTTCACAAGACTTTTTGAATAAAAGGCAAAAAAACTTTTTTTGAGGGTGGCTGTCCAGATCTTCTTCCTGTTTTTGATTGCTATATACATTGCTGGCACCTGGGCTTCCAAGCTGGATGAGAAGGTTTTCTACCTTTGCTTGACCTATATGGAGCGGTGATATCTCTCTCTGTGCAAAAAGCACCACAGACTTTGAGACTCGGTGGGGAATATTTATTGCAGATGCTTATGCAGCACCCCAGTTGCAGTAGAGATATGAACAACAGTAATGACATAGCAAAATTTTTTTTAAAAAATAGCAAGAAATACACTGTAAATAGGTGAACATTAGCAAGGAACATACTATGAAAACAATTGGCTTAGAGAGCAACCCCACCTGAACCCTATATTGGGGAAATCTTAAAAGAGCTACAACATCATGACAGTCCAACAGGCTGTAATATACCTTCACTCTTTGCTGGCCAGCTCATTTGGGTCCAATTCCTATGTCAAATCACTCAGGATAATGTCCCCTCAAGCACCAATAAAGTGCTGGCTTTGTAATACTTGCAGGCAACACTATACCTCTTTGCTAATGCGTAGAGAGGTTTTATCCAGCGGCTTCTTGTCAACTCCTGTGATGCCAGGAAATCCCCCTGTGTTCCCTGTTGGCAACACAACCAGTCAGTGTCAGTAGTATCCTTTCCCTTAAACCAGCAGTGGGCTCCGTCAACATTCATTACACTCGTCAGTGTCCCAGGATGTCTGCCCCTGCATCTCTCTTGCTCTTTGGTGTGGTGGAGAGTGGTCTGCTGGCAGCCTGACACACACACAGTCCTTCTGGACCTCCTCCACACACTTCTTCTCAGCCTGGGAACAATAATCCCCCCCTTTTACTTCTGCTCAAATCACTCTGGAATCTGTAGTCTGTTTGGAACTACATTTCCCACAATACCCTGTTTTTCCCCGTGTTACATAATGAGCTTATGTGAAATCTCCATTAACAGCTACAAATAATATTGTAATTAAAAATATATTTCAGTTAGAAGGAAATATATTTAAAGTATTGAGTGTTGTTTTGGTGTTACTGTAATTAGTTCCACCTCAAAGGTTGGCCTTTTGTTTTCCCTGATCACATCTCACATAGGTAGTAAATAGACTTGTGCACAACGGAAAATTTTGTTTAGTTTCGGTTCGTTGTCATTCGTAAAATACATCATTTCGTTCTGGTATATTCGTTATGTTACGTTAATACGTTTTCGGATAATTCGTTATTATTCGTAGAGTGTCAAATTCATTCATTCGTATTCGTTGAAATTCGCTATTTATGTATGTATAGACATTCGTGATAATTCGTAGTTTGGAAAGTCGTTTGTTTATTGAATCTTTTAACATCCACAATGACAACGTCTCTTCTCCTCGGCTCAAATACAATACAGCACCCTTCTCACTCAGTTCTCAGGAATGCACTTTGCCAGTAATCCATCCTCCAAAACAAAATTAATTAGCTGATTGGACTATAAGATTTACTTTGAGCTGACCTTTTGTTTCATTAGATCTTTAAAGAATTACCGAATTCATTCGAATTCATTCGAATCCATTCGTTATATTTCTTTCGTATTCGTTGTTATTCGTTATCTTTTTATTCTGATGCATCCGAATGTCCGAAAGATGCAAAATTCGGGCGAATTTCGATTCGTAACGAAACGAATTGCACAAGCCTAGTAGTAAACAGCAGCCTTCTTTGACTCAACCAATCAGGCTGTGCCCAATATACATTTGCTAGGTACAGTGACCAATTAGGGAGAATTATATTAGCCACACTACAAAAAGAAGAGGAGGATATAATGCTTTGTGATCAAGCTAAGACTCTCTTTTGTGTAGGGACACACATCGGTTATCATGCCCCGACCTGAAGTGGAAAGATAAACACATTTCATACTTGTACATTGTGTTGAATATATGATTGTTATGGGCAATTTGTAAATATTATATAAGCCAGGCTACTTATACTGTACATTGTGTTGTAAATACTGTGTAGTGTGTAATTTGCTTATATTATGTAACCCTATCAATAAATGTGTATTGTGGATGGAACTACCTCTTTTGTGTAAGATCTCTCAAATCTAGATGTGTATATGTGCATACTACTACAATGTCTGAGATGTATGCACATAAACTAGTCAACAAAAGGTGACCTCGAAGGGATGCAAATTTGGTGGTCTCTTTAAGCAATATCTCAAGAAGTTGCAATATCTACAAAAGGCACACTAAGGAAGGGTTTTTTTTAGTTTGAATAATAAAAAAGAACATTGGGTGCTCTATATGCTTAATATAGAAATGGGCTGTAAGAAATAGCTAATAGCTACAGTGTGTAATCAATAAGGAGCCTACTGTTAACATACTAAGGGACACATAGTTACATAATTACATAATTAGTCAGGTTGAAAAAAGACACAAGTCCATCCAGTTCAACCACAAAAAAAAAAAAATTATATCATACAATCCCATATACCCAATTCTATACCCATAGTTGATACAGAGGAAGGCAAACTTATTTGCATATGTCAAAAGCTAAATATAATATAGAAATTGTACATGAAGAGTCCAGATGCATGAGAATGAGATGAACAGAGCTGTTGCCCATTGTTTCTATGTCCGTTAATGTTTTAACAGACAAAACGCAGTGGGTTCACATATTGGATTTGATGACTATCGGATAACTATCAGATTTGATGTAAGTGTTCTACCTTTTTTAATAATTTGCCAATTGTGGTTTTACACTATGTGGAGGCATTTTTATATATACATGGTTTACCGGAATGCTTATAATTATCGATTGAGTGGCAATCGTGTCACAAGGTGATAAAGTGAGACCTTCTAAGCTGCCTCTGTAACCAATACATGCCTTATTGACTATGGTATCTGAGTCCATTAGATCCGGTAAGCACAATACCCGTCCTTGGTGGTGGATGCTCACTTATTGGTGTTATACATATGGACTGTTATTACCACCCATAACTACTTTGATCACATTGGAACTTCTACAACCTCTTTGGACTTTCTTTGAGATATATGAATTATATATTTTTTCTTTCTTTTACATTTTTTGCACTGTGCATTTTATATCCATATGTTATATGGTCTTGTGAGATTATCATTGTTATGTCAATTATCACTATTTAACCACTTAAGCCCCAGAAGGTTTTATCCACTTCCCGACCAGGCCATTTTTTGTGATACAGCGCTGTTTTGCTTTAACTGACAAGTGCACTGTCATTACGAAGCTGTACCAAAATAAAATGTTTCCTTTTTTTTCCCCACAAATAGAGCTTTCTTGTGGTGGTATTTGATCACCCCTGCGGTTTTTATTTTTTGTGGATTAAACAAAAAAATAGCAGCAATTTTGAATTAAAAACATATTCCTTACTTTCTGCTATAAAACATTCCCAATAAGTTTCTTCATCAGCTTAGGTCAATATGTATTCTGCTACATATTTTTGGTAAAAAATCCCAATAAGCGTATATTGGTTGATTTGCGCAAAAGTTATCTCGTCTACAAACTATGGGTTAGATTTATGGCATTTAAAAATTTTTTTTGAATGAATGAATGAATGAAAAATATTTGTAAAGCGCACAACGCGAACTGAATCACCTCAAGGCGCTGTGAAGAGCTTAGTTGTCATCAACTAAAAGAGGAAGGTCTTGAGTTTTTTCCTAAAGGCCTGGTGGTTTTCTACCAGGCGGATGTTGGTTGATAGAGCGCTCCATCACTCATCGCGCATTTTTAGTAGTACTGTAGTAGTACTGCCAGCGATCGGCAATTTTTAGCAGGACTGCAACATTGTGGCAGACAAATCTGACCCTAAGTGACACTTTTTGGGCACCAGTGACACCAATACATTGATCAGCGCTAAAAAAAAAAGGCACTGATCCGTATAAATGACACTGGCAGGGAAGGGGGGATCACTAGGGGGCGATCAAGGGGTAACTGTGTTCTAGGGAGGTGCTTTCTAACTGTGTGTGTGTGTGTGGGGGGGGGGAGGGGGGCTGTTACACCGGAGGAAAACAGAGATTTTGTTTCAGCTTAGCTAAAACAGAAGTTCTCTCTTTTCCTCACTGACAGATCAGCGGAATGCCTTGTTTATGTTTTTCTGTTGAATGATAACACTTCCAAATGTAAAAACTGGTGAAGAATTGTTTTGTGTTTTTAATGGGGGTTAGAAGTATCCGTGATGTTATTTGGGATGGAGTTAAAGTCCACACACAGCTGAAGTAGGCCTTTCTTAAAGAGGAAGTAAACCCTGATGGCTTTACTTCCTCTTTGTCTCCCTGCAAAGGTAAAGCATAATGGGCTACTATGCATCGCATAGTAGTCCATTATGTGTCACTTACCTGACACAGGAGCCAGCGATATCACCGCTGTCCCCTGTAGTCCTCTGAAGATGTAGTCCATCTTCTTCCATGTAGCGCTGCTCCAGCCACTCACAGCTCCGGAGCAGCGATGACGTCACTCCCATGCATGCGCACAGGAGCCGCATATCGCCGCTAACAGCGGCATGCTGCTAGCGGCGATAGTGCGCCTGCGTGCCGCTGTCTACGGAGCATGCGCCATAGACAGCTGTCACTGTCTTTTACTAAATATCTCCTAAACCGTGTAGGTTTAAGAGATATTTCTTGGCCCTTCTACACATGGTCGGACATTCTGATGGAAAATGTCCGATCGGACCGTGTCGTCAGATAATCCGACCATGTGTGGGCTCCATCAGACTGTTTCCGTTGGAATATCCGACCGACAAAGTTTTAGAGCTGGGCTATAAAATTTTTCGACAACATGATCCGATCGGACTTTGTTCCGATCGGAATTCTCTACAAACTATCGGACAAAGTGCCACGCATGCTCAGATCAAATTGCTAGACCAAAGCTATTGGCTACTAGCCTGAACGTAGTCCCGTCGTAACGAAATATTGTCATCACGTTACGAACGATTGGATTTTCCGACAACTTTGTCCGACCGTGTGTATGCAACACCAGTTTCAGACAAAATCCATCGGACAAAATCCAATGGATTTTGTTTTCGGAATGTCCGACATACAAGGGCTTGGACCTACAGGTAAGCCTTAATCTAGGCTTACCTGTAGGTCAAAGTGGTATGTAAGGGTTTACAACCACTTTACATTTTTCAACTAGTGATAGAAATCTTTGGTATAAAACAGATTTGCCCATTGTTGGAAACATAAATGTTCACTATTGGATAAGGAAAATATCAATGGTACAAATAAAAAAAAATGTATCCTACATTATTTTTTTATTTGTTGTCTTTAAATTTTTATTAGGTTTTTATGTATCCTCCATTATGAGACTGTACAAGGTAACATAAGAGAAATGCAGCCATGTTTATTATGCAACAAGGATGACTGTCTTACATTTTAGATGAGTTTGCCATGTCTTCATGGAGGAAATTTAACATGAAGTACAGTGATTATATGTGGCAAAGTGAGTCTTTTGCACACAAGGAGGTCACATTTAGTCTTAATAGCCTCTTACTATAAGCACATTTTAATAACTTCTTAAGCTCTTCTTTTATAGGGGCTGTTAAGGTCACTAGCAAAGTTCATCATCAGTATTATAGTGTATGTTAAAAGAAACATGCATTTGTTTTGTCAGATAGGAAATATAAAGTATAGGTATTTCCTTAAGTTGGAAGAAACCTTAGAAAGGGGAAAATCAAAAATTAATCCAGCTCCAGTTTACACAACATAACAATTAGAGAATGCTATCAGGAAAATCATCATAAAAAGAGAAAACTTGGACATAATTTCCATGAGCAGCACAGTACTCGATTTTCATCAGGATAGAGTGAGGAAGGGCTAGAAACGTTGCAGGGTTTTTATTAAAATCTATGTCCCTGTATGGAAGATTTCCCTGAACTTCCTGCCTGAAGAACACAATAGGAATTATGTAGGAAATCAACACACAGTTGAGGGAAACCAAATTTTAATAACTGTAACTGAAATATGTTTCCCTATCCCTCCTCCTATTCTGGTGACATCCAAAAAAGTTTGGAATTCCCCTCACTTCTCTGTCCTGGTCAAAATGGCCACTAGGACATTTAATGAGGTTAGATCTTCCTAGAGGAGACAAAGTCAACAATAAAAACCCAACAGAGTACCCATATTCTTCTAGCAGCTAAAACGCTCATCACTAGAAAATGGAAGACAAACCTGGCCCCTACTGTGTTTGAAGTGATTAACCCTTTCATGACTAAGCCTATTTTTGGAATTTGGTGTTTACAAGTTAAAAATCCATATTTTTTGCTAGAAAATTACTTGGAACCCCCAAACATTATATATATATTTTTAGCAGAGACTCTAGAGAATAAAACGGCGATTGTTGCAATATTTTATGTCACACGGTATTTGCGCAGTGGTGTTTTAAATGCAACTTTTTGGGAAAAGGGACACTTTCATGAATAAAAAAAAAAAAACAGTAAAATTAGCCCAATTTTTTTGCGTAATGTGAAAGATAATGTTACGCCGAGTAAATAGATACCAAACATGTCACACTTTATAATTGCGCGCACTTATAGATTGACGACAAAATACGGTACCTAAAAATCTCAATAGGCGACGCTTTTACGGTTACCAGGTTAGCGTTACAGAGGAGGTCTAGTGCTAGAATTATTGCTCTCGCTCTGACGATCGCGGCGATACCTCACATGTGTGATTTGAACACCATACGCCATTTACATACGCGGGCGCGACTTCCATATGCGTTTTCTTTGCTTCGCGAGCTCGCGGGGACGGCGGGCGCTTTAAAAAATTTTATTTATTTTTTTTAATTTTTTTATTTATTTTAAAATGACTAAATTGTTTTAAAAAAAAAAATTGATCACTTTTATTGCTGTCACAAGGAATGTAAACATCCCTTGTGACAGTAATAGGTGGTGACAGGTCCTCTTTATGGAGGGATCGGGGGTCTAAAAGACCCCCCACCCCTCATTTACACTTCAATGTATTCAGATCTCCGAAAACGGCGATTCTGAATACCGGATATTTTTTTTAAACCGGCGCCATTGGCAGCCGAGTAAATGGGAAGCGACGTCATGACGTCGCTTCCGTGTTTACGATGAGGAGACTGGAACGAAGCCGATTATGGCTTCGTTCCAGTTCCTCCGCAGCAGCCGGAGGCGTCGGATCACTGATTGGTGCTCCCGATCGAGCGGGAGCACCGGTAACAGCGGCGAGAGGCGGCGGGAGGGGGGACGTCCCCTCCCGCTCCTCCGGCATAACAGCCGAGCGGCTTTTAGCCGCATCGGTTGTTATGCCTGGATAGCCAATCGCCTGCTGCAAAAAACGGTACCGGGATGATGCCTACAAGTGCGGGCATCATCCCGGTATAACCCCCGGAAGCCAAGTACGCATATCTGCGTACGCTCGGCGGGAAAGGGTTAAAATGGTGCAATACAATTCGGCATTCGAACGTACATTAGCATGTAGGCAGGGCACCAAACGCACCTTTGATTAGCACTGGAAATTATGGACGGCCCGGATGAAAAACAATACCAGGACATAGTCCCCGGAAGTGTGCATGGTAGGGCTATGCTCTTTCCCCTGTTATGTTACTATGTGGTGTGTAGGAATGCTAATTAATCTGATATCGGATGTGAACAACTTTCTCTTTTTGAAACAATGCACAAGTTTAAACCGTACTGTTACATTGGGCTAATTTCTCTTATATGATCTTCCCTTCTCTCTAAACTTTCTTATCTTTTCCTTTCTTTAACCCTCTCTTCCCTTTGAGGTACGCTCACTAAACTTTTGAAGTTCTTACCTTTTAATCAGTAGGTATGTTACCGTTTCGTCTTGAAAATACATATTGTAATCCTGACGCAGTACTAATATACAGAAACGATTTGTTTGTATTGACTGTTACACCAATGTACCGTATTTATCGGCGTATAACACGCACCCCAATGTCAGAGAATCACCAGACTTCAACGTCGGCACTTCCCCGTGCGCCTGCGGGGAAGAGCGGCACAACGACGCACGCATTTGCGTGATACAATACAATGTCGTACGCGCATGTGCACAGCTGTGCACACGGCTATGGGCCTTACCTGATTGGCCTGACAGGCCTATAAAAGGCATCAATGTGCTCTGTGTCTTTGCTGGTTTGTCTTCTCAGCTCACCTGTGCTCCTCTGTTTCCTGTTCCTGTTCCTGTTCCTGTTCCTGTTCCTGTTTACCACTTCCTGTTGTGACCTGGATTGCTTGAAGACTACTCTGATTCTCTCCTGATCTGACCCCTGGCTTATTTAACGGACTTCCTGCTCTTAGCCTTGCTGACTCCCGGACTGATACCTGTTTTGACCTTCGGCCTGCCTCTGGAATATCCTCTGTCTAACGGACTAATACCTGTGTTTGACCCTCGGCCTTCACTCCAGGTGTTAGAACCCCTGCGGGGCATTCCCTTCTAACCAGTTCCAAGACCATCTGCACGGGCATCTCTTCCTTCAGAAGACCTTCTGCATACAAGTCACCTGCTGGCAACCCATGCCTCTCTGTGCCCTGTACCCACTGTTCCATCCTCAGGGGTACTGTGCACCCAGCTGCAAGGGAAGCCACTCTCAGCACTTTGGCTCTGGTGAGTACCTGACATCCAAGTTTAGGAGGGAATTTTAAGGAAAAAAACTTTTAGGAGGGAAATTTAATGAAAAAAAACCTTACATTTAAATGCCCATCAATGCAGCCTTATCAGTGTCCATCTGAAGCCTTGTCAGTGTAATTTGCAGCCTTGTCATGCAGCCTGTCCATCATTGCAGCCTGTCCTCATTGCAGCCTTGTCATGCAGCCTGTCCGTCATGCAGCCTTGTCATGCAGTTTGTCCGTCACTGATGTCAGCTAATGTTTTTTTAAAAATGGCGCCGTCGAGATGTCCTGTGTATCTCGGTGGCGCCCGGAAGTTCTCGGCGGCTTTCGGCCGCCTCGGCTCTTCTCTGCGACTTTCGGCAGCTTCGGCCGTACTCGGTGGCTTTCGGCTGCTCTCGGACCTTCTCGGCGGCTCTCGGCCCTTCTCGGCAGCTTTCAGCCACCTCGGCCCTTCTCGGCGGCTTTCGGCCGCTCTCTGCCCTTCTCGGCGGTTTTTGGACACTGAGAAGGGCCAAAGGCATCTGAAAGCCGCCGAGAAGGTCCGAGAGTGGCCAAAAGCCAAAGGCCAAAAAATCATGCGGAAATCACGGAGGATTGGCGTATAACACGCACCCGCGATTTTCCCCTGATCTTAAGGGGAAAAAAGTGCGTGTTATATGCTGATAAATACGGTATGTTCTTGTTTTAAGGAAAACTTTTTTTTTTTCAATAAAAACAAATAAAAAAAAAACAGAATAACATTCTTCATTCTTTCAAAAACTAGAAAAAAAGTCTAGAGTTATAATTAAAATGTATTATAAGTAATGGGAAACAAAATAAAAAGATAAATGTACAAAGACATTAGTTCCTTATACGCGGCTTCATAAACATCACACTTGGACTCATATGTGGGCTGGTGGGCTTTATATGCTACAGTAGTTTTCTATACTTGGTCCAGCATTATTTTTCTCCAGTGCTCAGTTGGCAGTGGCAGTATTTTCAGAAGGCAGTTGTCTGCAATTCTAAAAAGAGATGTTAGCTGAAAGTCGTATGTTTTATTGCCTATGTCAAGTAGAGTGAATTGAAAACAGGTGTAAGGTCAGTGCGCTGGCATAGATTCAGGCTGTAAATTAGTGAGTACATCCAGAGATCTGTGCTTTCTGATGTAGTTCTCTCTACAAAAGAAAATCTGGAAAGGCGTGTAAAATCGTATCAGAGCAAATGAGGCATTGTGTGTCTATAGGAAAGATACATTCCATCCTGTTTGTATTAGCAATCCTACATATTTCAGCGTCGTTTTTATCTAGAATAGACAGGATTTACAGTAATGCACAAAGAGAATTGACTTGACTCCAAAGGTGAATGAAATGTGTGCTTAATTAATGTGGAAACAGAAGAGACAGTATCTCTGGCACAAACAAAAATTATATGTATAGATAAGTAATAGATAGATAAACTACCATGTATATTGTAAGTATTTAAAGTTGTTATAGTAAAAGAGATAGTCAGTGCATATAGCTCTAGAGCAGGGGTCTCAAACTGGCGGCCCTCCAGCTGTTGCAAAACTACAAGTCCCATCATGCCTCTGCCTGCGGGAGTCATGCTTGTAACTGTCAGCCTTGCAATGCCTCATGGGACTTGTAGTTTCACAACAGCTGGAGGGCCGCCACTTCGAGACCCCTGCTCTAGAGAGTCTGAAGGTCATAACGCAATACCAGATTTCACCAGCAGATGCTGCACACAGAATCTAAATTTTCAACATTTGGTCAGGTACAGTAAATGCTGGTAACAGACAACAGTGACAATGGCATTTTTTCATTGTAAGTTTATATGTTTTTAAACTGTTGTTTGTATTTGATATTTTATATATATATATATATATATATATATATATATATATATATATATATATATATATTTGATGTATAAAATTAATAACACATTACTATACATATGTTTTCATATTTATAACATAACACACAAGGGCACAAGGATAAATTCAGTATAAGGTTGCACTACTATAAAATACTATATGTTATTAGCTTAACTCTTAAAAACCTAAAGTGGATGTAAACCTCAGACATGAAGCATAAACAAAGCATATCCTTCAATACTGTGTATTTGTCTCTATCCAAAGCACCGAGTTTGATTTCTCTCTGCCGCCTTATTCCTCTGTTATGTGCATGAGTCACGTCCAACAGGTTTTCCTGACACCAAGAGATGAAAAGTTGATGGGGAAGGAGAGCTCCAGCACACAGCCAGTGATTGTTAGCATCAGCATATCACCTGAGGCTATTCACTTCACTGAGTATCTGTAAGGATTTACAACCACTTTAAAAGATGATGGCGTATTAATAACATAGAACACCCTTGCAGCATGTAACCTCAATACTTCCAAAGTATATGCAGGTACATTTTACAATGCAATAAATGTTGCTAAAGCTATATGGCATATAATGGAGTTGGTATCTGAGGGTAGGGCCACCCGATGACGTAAACAGGAGACCCCGTCACCTCTGAAGCCACGTGATGTCAGAGGAAGGAGGGGCCACCTGGTGATGTAAACGGTTGACCTCACCTTCCTCTGCCATCACATGGCATCAGAGGGGGTGGGGTCACCCATTTACATCACCCGGTGGCCCCGCCCTCAGCTATATAACAGCTGTCATCGTGAAGAGGCTTCAATCAGCAAGAGCCTCAGGTCTTCAGACAATTGAAGATGAATGGACATCGCAGAACAGTTTTTTTTTCTTAATAAAGGACTTGTCCCAAATTGTCTACTGTAATTTTTACCATTTTGCAATTTTTTGGTGAATGTGTACAATGTACAATCCCGACCACATAGGGGGTGGTCGGGATCTGGGGGGGAAAGGTGGCTTCCAGATTCCAAACCCCCCCCCCCGCCCGCAACCCCCACAACCACTGGGCAAGGGTTGTGGGGATGAGGCCCTTGTCCTCATCAACACGGGGACAAGATTCTTTGAGGGGACCCCAAAGCATTCTCCCCATGTTGAAAGCATGTGGCCTGGTATAACTCAGGAGGAGGGGAGCTCTCTGTCCCCTCATTCTCCTGCAGCCTTCCAGGTTGCATGCACAAATAAGGGTCTAATATGGATTTTGGGGGGGGGGGGGGGCTATGTCATTTTTTCTTAAATTTTGGTGCAGGCCTCCCCTTAAAATCCATACCAGACCTGAAGGGCCTGGTATGGATTTTGGGCGGACCGCTACACCATTTTATTTTTTCAAATTGGTGCAGGGTTCCCCTTAATATCCATACCAGACCTGAAGAGCCTTGTATGGATTTTGGCGGGACCCCTACCCATTTTTTTTAAATTTTGGTGCAAGGTTCCCCTTAATATTCATGCCAGACCCAAAGGGCCTAGTAATGGATTGGGGGGAGGAGGGGGGACCTATGCCATTTTGTTCAATGTTTTTTATCTATATTGGCCGGGATCCGACAATTTATTACAGCCGCAAGCAGCTTTAAATATCTTTTTTTCCTTTAGAAATTTCATTTTGCTGTGGTTTTGTTCTAAACACAGGAAAATGCGCTACTTTACGGGCATGCTAGGGACACCCCCAGGCACGATATTTAAAGGAATATTTAATTTTTACTGTTTCACTGTAAGCATTATTAAAATCACTGTTCCTGAAAAAACGGCCGTTTAAAAACTTTATTTTGCATTGATACATGTTCCCTGGGGCAGGACCCGGGTCCCCAATACTTTTTATGGCAATAATTTGCATATAAGCATTTAAAATGAGCACTTTTGGTTTTTCATGTTAGTGTCCCATAGACTTTAACAGTGTTCCACGGCTTTTGAATTTGCCTTGAAAACCGCAAAATGTTTGCTGTTCGGTGAACATCGGGCTCATCCCTAATAGCAACAGCCATTTCCTGAAATAGTTACATTTAGCACAGTTGATATTCATTAACAATTTTTTGAGTCAATGTGAAAAAAAATTGGTACTTGGCTTAATATGTAAAGTAATAATAGTAAGGTTCAGGTTTAGATGTAGGGTATAAGGATAAATTTAACCACTTGCCATCAAATCATGTACCTGGTTGTACCGGGGTGTTGCCTGCAGCTCTGATATTGTTTTTTAGAGCCGACCAATGGCTCTTTTGTAATAGCAACCGGTGCGGCTAACTAGCCACTCAGTTGCTATCATAAACAGTGGAAGGGGACAACTCCCCCCTCCTGCCGCCTTCTGCGGCTCTCTCGAGGTCACCCATACCACGTACTACCAGCTGGTGCTTCCACTGGCTGGCCTGAGACCCATACAAAGCCAAAATTGTCTTAATGTTAACCTGGAAGAGATGACATGACATTATCTCATTTGGAATTGTAGAACTTTTGCCAGATATTATTCCAGTCACTGTATGCATCTATTGCTGCAATTATGTATTTATATTATTGGGTTTAAACAAAACCCCTTTATTGCATTACATAGCATGGATCGGTAGGAGAGTTGGGCTGCATAGTGGAGGTTAGCTGGAGCTGACCCTTATGGGGGTGGGTCATTATCATTCCTGATGGGGTGGGGCTATCCTCTTCACATTTATTGGCAACAGGACACTGCCCAGCTTCTGGTGCCCAGTGGCTGCTGCTGTGGCATGCCGAGCGCATGCAGTGTTCCCTCAGGCCTGGGTGGATGTGTCCCTGTGACGCAAGTGCTGGGCGAATGCGCGGTCTGCCCGAAGGCATCCGCAGTCCTCCCCATTGATGGCCAAGATGCTGGATGTGTCCTTCTGATGTGAGTGTTGGGCGCATGCACAGTCTTCTCCGAGGCATCTGTGACCATCTTGGTTGATGGCTGGAACACCATCCATGAAGAGCACAGCTCTGGCCAATTTTGGGGGGAGCCCCTGCATATATTGGGCTGTGCTCTGCCCTCAGTCTTTCCCTCTATCTCTCTCCAGGCTGGGAAATATTCAGTTTTTGGCCTTTTTAGGCCTTTTGGTATGGCTGCTGCAGGTATGTTCATTTTGCAATGGATTTAAACTAGATACATCAAGTGCTATAGTCATGGTTCTTATGCCACAATGCGGATGTCTCTATCTATTTTATAGACTTCATGAACACCAAAGCTATAGATAAACTAGTGGATTGCCAAGACTGAAAAATGCTATATTGCAGGCTCTTTATTTGCCCTATACGAGGTAGGTTGTTTTATTTTTGGTAGGAACACATATACACTTTTTCTCTATACATATAAAAGATCAGTTAAGGTGATATTGGGGCTGATTTACTAAGATGAATGCTTTGCGCCGGTTCATAGCTCAATTTGTGCGGTAGATAAATTATCAGCGCATGAACCAGCGCACGCATAATCGCAACACATAATATGCTGGCGCAATTGATAATAGCGCAGGCTGTATCATTACCAGGCCATTCAGACAGGGGTAACACGACTTCCAGCACGACTTTGGGAGGCAACTTGGACACGACTTGAGTGTGAATCACAGCGCAACTTGGGGCTACTTACAACGCGACTTTAAGTCGCCCCCAGGCCAGGCGACTTTAATTTAAAATAAAATGGCATGGGTTCCCCTCCAAGAGCATACCAGGCCCTTCAGGTCTGGTATGGATATTAAGGGGAACCCCGCACCAAAAAAATGGCATGGGGTCCCCCTCAAACTCCATACTAGGCCCTTCAGATCTGGCATGGATTTTAAGGGAAACCTTAAGGGGAAAATGTTGTGGGGGTCCCCCCCAAAATCCATACTAGACCCTTATCCGAGCACGCAACCTGGCAGGCTGCAGGAAAAGAGGGGGGGGGTGAGAGAGCGCCCCCCTCCTGACCCATACCAGGCCACATGCCCTCAACATTGGCAGGATGCTTTAGGGTCCCCCCCAAAGCACCTTGTCCCCATGTTGATGAGGACAAGGGCCTCATCCCCACAACCCTGGCTGGTGGTTGTGGGGGTCTGTGGGCGGGGGGCTTATCGGAATCTGGAAGCCCCCTTTAACAAGGGGACCCCCAGATGCCGGCCTCCCTCTCTGTGTGAAATGGTAAGGGGGTAATTTATCCCTATCATTTCACCCAAAAAGTGACAAAAGTGTTAAAAATGACAAGAGACAGTTTTTGACAGTCTTCTTCTTTCATCTTCTTTCTTCTGGTCTTCTTCCTTCTTCCTTTCTTCATCCTTTGGTTTCTTCCTCCATCTTCTTCTTCCTCCATCTTCTTCTTCCTCCGATCCTCTTCTTCTTGCTCCAGTGCTCTTGTCCAGCATCTTCCTCCACGGCGTCTCTTCTTCGTTCTCGGGCCGCTCTGCGCAATGGGAGGCTCCCACTGTGTGGCTCTTCTCTTCTCAGGCACAGAACTCAGCGAACGCATACTTGAGCAGCGCCGCATATGACAATGGTGTTCAAACCACACATGTGAGGTATTGCAGCGATTGGTAAAGCGAGAGCAATACTTATAGCCCTAGACCTTCTCTGTAACTCAAAACATGTAACCTGTAGATTTTTTTAAATGTTGCCTATTGAGATTTTTAAGGGTAAAAGTTTGACACCATTCCATGAGCGGTCGCAATTCTGAACAGTGACATGTTGGGTATCAATTTACTCGGCATAACAATATCTTTCACAATATAAAAAAAAAAATTGGGCTAACTTTACTGTTGTCTTATTTTTTAATTAAAAAAAGTGAATTTTTTAAAAAAAAAGTGTGCTTGTAAGGCGTGTTAAATAACCTGTACTTACCTATAAGAAATATTCCCCTTTACACCATATTAATACATTCCTACTCTTTAGGCTCACACTATGTGTGGCGACGGGGCACAGCAGGGAATCTGGTGCATCTCCATTCACCGTTTCAGGTCCACATTAGGCCTGAATTTTTGCCTGAAGTTGGACCTAAAACAGAGCCAAAGATGCACAGGACCCTTCTTCTGTATGCTCCATGGTCCCCCAGCCTTTTAGAGACCCGATATTTTTTCTGTAGCCTGGATTAAATGTGTATCAGCATATTATGACAAATCAGCAGCCATAGTATAGACTTAGGGATATGCTTAGGGTAAAAGCTAAGTTTTGGCATTATATCAAGGGTAATGTCACGTACCTTACAGCGGAGTCAGACTGCTGAGGGTGGCCTCTCGCACGGTTCCGATCACCACGCCCCTGGAGATGGGAACAGGGAGCGTGAGGACACGAAAGGGTGCAGGTGCCTGCAGATGGAAGTAGAAGGCCTTGGAGATGCTGGGTCCCCACGGTAGAAGAGGTGTAGACTGGTTACGTAGGTAGGCACCGGAAGATCAGCAGGTGTGCAGGGAGCACTACGTGTCTGGAACAGGCAGGATCGGCAACTGGCAGGGAATGCGGTACAATAACAAGAGACAGGTGCGTAATCAGGAACAAGCAAGGGGTCTGGTAACGTGCAAGCAAACGAGGTACCGAATCAGGAGACAAGCCAAAGTCGAAAGTCCAAGCCGGGGTCAGAGGTAGTCCAGGAGATAGCAACACGGGGAATCCAAGAGTGGGTATCAGGAACGGGTCACAGGAACAAGATCACAGGAGCAAGGTCACAGGAGCGAGGTCTCAGGAGCAAGGTCACAGGAGCGAGGTCTCAGGAGCAAGGTCACAGGAGCAACGATCAGGTCTTACAGGAACAGCTGAAGACGATCCAGCACTGGTGTCAGGCCAGGACCCTGTTTATATAGAGGGAAGTGAGCCAGGATTGGTGGAAGTGGCCGTCCGTGCGTGAAGACGTACATCCGTTCAGTTTGCGCGGGTGTTTTCGCGTGTTCGGATTGGCGTACATCCACGTGTTCGGTTTAGCATACGTCCGTTCGTCCTGGAACTCGTACGCCTCTGACGGAGACACCGTGCATGGCGCCTGGAACGAACGGGAACTGCTGCTATAAGGGGACGGGCATACGTACGGTGAGTTCCCTGACAGGTAAGCTCTGGGTAAGGATTACTCTTACAGACTAAGGGTTTAAGTTAATGGTCAGGTTTAGGGATACGTTTTGGTTAAAGATAAAAGAGATCAAAAGTCCAATCAACAATATCTTGGCTGAACTTTCCTGGAAAGTCTGCCTGATAAGCAAATAGGGCTAAAAATGCAAATCCTTTCATGTAGGTCTGGAAAAATAAGAGGAACTAGCAGTAGCTTATATAAGCCATTGGGATGTTTTACATGTTTACATTTCTGAAAAAAAAGAATCCAAGATTAGTTTTGGGGCAGTGGCAGCTTTCTCAATTTAGAAAGCAACAGAAGCTGGAAATGTAAGCCACTTATTTTAAAAATTGTACCATAGATGCTAAGATAATATTCTGAGTTTGAGCCTGGCAGGTGGCAGGAGCATTGGGGTGATCAAGTAACTAATGCAGTAGGCATAGGGGCAGTAGTGTGAGTTACTCATACCAAAAAGTTTTCTACTGATAGTAACATAGAAGGGAGGGCATGGTTGTACAGGCTATGGCCTGGGGTGCGGATCCACCCGATCTTTATGTCTAGGGGCTGGCTAGCCCGTGGCAAGGAAACTAAAGGAGGAGTCTGAGGTGGTTGGGTGCTGTCTCTGGTTTTGGAGAGAGCCAGTAACTTCAAGCATTCCAGGGGAGGACTCTTCAGAAGAAGACCACGTACGGGTTGGTTTCTTAGTAAGAGCCTGGAAGGGCTGAAGTACCCAAGAGAATCCGGTCTTGTGGATATCGCCAAACTGGCTGAAAGATCCAGGTATCCTACGAGTGTTCTTCAAGTTTAGTTTCCCTACGTGTTCTAGAACAACGTCTGTGGCAGAGACATTATCTTGTATGTTCCACAACAACGTCTGTGGCAGAGACTTGTTCCTGAGTGAGCACCTTGTTGGCTGCTAAGCCTTGTGAGAGAGGGACTGTCCAGCCTGAGTGATCATCCAGTTGCGAATGGCTATTCTCTGGATGCAGTCAAAGTAAGCAAGTTCTTCAACATTTTGACTTTGACATTGAGAGTACCTGAACTTTCTTTCCGACCCTCTGATCCCAATTTAAGAGACTGTTCATTGTCTACGTTTTGCAAATAAAATCCATTCAAGTGGATCTGTTGTCAGTTACTGGGCCATTTACCACGGGACACCCCTAAACGTGAAGCGAGTGAAAGAGAAGGTAACGGTAAGCCCAAATCTAACCAGCAGCTCCTTCGGGGGTAGTGCTACACATAGATGCAATATGATGGGTGCATGTTGTACCTCATGACTGTATATGGCGTGGACAGATGTTGCTAGTGGTGCTACACACATACTGGTTCCCTATGTGAAGGTGTGTGTGTGTGTGTGTGGGGGGGGGGGGGGGGGGGGGGTTGTTTTGTTCTCTGGTGACACATTGTGTGAATACTGTGTTGAGCTGTATGTGTGATGTGGATGGTGTGTGAGTTATCTACGTATGTATGTATATATGTATGGGAATTTTTAGCATGATATGGGATTATTATTATATTATTATCAAGCATGTGGGTTGTGTGTTGATGTCTGGTGTGTATGGGCCATAGGGGTTATGTGCGTATGGAAGGGGGTTGGTTGTGTGTGTGTAGGGGGAGAGGTTTTGGGTGGTGTGGATGGGGCTCATATGATTGTCATTTGTTTGATGTGTATGTATGGTACCATCATGTGCTGGCTCAGGATGCAGGGGGTACCAGCAGTAATGACAGTTGGACCCCCTGGATGTGTCCATTTGGACACACATATAAATCTATTATTGCTACCACACACAAGAATGGTCTAGTGTATATGGAATATCCATATTTTAATATTCCATATTCACATGTGAAGTCTGCCTTGTTCCCCCTTAAGTCCTATCTGATGTCTGCCAGACTTGGTCAATGGATCTGACAAGACTAACACTATTGACTATATATCGGGTAGTGGCCCGGCTCCTCGCTTTGCTGGAGGCTACATATATCTTGAACGCACTTTAATTGGTGAGCGCAACATCTGCTTAAATTCCCTTGCTCTTTACTAATGTCTGCTATGAAAAATGATAACAGTAACTGTAAATCTTATGTAATTGTAATGATGTTCCCTTTGAATTCAATTGACAAATTTTAGATGCATGTTTGAATTGCCCTGAAGAAGCAGAGATTTATCTCTGTGAAACTCGTTGGATGACTCTGTTCAAGAATCCTTCACGCATTTGCTGGGAACAAGTATCATTACTGACAATGAGGGATGAGCCCGATATTCGAGTCGAACGTAATGTTCGACTCGAACATCAGGCGTTCGCCGAGCAACAAACAATATGCAGTGTTTGTGGCAAATTGGAAAGCTGCCAGAACACCATTAAAGTTTATGGGACACTAACATTGAAAATTAAAAGTGCTAATTTTAAAGGCTTATATGCAAATTATTGTCATAAAAAGTACTTGGGGACCCGGGAACAGTGATTTTTTTTTTTAAATGCTTAAAGTGAAACAACAAAAATGAAATATTCCTTTAAATATTGTGCTTGGTGGGTGTCTATAGTATGCCTGTAAAGTGGCACATTTTTCCCGTGTTTAGAACAGTACCACAGCAAAATGACATTTCTAAAGGAAAAATTGTCATTCAAAACTGATCACGGCTGTAATGAATTGTCGGGTCTCAGCAATAAAGATACAGATACTGTATTTATCAGCGTATAACATGCACCCCAAGTTTAGGAAGGAATTTTAAGGAAAAAACTTTTAGGAGGGAAAAAAAACTTACATTTAAATGCCCATCAATGCAGCCTTATCAGTGTCTATCTGCAGCCTTATCCATCATTGCACCATTGTCAGTGTCATTTGCAGCCTTGTCATGCAGTCTTGTCCATCATTTGCACCCTTGTCAGTTTCATGTTCAGCTTTGCCATTTAAAAATGGCACCACCGAGATACAGTCCTGTGTATCTTGGCGGTGCTCGGCCGTTCTCGGCAGCTTTTGCCCACTCCCGGCGGCCCTTGGCCTCTCTCCGCAGACCCAAAGGGCCTGGTATGGATTTTGGGGGGACCCCCGTGTAATTTCTTTTTTAATTTTGATTTGAGGTTCCCCTTAATATTCATACCAGACCCAAAGGGTGGGGGGGATCCATTGCTCTTTTTTTTCAATTATCTGTATCTATATTGGGAGACCCGAAAATTCATTACAGCTGCGATCAGTTTTAAATTACAATTTTTCCTTTAGAAATGTCATTTTGCTGTGGTACTGTTCTAAACACGGGAAAAATGTGCCACTTTACCGGCATAACATAGACACACCCCAGGCACGATATTTAAAGGAATATTTCATTTTTATTGTTTCACTTTAAGCATTAAAAAAATCACTGCTCCTGAAAAAAGGCAGTTTAAAAAAAAAATTGCATTGATCCATGTCCCCTGGGGCAGGACTCGGGTCCCCAAACACTTTTTATGACAATAACTTGCATATAAGCCTTTAAAATTAGCACTTTTGATTATTTCATGTCCCATAGACTTTAATGGTGTTTGTGTCTTCTGCTGAATTTTTTACCTGTTCGCATGTTCTGCTGCAAACCTAACAGGAGGGTGTTCTGCTCATCCCTACTGACAATATGTTCCATGTTGTTTATATACTGATATATTATCTTTTATGATGATGTTTTTATGTATATTTGTACAATATGATATTTTAATTATATACTGTATCTGTGCTCACCTCAGTGATAGCATCACGTCCTATATAGTCATATATGGGAGAGATATACTCTTTCCGTTTTCTTTTTGTATTCAATTAACTAGGATGTGGATGTGATTTGCTGTCCCTAGACCTGGCTAAAAACCTTATTTCCAAAAATAACACTTAAATCTGATTTTGGGGAATGCAATTGTATGAGTTTCAGGATCACATTTAGCGTATAGATCAAGGGATCAGTTAAAGTGGTATTAAATCCAAAAGCAAACATTTATTATATTGCAGCTTACCATCTTCTTAGATGAGATGGCTACATTTGTTTTATTGTTTAAGCATTCTTTTTCTTCTATTTTCATCTGGTCTGCCAGCCAGTCATCAGAAAGTATTAATTACAGAGATGAGACAAACCATTTAACGCTAGCAGGGGTGATTACAATGATCACATTTTATTTATTTATGTAAAACTTTCATCTCAAAAGGGAAAAACGATTTGCTGTAACTGCGTATAAATTGTGGGCTGTAGCGGACTTTTGATTTGCAAAAATCCGACAGACTTTAGAAATGGAACATGTTTTAAAAACCATCACGAGGGCAGCTATTGGCTACTGGCTATGAACTTACTTATTCTAGTCCGGTCATACGTCATCACGTTAGAATCCGTCGGACTTTGGTGTGATTGTGTGTGGCCAAGTCCGTTCATTCGGAAAATCCGTCAGAACTCCGTCAGAACTCCGCCGAAAGTCCGTCTGACCTAGTCCCTCGAAAAGTCCAGTCATGTGTACGCGGCATTAGGCCCCATTCACACCTGAGCATAGTGTTTTCAGGCAGAAAATCACACAATTTTACCGCAATTTTGCGGCATTTTTTACCATGATTTTGCGGCATTTTTTACCATGATTTTGCGGGATTTTTTACCGCGTTTTGCCACGAGTTTGTGCAGGGCAAAAGGTCACCAATGTAAAAAGAAGAAAAACACCCAAACTGCCCGGTTCGAGTGAAAAAAAGGGTCCAGAACTTGTTTGAGCTTTAGGCGTTCGGCTTCAGGCGACTTGGAGTGGAGATGTGAACCATCTCCATTGAGAATAGATCTTTTCACCTCCAGCATTTTGTAGCTTCAGGCTTTAAACTACAAAATGCTCAGGTGTGAATAAAGCCTTAGATGTACTAGCGGATTTAGATACACTAACACACTGAAGCAAAACTCAAGCTAACACTCCCCTCCCCCAGGATTGATAATGCTGCTGTACAAAGGTGCCCCTTTAATGCAGAGTAGGGACACTCTAATACGGGAGGTGTGTTACTGGCCAGATCACTGGGTGAAACAGAATAGGAAAAGGCCTAAAGCCTAAAGAAGAGGATAAATATTTGGATAGAGCTTCCAGGAGGGTTCCTTGTGCCTCCCGGATTTTGAATGAGACTTTAACCAAAGCCCAAGTATACTAAGCTTGCCTATGTTAGGGCCTAAAAAGACAGAGAGATGGCTGCCACTGGAGTAACTTCAAAGGAATCTGCTATGCAAAATTATGTTCAAGAGAGCTAGATGTACAGTATCTCACAAGTGAGTACACCCCTCACATTTTTGGAAATATTTTATTATATCTTTTCATGTGACAACACTGAAGAAATTACAATTTGCTACAATGTACTAATTTGATGCAGCGTGCAGCGTATAGTCTTAGCACTGACTCCCCACTCCTTCAACCTCTGCAGCAATGCTGGCAGCACTCATACATCTATTTCTCAAAGACAACCTCTGGATATGATGCTGAACACATGAACTCAGCTTCTTTGGTCAACCATGGTGAGGCCTGGTCTCAGTGGAACCTGTCCTGTTAAAAACCCTGTATGGTCATGGCCACCATGCTGCAGCTCAGTTTCAGGGTATTGGCAATCCTCTTATAGCCTAGGCCATCTTTATGTAGGGCAACCATTTTTTTTTTCAGATCCTCAGAGAATTCTTTGACGTGAGGTGCCATGTTAAACTGCCAGTGACCAATATGAAAGAGTGAGAGCAAGAGTGAGAGCAAAAACACCAAATTTAACACACCTGCTCCCCATTCACACCTGAGACCTTGTAACAGTAACGAGTCACATGACACCGGGGAGGGAAACGTGTTGATTGGGCCCAATTTGGGAAATTTCCCTTAGGGTGTACTCACTTTTGTTGCCAGTGGTTTAGACTTTAAGGCTGAGTTCACACTGGCATTAAGGCCACTTTCACACTGAGGCACTTTACAGGCTCTATAGTGCTAAAAATTGCACCTGCAAAGTGCCTGTAAAGCACCTCTCCTGTCAAGCAGCTTCTTTGAGGCGCTTTAAGAGCGGTGTATACATCACTCCTAAAGTGTCCCTGCCCATTAAAATCAATGGCCAGCGTTGCCGAAGCGCCGGCAAAGTGCCGGCAAAGCACCATCGTTGCGGCACTTTCAGGGCAATTTTAATCCTTTTTTTGCCCGCTAGCAGGGGTTAAAGAGGAAGTAAACCCTGATGAGTTTACTTCCTCTTTCATTCCCTGCAAAGGCAAAGCATAATGGACTACTATGCATCGCAGTCCATTATGTGTCACTTACCTGACACAGGAGCCAGCGAAGTCACCGCTGTCCCCTGTAGTCCGGCGCATCCATCTTCTCGGTGGGGTCTCGCAGCTCCGCCGCTGTCATTCGGCGAAGCCGCGATGACGTCACTCCCGCGCATGCGCACGGGAGCCGACACGCACGACATCTTCGTCGCTGACGATGCCGCGCTCAGTGTGCCTGGGCCGTAGACAGCGGTGCCTGTCTTCGGGCAAATATCTCCTAAACCGTATAGGTTTAGGAGATATTTCTTTGACCTACAGGTAAGTTTTAATCTAGGCTTACATGTAGGTCAAAGTGTGTTGTAAGGGTTTACAACCACTTTAAACGCCCCCCACTAGTGGCTGAAAAGTGATGCTAAAACCATGATAAAAATAGTGCCGCTTTACTGCCCACGCCTGGCGCAGCGCAGTGAGCAAGTGCCCTAAGAGCAGGCGTTTGAGAGGCATTTGAGAGACATTAAAAAGCCTCTCAAATGCTTATACACAAGATACAACAGACAGCACATAGTGTTCACACTTATGCCATGTATACACAGTCGGACATTCCAACGACAAAATCCGTTGGATTTTTTCCGACGGATTTTGGCCCAAACTTGCCTTTCATACACACGGTCACACAAAGTTGTCCGATCGTTCACAACGCAGTGACGTATAACATGTACGACGGAACTATAAAAGAGGCAGTAGCCAATAGCTTTCATCTCGTAATTTATTCTGAGCATGCGTGGCACTTTGTCCGTTGAAATTGTCTACACACGATCGGAATTTAAACGATCGGATTTTGTTGTCGGAAAATTTTAGATCCTGTTCTCAAACTTTGTGTGTCAGAAATTCCGACGGAAAAAGTCCGATGGAGCCCACACATGGTCGGATTTTCTGACAACAAGATCCGATCGCACATTTTCCATCGGAAAGTCCGACCGCGTGTGCAGGGCATAAGCATTAGTGTCACATTGCTTCAAAATTGAAGCCTCAGGTTGAGTCAGGAGGTGTTTGAAGCCTTTCAATGCCTCCCATTCAAGTCTATGGAAATGCCTCGCAAATACTCTGGCAGGCAGTTGTGAAGCGTTTGCGGGGTGTGAAGATTTGTTACTTTTACTGTAATTAAATAGGCATTTGTGGAGCAGTTTTAACGCCTGTCTGATGCTCATACTAAAAGCCATACAAATGCTATAAGAGCGTTTGTTGAGCGTTAGAAATTTAGTCATGTGTGAACGAGCTCTAGCGGATGTGTGTTGAGTTATTTTGAGGGGACAGCAAATTTACGCTGCTATACAAGCTGTGCACTACTTTACATTGTAGCAAAGTGTCATTTCTGTTGTTATCACATGAAAAGATATAATAAAATATTTACAAAAATGTGAGGGGTGTACTCACTTTTGTAAGATACTGCAAAACAATGCCAAATTAATACCCACAAAATGAAACAAGCAAAGAAGCAATGTACAAAAGGCCAGGTAGCAGAGTGGTCAGGCTGAAGATCATCAGAACCAAAGGCATCATTCAGACTTTCTCAGAGCCTCATCATCATATTGCTCTGAGGAAGGGGGCCCATCCATTAAAATGCACCCCATTATTTGTGTGTGTTGTTTACTTTATTTTACCCCTAGCCAATGCTCATTGTATTGCCTTAAAGTGGAGCTCCACCCTAAAGTGGAGCTTCCGCTCATTGGAACCCTCCCCCCCTCCGGCGCCACAATTGGCACCTTTCAGGGGGGAAGGGGGTGCAGATACCTGTATAGTACAGATATTTGCACCCACTTCTGGCATAGATATCCGCAGAATGTGCGGATATTTACGCCACTTCCTGCGGGTCCCCCGCTGTCAGCTGGGAAACACACGGATCCCAGAGTCGCGCATGCGCAGTAGGGAACCGGGAAGTGAAGCCGCAAGGCTCCACTTACTGATTCCCATACCCAAGATGGCGGCGGCAGCACCCGAGAGCCGATCGAGAGATCGGCTTCGGGTGCCGACATCGCAGGCACGCTGGGTGGGTAAGTGTCCTTATTTTAAAAGTCAGCAGCTGCAGTATTTGTAGCTGCTGACTTTAAAAAAAGAAAAAAAAACGGCGGAACTCCCGCTTTAATAAAGTACACAAAGGCTCCTGTGTGACATTCCAAACCAGTATCAAATAAAAATGTTATTTGACGTGTGAGCCAAATCCTCCATCGTGTGCATCATACCCCCTTCGCAGACACTGCAGCTCAGAGTTGGGGGTTTTTAACATCAGAGGCAGTGCTGTCAATCCAGAAAGCAGTAGGCAGGATGTGTAGACTGACAAGCTACAGGCTTTTGAATGAGCAGTGACAATGCTGATACAATGCGTCCTGCAATATTTTTTCATACCACTGTAGTGCAAGCAGGCATAGCCTGAGACTGGAAACGCTGATCTAAATTCAAGAGCAATAGAGCAAACCATCACAGGAAGGTGCATTAGGTGAACTTATTCTGTATGATCAACATGTATTGGTAGGTTTTTTCAGGGGAACTGTAAGTGCAGATAGACTTATAATTGAAGCTTGCTTTACATTTTTTTTTTAACTACTTGACTACTGGGCACTTTTACCCCCTTTGTGTGCAGACCAATTTTCAGCTTCCAGAGCTGTCACACTTTGCCCTTGTACACACGGTCGGACATTCCGACAACAAAATCCATCAGATTTTGTCCGATGGATTTTGTCTGAAACTTGTGTTGCATACACACGATCGGACAAAGTTGTCTGAAAATCGTACGTAACGTGATGACGTTATTTCGTTACGATGGGACTACGGTCAGGCTAGTAGCCAATAGCTTTGGTCTAGGAATTTGATCTGAGCATGCGTGGCACTTTGTCCGAACGGAATTCTCTACAAATGATCGAACAAAGTCCGATCGGATCATGTCGTCGGAAAATTTTATAGCCCAGCTCTAAAACTTTGTCGGTCGAATATTCCGACGGAAACAGTCCGATGGAGCCCACACATGGTCGGATTATCCGACAACGTGGTCCGATCGCACTTTTTCTGTCGGAATATCCGACCGAGTGTACAAGGGCTTTGAGTGTGCGGTCATGCAACGCAGTACCCAAACAAAATTTGTATCATTTTTTTAGACAGATAAAGATTCATTTTGGTGGTATTTAATAACCACATTTTGAAAAAAAAAAAAGGTTTTCTTAGTTTCTGTTATAACATTTTGTAAATAAGTATTAAATAATTTCCTCCTTCACTGATGTGCGCTAATGAGGCTGCACTGACAGGCATTGATAGGTTGCACCAATGGACACTAATAGGCTACACTGATGATGGGCACTGATGAGGTGGCACTGATAGCCAGCACTGATAGGTGGCATAGATAGGCTGCAAAGATAGGCAGCACTGTTGGGCACTGATGGCTTTCCTCTCGTCACACGTTGTCAGTGTGAGGAAAGGAATGCCAATAACCAGCATTTCCTTGTTTACATGTGATCAGCTGTGATTGGACACGCTGATCACATTGGTAAAGAGCCGATAACAAGGCTCTTTACCAATGTGATCAACTGTGTCCAATCAAAGCTGATCACATGTAAACAAGGAAATTCCGGTCCCAGGGACAGAGTGCACCACTGATCAGCACATAGTTGCCCCTGCAGGCATGCAAACGCAGCTAGAGTGGGACAATGTCATATGATGTTGTTCCAGAACAAGAGTGCTACCGCCTGCCCATCAATTGACAATACAACGGGAGGGAGGTGGTTAATGGGAGGCCATAGTTCTGCTATATACAGTATCTCACAAAAGTGAATATATCCCTAACATTTTTGTAAATATTTTATTATATCTTTTCATGTGACAACACTGAAGAAATGACACTTTGCTACAATATAAAGTAGTGAGTGTACAGCTTGTATAACAGTGTACATTTTCTGTCCCCTCAAAATAACTCAACACACAGCCATTAATGTCTAAACAGGTGTGTTAAATTTGGTGTTATCACTCTCGTTCTCTCATACTGGTCACTGGAAGTTCAACATGGCACCTTATGGCAAAGAACTTTCTGAGCATCTGAAAAAAGGAATTGTTGCTCTACCTAAAGATGGCCTAGGCTATAAGAAGATTGCCAAGATCCTGAAACTGAGCTTTAGCATGGTTGCCAAGACCATACAGCGGTTTAACAGGACAGGTTTGACTCAGAACAGGCTTCGCCATGGTCGACCAAAAAAGTTGAGTGCACATGCTCAGCGTCATATCCAGGTATTGTCTTTGGAAAATAGACGTATGAGTGCTGCCAGCATTGCTGCAGAGGTTGAAGGGGTGGGAGGTCAGCCTGTCAGTGCTCAGACCATCTGCTGCACACTGCATCAAATTGGTCTGCATGGCTGCTGTCCCAGAAGGAAGCCTCTTCTAAAGATGATGCACAAGAAAGCCTGCAAAGTTTGCTAAAGACAAGCAGACTAAGGACATGGATTACTGGAACCATGTCCTGTGGTCTGATGAGACCAAGATAAACTTATTTGGTTCAGATGGTGTCAAGCATATTTGGTGGCAACCAGGTGAGGAGTACAAAGACAAGTGTGTCTTGCCTACAGTCAAGCATGATAGTGGGAGTGTCATGGTCTGGGGCTGCATGAGCACGGTTCGGTTTGCAGCAGAACATGCGAACAGGTAAAAAATTTGTTCGAACAAGCAAACACCATTAAAGTCTATTGGACACTTACATGAAAAAACAAAAGTGCTAATGTTAAGGGTTAATATGCAAGTTATTGTCATAAAAAGTGTTTGGGGACCTGGGTCCTGCGCCAGGGGACATGTATCAACACATCGCCATTTGACAAGTCCTTTATTAAAAAATAAAAATGTCCCACAAAGTCCATTCATCTCCTTTTCTGGCTCCGCCAACGGACTGAGAAATAAAATAAAAAAGATCCGCCTCCATGGGAGGCACCCACCTTATGACGCTTCAGCGTGGATGACAGTTCTTTTATAAGTGAGGGTAGGGCCACCCAGTGATGTACCTGGGTGACCCCGCCCCCCTCTGACACACGGGGACTTCCCAATGGCTTCCCCGTGGTGTCAGAGGGGGGCGGGCCACCCGTTTACGTGCATTATCTACGCTGAAGCGCCATAAGGCGGGTGCTTCCCATGGAGGCGGATCTTTTTTATTTTATTTTTCACTCCATCAGTGGAGCCATAGAAGAAGATGACTGGACTTTGTGGGACATTTTTTTTAAAATAAAGGACTTGTCAAAAGGTGTATCTTGTTTTGTTTTTTTAACATTTTGACACTTTTTTCTGAATTGGTATGGGTACCCGTTACCATTTCAAACAGGGGGGGGGGGGCGAGGGATCTGGGTGTCCGCTTGTTAAAAGGGGCTTCCAGATTCTGATAAGCCCCCTGCCCACAGACCCCCACAACCACCGGGCAAGGATTGTGGGGATAAGGCCTTTGTCCCCATCAACATGGGGACAAGGTGCTTTAGGGGGCTACCCCAAAGCACCCTCCCCATGTTGAGGGCATGTGGCCTGGTAAAGTTTAGGAGGGGGGGTGCTCTCTCATCCCCACCTCTTTTCTTCTTCTTCTAATTTTCTTCTTTTAAAGGTATTAAATGAGTAGATTCACTAGATATACTGTATATTCTAACTTGAATTTTTTTTTTAATAGTAATTCACTAATGGTTATGGCTAATCTTTTTGTAGATGTTAAGAATTTATTCTTTATTCAGACCTTTAGACTTTATTGTGTATCAAAGTATGTGAGTATCTGTATCTTTTTAATACAATTTGTCGATTTAAATAAAGAATATAAAAAAGTAGACACTAATTGAAATTATGTCTGTGGCACCATCTACTCTAGCTTTGTTGCCCTAGGCATATGGCTGCAAGGACTCCATGGCAAAAATGGTTCTAAGCTTGTTGTATCTTGGACAGTAAGATCCAATTACATTTTTCTATTGACTTTTGATTATATGAATCAATAAAGATCACTTTCTTTCAAAATAAGATTTAAAGCGGGGGTCCACCCTAAAGTGGACCTTCCGCTCATTGGAACCCTCCCCCCCTCCGGCACCACAATTGGCACCTTTCAGGGGGGAAGGGGGTGCAGATACCTGTACTGTACAGGTACCTTCCGGCGTAGATTCTGCAGAAGGTACGCCCCTTTCCGCAGAATCTACGCCCCTTTCCGAAGGTCCCCCGCTGCCTGCTGGGAAACACACGGATCCAAGAGACAGCGGGGACCATCCTTATTGCGCATCATGACTCGCGCATCCTCAGTAGGGAACCGGGAAATGAAGCTGAAAGGCTCCACTTCCTGATTCCCATACCTAAGATGGCAGCGGCAGCACCCGAGAGACGATCGAGAGATCGGCTTCGGGTGCCGACATCGCGGGCACGCTGGGCGGGTAAGTGTCCCTATTTTAAAAGTCAGCAGCTGCAGTATTTGTAGCTGCTGGCTTTAAAAAAAAAAAAAAACAGCGGAACTCCCGGCGGACTCCCGCTTTAAATCAAAAATGTAAAAGAAGCAGATCATCAAATTTGTATCTGTTCCACACATAAGGCACCCTGTCAGTGGCGCAAATGCTAATCAGATGTTGTTGCAAGAGAAGCCACGGGGGGAACTCAGTCAAGTTAAATTATTTTGTGCAATCATCTGTTTGCTAAAACATCACTGATGTATGCCAGTGAAAGGGAAAACATTCCCCATTATGCTTGGATCTTTGGGTAGCATAATTAACTAAAATAAAAATGATTGGCCTAGTAATACATATAGAGGGAAAATGCAGAGTAATTGATGGTTTGAGGGATAAAATACAACACATGTAGTCTTCGCTTATAAATACACAGTTTGTCAAAGAAAAGCCATTAATTTTCATGATTCCTCCTACCATGTGACAGGAAAGTAATAGCTCAAACAGCATCTGATGAAATCTAATGTCTTGGTATCATTTTTTTCCTCATCGATTGCTTTAGGAGCTATCTGCTTTGATTTATGAGGGGACCAAAAAGTGAGATCAGAGTACAAATCTGCAGGAAAGCAACGAGCCGAAGATGGCTAGAGCCACATTAAGAAGCTTGGATAACACAGAATGCTGATCCGGATTTATCTAGTGCTATCATTTATCGCACAGCCTTTTGTATATGAAATTTCCTTGCTGAAAAGATTAAAGAAGCTGTGTTCATAAGAAAACACACACTCCTTACCAGTAGAATTCAACTGCTGTTAAAGGTATATCATATATAGATGCTTCAGTGTTAAACAGTGGTGGCTAGTGAAGTTTTAGGATGGGGGGGGGGGGGGGGCGCCAGACCCCGTCCTTCCTTTTTGATCCTTCCCACTTCTCATAAGCCCTACCCCTTATATAATCCACCCACTCTGTCACCTGTATTCCACTTGCTTCCATCATTGTATCAGGAGTCTACAGCTCAGCCTCACAGGACAGAGTATACAGCCCCAGAATCACAGGACAGAGTATACAGCTCAGCCTCACAGATCAGGATATACAGCTCAGCATTACATATCATTGTATATAGCTCAGCCCCACAGATCAGGATATACAGCTCAGCATTACATATCAGGGTATATAGCTCAGCCTCACAGATCAGGATATACAGCTCAGCATTACATATCAGGGTATATAGCTCAGCCTCACAGATCAGGATATACAGCTCAGCATTACATATCATTGTATATAGCTCAGCCCCACAGATCAGGATATACAGCTCAGCATTACATATCAGGGTATATAGCTCAGCCTCACAGATCAGGATATACAGCTCAGCATTACATATCAGGGTATATAGCTCAGCCTCACAGATCAGGATATACAGCTTAGCATTACATATCAGGGTATATAGCTCAGCCTCACAGATCAGGATATACAGCTCAGCATTACATATCAGGGTATATAGCTCAGCCTCACAGATCAGGGTATACAGCTCAGCATTACATATCAGGGTATATAGCTCAGCCTCACAGATCAGGATATACAGCTCAGCATTACATATCAGGGTATATAGCTCAGCCTCACAGATCAGGGTATACAGCTCAGCATTACATATCAGGGTATATAGCTCAGCCTCACAGATCAGGGTAGCAGGTATACATAATCTGTCTGATATACAGCTAGCTACAGTATATACACCCACCTTCCTTCCTGTATATAGAGACCTTCCTCCATCATCACTGACTGCAGATATACATCATCTGTCCTGTATACAGCTATATATACAGTAAAAGGACAGATGATCTATAGATATAGATGCATGGAGGAAGGTCTCTATATACAGGAAGGAAAAAGGTGGGTAAATGTAGCTGTATACACTACACAGGACAGATGTACTCACAATTTGTGAGTGCTGCTTGACCCGTCTTATTTAAACTTCTTGTAACTTACTAATCAATAACACAATAATGAAGGAACCCTCTAATGTAGGGGTAGGCAACCTTTTGAGCAGAGTGTTTTTGAAGAAACTGAGTGTCTGCTACATAAAACAAAATGCACGCTCAATCGTGAAAAGGACATTTTATAAGGTAATTTCTGAAAACAACTTGAATAATAGTAATACATACTTCGAGGTAACTCTGGTAAAGTTGAAATGTATATGCCAGTCCCAATTCCTGCACCTTTACACCTCAGATCAGTTCCAATCCCTGCCCTATCACACCTCTAAGCCTGGTATATAGCATTGCTCACAAAACCTGGTATATAGCATTTCTTACAATCCTGGTATATAGCATTTCTCACGAATCCTGGTATATAGCATTTCTCACAAATCCTGGTATATAGCATTTCTCACAAATCCTGGTATATAGCATTTCTCACAAATCCTGGTATATAGCATTTTTCACAAATCCTGGTATATAGCATTTTTCACAAACCTGGTATATACCATTTCTGAATGGTCTCCCCTTCTGCTTGAGTCTGTCACATGGCTATTTAAAATGTAAGTTCACCTTTACATAAATATCTGTAATGCCGCGTACACACAATCAGACTATCCGGCAGACAGTCTGGGGGACAACCCGCCGGACTTTGCAGCGGAGGTCCACCGGACTTTCCGAACAAGCTAGGTCTAGCGGACAATCCGTCAGACTATGGCAGGGGTCCGCCGGACTTTTGAAATGAACGGACTTGCCCACACACGGAGTAAAGTCCATTCATTTTGACCGTGGCTCCAGGTAGACGGAACTAGCGAAGGAAGTCAAGGTCGCCGCCTCTATTGGCGAGATTGGCACCTCGCTAGCCCCATCACCTGGTATGGATTTAGAGGGGAACCCCTACGCTGAAAGTCCATACCAGACCCTTATCAGAGCACGCAGCACGGCCGATCAGGAAAGGGGGTGGGGACGAGCGAACACCCCCCCTCCTGAGCCGTACCAGGCAGCGTGCCCTCAACATGGGGGTGCTTTGGGGAAGGGGGGGCCCTGCGGCCCCCTTACCCCAAAACACCTTGTCCCCATGTTGATGAGGACAAGGGCATCTTCCCGACAACCCTGGCCGTTGGTTGTCAGGGTCTGCGGGCGGGGGGCTTATCAGAATCCGGGAGCCCTCTTTAATAAGGGGGCCCCCATATTCCAGCCCCCTACCCTATGTGAATGAGTATGGGGTACTATGTACCCCTACCCATTCACCTGGGGAAAAAAGTGTACATAAAAAAACACAACACAGGTTTTTAAAGTACTTTATTAGACAGCTCCGGGGGTCTTCTTCCGTCTTCATGGGGTCTTCTCGCCAGGCTATCTTCTGCTCTTTTGCTAGCTCTTTTACTAGCGGAGGCTTTTCTCCTATGTGGCAGTCAATGACCGGGGGTCTTCTTCCGACTTTGGGGGTCTTGTCCCGTTCTTCTTCTTCTTCTTCCCGGTGTTGATTAGATTCTGAATACTAAAGTATTACCTCTGGGTATGTCAACTTTCGATTTACTGTCTTCAGACTTTGTGACAGTTTTTGTCTGTTATTCATTATGAGAAATATTTTCTTCTGCTATATATGGATAACAATTGTCTGTACAATAATGCCCTGTACACACGGTTGGACATTCTGACGACAAAATCCGACGGATTTTGGCCCAAACTTGTCTTGCATACACACGGTCGCACAAGGTTGTCGGAAAATCTGATCATTCAGAACGAGGTGGCGTACAACACGTACGATGGGACTATAAAGAGGGCAGTAGCCAATAGCTTTCATCTCGTAATTTATTCTGAACATGTGGGGCACTTTGTCCATCGGAATTGTCTACACACGATCGGAATTTAAATGATCTGATTTTGTTGTCGGAAAATTTTAGATCCAGCTCTCAAACTTTGTGTGTCGGAAATTCTGACATAAAAAGTCAGATGGAGCCCACACACGATCTGATTTTTCGACAACCCGATTTGATCACACATTTTCCGTCGGAAAGTCCGGCCGTGTGTACAGGGAATGCTGGTGTTACAAATGGTCTGTCATAAAATATGATCCGCACCCCCCCCCCCCCCTCCTTCCCACAACATTACCTGAGATGTGGACCTAGATTGAGATTGCTGATGGAAACAGAACAGAATCAGACATCTGACAGCCAAAATATAAAATATATGATCTAGGTGCCAGTCCTTGGCACTCTATGGTTTTGTGAATAACTATATGGTTTTGGAAATCCCCAGTATCCAAAAACTACCCACATGTAAGGTTACCCTGATGCTCATTGGATGAATTGGTAATGTCATCTGCATATACTCTATAATTAGTGAAAGACTGAGAGGATGAGGATGAATTCATTAAAGTGCTTACATTTGTAACAATTTGCTGATCCATAACAGTGGTTTCCACAGTTCTCTCTTCATAGGACCTCCTTGGACCTCTCCTACATACGAGCTGAGAGGGTGTACACCTATTGCTGTTTTTTCCCATCCTAATGGGAGTTAGCATTTGGACATACATTCAATTGATTGACATAGATGTTTTCCACAACTTGATGATCAAGTGGGCTGGTTAGTGTGAGAAACACATTGAAGAACTGTACCCCTAACCCACTAATTGAACCAGCAAGTATCTCAGAAAGAACGATTACTAATTACTCCAGACACGATAAGATTTACGCTGAACTTTGGGGTACTGGAGGATCTTAAATGTGTTAACTATATAAAACATATGAGCATTCGTAATAGACAACTAAAAGTTCATATATTAACCTCTGTAAAAAAAAATTTTTGGTTTCGGGCCAAACAGGGATTGAGCATTCAGAGAGAGAAGAGAGTCCTGACCTCATCTCTGTTTGAGAGAAGATGGACACCCATCTCTCCGAGAGGCATGTGGTGCTGCAAGATAAATTTTTTACAGCTCACTAGAAATAATCTTTTAAGTACAGTAGAGTACAATATATGTAAAACCAAAATTTTTTTTGTAATTTGCATAGCTTAGGGAATGGTTTAAACCCCTGTTGGGTTTTATGTTGTTTGTGTCACATTAGGGAGATTTTCTCCATGCCCTGTCCTATAGAGAAGTGGTCATCAACCCTGTCCTCAGGGCCCACTAACAGGCCAGGTTTGCAAGATAACTGAAATACATCACAGGTGATATAATTTGCTGCTCAGTGATTGCAGTATTCTAGTCTGCATCTCCCCCAAGGTAAGACCTAAAACCTGGCCCGTTAGTGGGACCTGAGGAAAGGGTTGATGACCGCTGTTGTAGACACAACAGAATGCAAAAGAACATTTCTTAAAAATAGGGAAAATGCTCCCTTAGCCCTTGTACACATGGTTGGAGATTCCGACGGAATGTGTCCTATCGGACCATTTTGTCGGATAATCCGACTGTGTGTGGTCTCCATCAGACTGTTTCCATTGGAGTATCCGACGGACCAAGTTTTCCAACTTGTCCGTAAAATTTTCCGACAAAATGCTCCGATCGGACATACTCCGATCATGTGTAGCCTACTCCGACGGACAAAGTGCCACGCATGCTCAGATCAAATTCCTAGACCAAAGCTATTGGCTACTAGCCTGAACGTAGTCCCGTCGTAACGAAATAACGTCATCACGTTATGTACAATCGGATTTTCCGACAACTTTGTCCGACCGTGTGTATGCAACAGTTTCAGACAAAATCCATCGGACAAAATCCGCCTAACAAAATCCAACGGATTTGGTTGCCAGAATGTCCGACCGTGTGTACAAGGGCTTAGACAGCTGTCATCAGAACAAGCGTGCCCATTGGAAGATTTCTTCTTTATTTAAGCACTGGAGACGACTTCAAATTTAGCATTTTCCTTAATTTTAGGCTCAGATTATAATAGTCATCAGAACAAATTGGGAAGAAGAGTGAATCTTCCAAATGGGGTCACAGGCAGCAATAACCTCCTGAAGGGGGTTCTAACCTCTCACCACTCTAGGAAAAGCTAAAAAAAAAAAAAAAAAAAAGATCTTTAAATATACTTTATCAATCTGTAACTCACAATTTATGGAGAGTAATCAATTGCTTTTAATTTATTGTATCAATCTCATACAAAAATGTCAACCAATGTACATTTTAGGGATGATTTTTTTCACTTTTCAGCAGATACTTTTTTGACTGTTATCCATATATAGCAGAAGAAAATATTTCTCATAATGAATAACAGACAGAAACTGTCACAAAATCTGAAGACAGTAAATCGAAAGTTGACATACCCAGAGGTAATACTTTAGTATTCAGAATCTAAAGCAATGGGGTACGATTGCGCAGGATGTGGTGTATGCGGTTTTTAGGAAATAGTTTACTTGTGAACTCCAAATTTTAAGCCTGGATTTCCTATCCATCAAATCCAGTATTTCTGAGTCACAGAATACAAAACATATTGGTTTTTCATGTGTAACAATAACAATATAAAACACCTCAATATGAACGGAAACTGTTACCTAATAGTTGCTCATTTATTAAAGGGTAACTCCACTTTAGTTGAAAAAAAATTGCAAATAAAATAATATAGCATAAATAATTGAGGCACAAATCATATTGTAAGTGAATGTTCTTAATAATTACCATTTATTTTTTAATTTGTAGCTCTGTACACTTCTGTGAAATGCAATGTAATATGACTACCGGGAGGTGTTTTGTACCCAGAATGTGTACAGTGCTCCTCCCAGATATGTAATTTCCTGCTGGTGTGGTTGGCTTACTAAATTTTCCCAGAAGTCAGATTTCAGGCATCCCCTGCAAAAAATATTTTTAGTAAGATAATCCCAACAGGAAATCACATTTAAAGGGATGCAGGCCCTGCAATTTTTCTCATTAGAGCCATGCAGGTGCAACAGCTAGTTGATAATTAAAAAAACACTCCCATTACACTCACTTCTAAACATGAGAACTTACAAACACACAGGGATTTCTTTGGCATAACAAAAGGTAGGAATCTGCAGCAAAGTTTGTCAAAATCCTTGTAATGTACATAGATCAGCCAGAGGGTGAACATGTCGGGTATTCAATGTACAGATGATGTAAATGATTCAGCTGTCACATTTTGATGTGACTCCAGAACCAAGGAACGTTTGTTGATTATCATACATTTTTAATGTTCAATTGTCAAATGTGTATACAGGCATACCCCACATTTAAGTACACAATGGGGTTTATTTACTAAAGCTGGAATGTGCAAAATCAGGCTACATTCTGCATAGAAACCAGTGAGTTTCCAGGTTTTATTACCAAAGCTTAATTGAACAAGCCGAGGTTAGAAGCTCATTGGTTTTTATGCAGAAGTGAGCCTGATTTTGCACTTTATAGCTTTAGTAAATAACCTCATTTGGTCCTTAAAAGTGGGGTATGCCTGTACATGTGTATTTTTTTTGTAATAAAAATGATTAATTATTTGATTTACAACTGTTTACTACAGTAGGTATATGGTACCATCAAAGTCCATTATAGCCTCTCCCTTCAAAAAAGGTCTTACATTTTTGGGACAAAGGTACCATAACACAAATCTTATTGATCAGGCACCCCTTTTCACAAAAAGAGTATTGACTTACTTCCGTTCTTCTCTCTGAGACTCTTCACAGTACTCTCTTCACTGGCTCTTCTCTCCCTTCTCCTATTCAATGAGTCATAGGCAGGGCTATGAGTAGGTGTAATTTAGCCCCAGACTCTAGACCAGTGATGGAGAACCTTGGCACCCCAGATGTTTTAGAACTACATTTCCCATGATGCTCATACATTCTGCAGTGTAGTTGAGCATCATGGGAAATGTAGTTCCAAAACATCTGGGGTGCCAAGGTTCACCATCACTGCTCTAGACCATGGAATAGTAGAAGGGAGTGGAGAGCTGGATCTGCAGTACCCTAGTATTGTGAAGAGTCCAGTGAGAAGGAGAACAGTAAGCAGTGCAGAGCTGAGACAGATGGTAATTACTACTACACTCTACACTCTGTGTTACTACTGACCCTGGAACTCTGCCTCGAGTAGTACTGACCCCTGAACTCTGCCTCATGCTGTAGTGACCCCTGAACTCTGTAGTAAGTGAGGCAGAGTTCACAAGTGACTCAGAGGTCAGTAGTAATGAGGCAAAGTTCAGAGGTCAGTGCCCAAGTGAGGCAGAGTTCTATGGTCAGTAGTAAGAGAGCTCAAAAGGTCACTATTACTTAACCACTTGAGACCCGCGCTATAGCCGAATGACGGCTACAGCGCGGATCTCCTTTGCCGGGACTACGTCTATTGACGTCGTCCCGTGCACGAGCGGCTTGCGCGCCCCCTGAGGGGCGCGCGCGGCGCGCTCTGTGATCGGCGAGTCTATGAGACTCGCCTGATCATGGATCCGAGCAAGGGGTCGATCCCGACCCCTTATCACGTGATTAGCTGTCAGCCAATGACAGATGATCATGTGATACAATGGAGCCGGTAATCGGCTATTATTCCTCCTCGCGCTGACAGCGCGAGGAGAAAAAAAAGAGCCGATCACCGGCGGCCGTGATCGGGACATCAGTCCCGATCACAGCCAGCCCTGCCAGTGCCCACCTGCCCCCTGCCAGTGCCACATCAATAAAAAAATGTGCCCCCCCCTGTCAGTGCCACCCAGCAGTGCCCATAGTGCTACCCAGCAGTGCCCACAATCTGCCTCAACAAAGGTGCTGCACCCCAGTGCCACATATCTGTGCCCATCAGTGTCATCTACCAGTGCCCATCAGTGCCCAGCAGTGCCGCCCATCAGTGCCCAGCAGTGCCACCTATCAGAGCCACCTATCAGTGCCACCTATCAGTGCCCATCAGTCCCATCTATCAGTGGTACATATCAGTGCCCCTTAGTGCCACCCATCCGTGCCACCCATCTGTGCCACCCACTGGTGCCATCTTATCTGTGCCCATCTTTGCCCATCAGTGCCGCCTTATCTGTGCCTATTAGTGCCACCTTAACTATGCCTATCAGTGCCCACCAGTGCAGCCTATCAGTGCCCACCAGTGCAGCCTATCAGTGCCGCCTCATCAGCGCACTTCAATGAAGGAGAAAAATGACCTGTTTGCAAAATTTTATAACAAACTATTAAACATGATTTTTTTTGCACGTTTTTTTGTTTGTTTAGCAAAAAATAAAACTCCTAGCTGTAATTAAATACCACCAAAAGAAAGCTCTATTTGTGAGAAAAAAATGATAAAAATTTCATTTGGGTATAGTGTTGTATGCCCGCGCAATTGTCATTCAAAGTGCATTAGCGCTGAAAGCTGAAAATTGGTCTGGGACTGAGGGGGGATTAAGTGCCCAGTAAGCAAGTGGTTAAAGTGTATGTAAACCTTCTCCTATAGCCAGTGAAGTGAATCTCTGTGATACACAGAGATGAAACAAATCTCCCTACATAACTTTTACGTGTATGTCTGCTGTCTGTCCCTTTCTACACTCTTTGGAAAGTGTAGATCATGCTTGAAAATGTTCTTCCTCTTTCAACAGTGGGTAGGGTGTCTGCACTTACACTGCGTGAGAGCCAATTGAAGGAAAGGCACACACCACCCCCTCCACATAGTCAGAAGAATGAAGGAACATGCAGAGCTCTAGTCTGAATAGACAAGCTGCTGTTATCTCCTTTGTCTGAAAACTTGTCAGAAGTGACTCATGCTGATAACAGAGGAACGAAGCACCAGAAACAAACTGCACTTAGAGCTTTAGTGTTATCTATCTTTAAAGCTCTATGTGCTTAGGTCACATTTCATGAATGGGGTTTGCAACCACTTTCACAGTGAGTTCAGAGGTCAGTAGTAATAAATGATTAGCTTGGCTTTCAGACTAGTACAGTGCAGTTTTCTCACACCATGGGTGAAGCGCAGTGTACGGTTTTCATGTGGGTTAGCTATGCTTTGCCATAGACTTCTATTATGCCCCACAGCTTTGGTGCACTTTCTGAAAGTGCAACAAAACAACAATTTTAGTGTTTGGTTTCAGAAAGTGCACCAAAACCAAGTGACATAATAGATGTCTATGGCAAAGTGCAGCTAACCCACACAGAAACCGTAGCTACACTGCACTACACCCATGGGATGGAAAAACGACACCACACAAGCATTTTTATTTTAGATTTTATGGGTACAGGAAGGTTTTGTTTTATTTAACCATGCCCTTCAACTGTAAACACAATTTGGCCACACCCATTGTTCACCACTGCTTTGAGCTTTGGGGTGCACACCCTAATGCAATAGGTTGCAAACACCTATGCCCATGACAATTGTCTTTATTTGTAAAATTTCCTATTCTTGTCTGGGACATTCATTGACAAAGTAGGTAAATGATTGGTCTGCACATCTGTTTTCAGCGAAATCTTAACCTTTCTTATAGTGTGTACAACCGTGAAATGGACAGTAGCAGGCTTAGAGAAATACATCTTGTAAAATAAGATACAAGACTAGTATTTATGGCATTTATGGTTGTTGAGAATAAGGAATAATTTAAAGCTAACTTACATCGTAAAGTCCAATAAAAAAAAAAAAAAAAAATCTGCATATTTACCGTTTTCCAGGTGACTTTGCACTGGCCGGGTTAGGTCATAGGTCCTCTTCAACCTCCTCTTCTTCTGCTAGTAGATAATGAATGTTACAGCAAGGAGCACCATGTTATGATGTGGTGATGCTTTATGCCAACTTCTCTTGTAATTCCATGGTGGAGGTTTTGGGCATCAGGAAGTGGGTTTGCCATTATTCGGACGCATGTACTAGCAACAAATTGTGTATGAACTTACATTTGGCAGAGATAGTGGTAATTGCAAAGTGTTAGCCCTTGTACACACGGTCGGACATTCCGACAACCAAATCCGTTGGATTTTGTCCGACAGATTTTGGCCGAAACTATTGCATAAACACAGTCGGACAAAGTTGTCAGAAAATCCGATCGTACTTAACGTGATGACGTTATTTCGTTAGGACGGGACTACGTTCAGACTAGTAGCCAATAGCTTTGGTCTAGGAATTTGATCTGAGCATGCATGGCTCTTTGTCCGATCGGAATTCTCTACACATGATCGGACAAAGTCCGCTCGGATCATGTTGTCGGAAAATTTTATAGCCCAGCTGGAAAACTCGGTCCGTCGGATACTCCGACGGAAACAGTCCGATGGAGCCCACACACTGTCGGAATATCTAACAACACGGTCCTATCGGACATCGTCCATCGGAATGTCCGACCGTGTGTACAAGGGCTTAGAGCACTGTTAAGACCGATTTAAAGCTAATCTTCACTGCATTTGAACACCACAAACCAAAAACACTATTTCATTCATTTTTTTATATTCAAAGCAAACTCCCCCATCCATTCATGTCTCCATGCTTTATTTTGTAGAGAAATGACTTTGAAAAACACCCTCTTAGCATTTCTGGCCATGGCCATCTTGTGTAAGGGCAAATGATTTGTGTAGCATTTACTTCTTGGAATCCAACTGCACTTAGCTCAAGTATGCCTGCAGGATAGTGTGCTTAGCTGAGAAAACCCCTCCTCCCCCTCCCATCCAGAAGGCTTCTGGGATGTATGACATAATTTGCCTAGGCAAGAACCCAGGAAATAACTGGAGAAATGTAAAAAAAAAAAGTTTAAAACAAGTAAATATGATATACTTTCTTATTTATTTACTAATGCTATCAGCATCAGGATTAACCACTTTCAGACCGGACCATTTTGCTGGCCAAAGACCAGACCACTTTTTGCGATTCGGCACTGCGTCATTTTAACTGACAATTGCACAGTTGTGCAACGTGGCTCCCAAACAAAATGGACGTCCTTTTTTTCCCACAAATAGAGCTTTCTTTTGGTGGTATTTGATCACCCCTGCGGTTTTTATTTTTTGTGCTATAAACAAAAAATGAGCGACAATTTTGAAAAAAAAAAACGCATTATTTTTACTTTTTGCTATAATAAATATCCCCCAAAAATATAAAAAAAAAATTTCCTCAGCTTAGGCCGATACGTATTCTTATACATATATTTGGTAAAAAAAAAAAAAAATCGCAATAAGAAATTATTAAGTATAAAAGTGGGTATTCCTGCGCTAAAATGGATTTGTGAATAAAAATAACAAAGAAACAAGTGCTGCATACACCGTATGGACCAAACTCACGTCCAAATTAATGTGAAAATGAAAAAGGGAGGGGTGGTGTTGCGCTCCTATTTGAAATATTTAGTGCAATATAATGTAAATTAGCTACCTAATATATATCGCAATAATAGGTAAAGTGCAAAACAAATTACATAAATAAATGAATATATAAAAAAACTATAATAGTTATGACACCTGTGCAAAAATAAATGGAACAAATTATTAAGTGATATACAGAGTCACATTGAGGGTGCAACTATAGGTGATTATATCACTGTGCAAAATATATAACGCATAAGTGAGTCATTCATATGGTGATTAATATAGAGAGGTATAAAGCAAATAAAACTAAAAAGCAACAGAAAAAATATAATAAAATAATAATTTAAATCATCTCGCTAGACAAAATAGCCAGTGCGGTTTTTGGACTTTAGAGATCCTAAGTCCAAATGTGCAAAAAGTGCAAACGTGCAGAGTGTTGCGCTGGAACACTGTGTATTGCTGCCTTTGACTTCAAAGTGACACTGTGCCCTTAAGTGCAAATACAGCAGAGAAAATCTTCAGCGTCACTGACACCCGTGGAAAAAATGAATGGTTACCTTACTGCTGTAAGGTAAACGGCATATAGCAGATAAAGGAGGAGGGGAGCGTTCCCTTCAGCTTGATCCTTTCCTGGATGTCCTTTTCAACTTTTAAGTGCAGACAGGGGAGGTGGGGGAGGGGGGTAAGGGTAATCCTTATCTTCCTTTCTTTCCACTGAGTACTTCAGATGATATGGTTCTCAATAAACATTAAAAAGATAAAGGAGGTCCACCATTGTGTAGTATTTTCAAAATGGGAACAAAACCTTTTATTTACATTTATAAAAACACTCACATTTTTCAAGGGGTACAGGAGTTTTGTAAAAACGAGCGCCGAGCTCGTATCACAGTCTGAGCGTCTGTTCCGTTATCTGAGAAGCCTCGGATCCTACGCGTTACGTCAACATGTGACTTCAACTGGGATGAGGCATTGTGGGAAGTGTAGTCTATTTATACAGGCTCAGCTAATTACATTCGTTTCATTGACGGCGGCCATTTTGTTGTGGATCCTATCTATGTGAATGGGGCGGCCATGTTTTTGTAGACCAGGTAGTTGTAATTACGGTGGTGTTTATCTATTCGTCAGCATCGACGAATGTGTGTATCCCACACACTTAAAGTTCTGGGGTATCGAGCCCTACAAAAAACACTGGCGAGGTGGACATAAGGTTAGAACCCTCAGCCAGATGGAATCAAAGTGGATTTTTACCCTTGACACATTCACCCCTCGGGGGTTAAACATAGAATTTGATCTTAACTGTTTTATTAATGATTTTTAATATGTAATGTAAATTTCTCTCAACCTTCTCCGCCTGAGCATTTCCTCCGGAATCTATGCACTAAACAAATATTTTTTAATATATTTTTTTAATATATTTTTAATACACATGTTTTTTTATATATTTTATTCAATAAAACTCCTAATTTTATAAAAGAATATTCCTATATATAGTAAAGGTTTTCCGATTTTATATCCGTGATATAGACTACTAATACTAATATCTCTATTTTTATGCACAGATTTTTTTCTACCCAGTCGTCCTATAATTATCGTTATAAATTGATTAATATATAAATAGAATATTTCTTCCTTATGATAGCTTTTAGCTAAATATTAGACTAATATTTCCCTATTAAAATCGTCCATTTTTTCGCAATTGCTATATATTTTAACATTTTTATACATATTTTTTTCACCTTTGATATATATGCGTTTTTATTTAATACTTTTATCTAATATATATGTATACAAATATGGTTGGAATTACTGACCCCCTATTTGCAATATAGATAATCCCCTTTCTGTTTCTTTGATTTTTTAAATTTAATATAAAGATTTCTCTTTTGGTTATAAAAGATTGAGGTTATATATGTCATATGTCCCTTTCCCTATCAGCGATGTGACTACGTTGCTGGTTTGGGGATACACTGGGATATATAAAGCTTTATGCTATTTGTCTGATCTGTCTGTCACTTGCAGCGTAATGATGCCTATTGTGAGCATGAAACCTCGCTGCGTGATGTGACTGCGATCCGATGTGCTCTCTCTTTATGCCTGCAAACTATGCATAGCAGAGAGAGCGTCGGAATCGTCGATGCTGACGAATAGATAAACACCACCGTAATTACAACTACCTGGTCTACAAAAACATGGCCTCCCCATTCACATAGATAGGATCCACAACAAAATGGCCGCTGTCAATGAAACAAATGTAATTAGCTGAGCCTGTATAAATAGACTACACTTCCCACAATGCCTCATCCCAGTTAAAGTCACATGTTGACGTAACGCGTAGGATCCGAGGCTTCTCAGATAACGGAACAGACGCTCAGACTGTGATAGTCAAGTCAAAGGCAGCAATACACAGTGTTCCAGCGCAACACTCTGCACGTTTGCACTTTTTGCACATTTGGACTTAGGATCTCTAAAGTCCAAAAACCGCACTGGCTATTTTGTCTAGCGAGATGATTTAAATTATTATTTTATTATATTTTTTCTGTTGCTTTTTAGTTTTATTTGCTTTATGCCTCTCTATATTAATCACCATATGAATGACTCACTTATGCGTTATATATTTTGCACAGTGATATAATCACCTATAGTTGCACCTCAATGTGACTCTGTATATCACTTAATAATTTGTTCCATTTATTTTTGCACAGGTGTCATAACTATTATAGTTTTTTTATATATTCATTTATTTATGTAATTTGTTTTGCACTTTACCTATTATTGCGATATATATTAGGTAGCCAATTTACATTATATTGCACTAAATATTTCAAATAGGAGCGCAACACCACCCCTCCCTTTTTCAAAAAGAAATTATTGATAGGTTTGCGAAAAAGTTATACCGTTTACAAAATAGGGTATAGTTTTATGGCATTTTTATGAATATTTTTTTTGGACTATTATTGACAGCGATCAGCGATTTTTATTGTGACTGTGACATTATGACAGACACATCGGACATTGTTGACATATTTTTGGGACCATTGTCATTTATACAGCAATCAGTGCTATACAAATGCACTGATTCTATTTTAAATGACACTGGCAGTGAAGGGGTTAACCACTAGGTGGCAGTGTAGTGTTTAAGTGTGTCCTAGGGGTGTGTTGCTAACTTTGGAGGGGCGTGGCTGTGTTTTAAACATCACTGATCTCTGCTCCAATCACAGGAAGCAGAGATCAGTGACACTGTTGCTAGGCAGAATGGGAAGATGCCTATTTACTTTAGCATCTCCCTGTTCTTCCTCCCCATGACGATCGAGTCTGCAGGACTCGCGATCGGACTTATGGAGGTCCCGGGCGGCGCGCACTTGACGGTGCGGCGGCAAATTTAAAGGGACGTACCTGTGTGCCCATTTGCCTGTCCGTGCCACTCTGCCGACGTACATCTGTGTGCGCCGGTCGGGAAGTGGTTAAAAATAATCAATGTTAATTTGGAGAGTGAAGTTCTACGTTAACAATTTGCAAACATTTAACATACAGCGGTAGATTGTAAGTTCTGCTGGAACAGGTACTGATGTACATAATTAGTAAACTGCTGCATAAAGTATTGGATAATATAAACTAACATAATGGGAATATTTAGAAGTTAGTATATATTTTAACTTTCTGTCATGCAATTTAAAACTTTTTCCTATAACCCAGGGTCATTTTTGGCCCATCTGGCCAATATTATTTACAGATGTTAAATGGGAAGAAAAATGCTTCTTAACTGCAATTTTCATTAGCTCCCTACAGCAAATTTCACGGGATTGAGCTGCCAGTCCAGCCCAGGAGCTGTTATATATTTTTTTTCCCAGGCATATTTACAATGTTTTTTTTTGTAAATTGAGTTCTGTTCGAATTTGGAAGTTCACATTTTCCCAGCATGGTTTTTTCATTCCATTTCAGCAAAACATTCCACTCTCCCCTGCTCCTGGAAATTGTTTTCTGGGCAGTTAATTTCTCTCACTTGTTGGCCCATCAGAATAACCTTTTAAACATAATGGTGATAAAAAGCGATCTTTGGATTCAGGTTGGCTGTAAAAAAAAAATACAGCCTCATTTAGATGATAAAAAAAAATGAACGAATTGCCTCTCTATTCCCCTTCTACACTCAGAAACATACTGTTAATTTTGACAGTTATTTTCTGCTCCGAAAAAAAACGTTGATACACAAATGTCGATGGGGATTTCTGTGAGTGCCAAAAGAGGAAATAACATTTAGAGAAGAACTATGTTAGCCACTGAAACATATTATTTTTCTGTACAATGAATACGTCCTAAAAGTTTAAAGTAGATCTCCAGGCAAAGATAAAAAAAAGTTAAAGCAATACTGAACCCAAAACCAAAACGGTAACTGTCAATCTTTAGATGTGGTGGCTGCATTTTTTTTCTTTTTTAAGCTTTTTCCCCCTCTGTCTTCACCTGGTAATCTGGCCAGTAACACACCTTCTGTATTAGGCTAGATTCACATTATCCAGAATATTAGAGGATCTACAGACAACAGAAAAACATGGTATGATCTATGATGGGATTGATCATTCCATTCAGTTATAGAGAAAAGAAATAGACACGTGCCGTTCATTTCTTTCCCAAATTAATATTCGGATAACTTTTACGTTATTCGGAGATTCGGATATATCTGAATACTCAAATTAAAGTATTAACAAAGTTTACCGAATGCTCCAAATAATGAAACAAAATTCATTCAAAGTTCTGAAAATTCAAGTTTAAGTTCGAATTACATTTTTCATTGAATTCCATTTGAATTTGAACTGTAAACATATTTCTGAAATCAAAGATTGTGGGTGTTATTAGAGAACCATTTCAAAATAATGCTGTTTTGTTAAGCCCAAAGTGATTTGAAGAGTCATTGTAATTATTTGATGAAGATCTTTATTTTATTTATTTACTTTGTCTATTTGAATAAAAAAAAAAAATTATATAACATTTTCGATTTGACCGATTCAAAATGTATTGATTCAAACGTTTGGAAGCGAAAAAAATCCGTAGATTCGAAGAAAAATCGAAAAAAGACAAAAATAATTTTGAATAGGAATTCTGAATATGAATCTCGAATACGAATTGAACAAATCAACCAAATTTAACTAAACTAAATAATTTGATTAATTAATCTAAATTAAACAAAACAATTATTATTTTTTGTCATGCACATAGCTAAATAGAAAGATTGAATTCAGCTTTAATACATTGTATGGTGCAATAAAATAAATGTTTTCTTTCTGGTTTAATACCAGTTAAATTAATAATATGACTTATTCTTCACTGACTTATAGGAAAGCGGAGGAGACTAGTGAGAAAAATCTTGTAAACACTTTTTTTTATAGATATCACCAGTCTGATGAGTACCATTATTGTGGAAATGGTTGAACTGTGCACATGGATAATGCTTGCTATAATAAGAACTATTTAGGACACTTATGCAGGACATATAATTAAAAATCTGATATTATATAGAGTTTTGCTTTAAAATCCAATTCCAATGTCCTTTTTTTTTGTATCTTTTAAATCTCTTTCCCAGCTTTTTAAAATAAAAAAATACAGTTTTAGCAACATTACTCATCTCCTATCTAGTGCTGTCCCCTGAAGTCTCATCACACCATGTGATGTGAGTGCAGAGCATCGTACACTCATCATCTTGGAGGTATGTCATAACAGCATCCTGCACTTACGCTACAATGATACTGGCATGACATCGTGTTAGCAATACTCCCTGAATTATTGAGTACTACCCATCAATGAACATGATGATAGAAAAAAGAGGACCCTCAGCTTCATGTGACCAGCCAGAAGACATCTAAGGAAAGATGTGTGCATGCATGCTTGTGTATAATATCCATTCAGTGGTATGAATTATTTTTGTGGACCAGCTCTCTGGGCACCATGTCTTATACACTTGAAAGCCTTGAAAAAAAGGTAAGGAAGCATACTAAATGCAATAGACTGAGTTCTTTGATTTCAAAAACTGTTGTTACATACCTGGCTGAGGCAAAATAGATGAGAGTGCTTTTCTTACACCTCTTGTCCCGGGTTCTGTTGGGGTTGATGACAAGGTATATCAGGGCAGAGAGTGCCATGAGTGCCTGTTGGAGGTCCAGACCAGGAGATCTAGTAGCTGATGCAGAGCTGAAGATTGCACAGCAGGTGAGCTAGCAGCTGGCAGAAGCAGGATTTCAGATGCTTGGTTAGACCAGGAGAAGTTTGCTACAACAGGGCAGCAGAGGAACAGAATCAAGAACCAGGATCTAAGTCAGAGGCAGGCCAAGGTTGGAATTGGGTGAGAAGACAAGGTACGGGACGAGCAGTCAGGGGGCCAGGTCACATGTAAGACCCCATTCACACCTGAGCGTTTTGTAGCTTGACGCCTGAAGCTACAAAACGCTGGAGGGGAAAAAATCCATTATTCTCAATGGAGATGGTTCACATCTCCACTCCAAGTCGCCTGAAGCCCTACGCCTGAAGCTCAAACAAGTTCCGGACCCTTTTTTGTCGCGCAAATTGGGCTGATTTGGGCGTTTTTCTTCTTTTAACATTGGTGACCTTTTGCCCTGCACAAATTTGCGACCAAACGCGTTAAAAAACGCCGCAAATAGCGGTAAAAAACGCAGCAAAAAACGCTTGAAAACGCTACGCTCAGGTGTGAATGCAGCCTAAGAGTCAGAGTTTCAGAAACAAGTCCTCCTTAGCAGGGGACATGAATGCTGGTGATATACATGGATTGTTACCATGCACCTTTTATGATTTATATCATTAAGTATTTGGATATCCTGTTCTTATAGTTTTTTGTACTAAAAAAGAATGGAATTTTTTTTAAATCAAATTTATAGTATACGCTGTATAAGTTGGTACCGAGACAGTCCTCTAAAAATTCTCTCTATGCCCTTGTACACATGGTCGGAGATTCCGACAACCAAATCCGTCAGATTTTGTCCGTCGAAATTTTGTCCGATGGATCTTGTCCGAAACTGTTGTATACACACGGTCGGATGAAGTTGTTGGAAAATCCGATCGTTCAGAACGTGATGACATTATTTCGTTATGACGGGACTACGTTCAGGCTAGTAGCCAATAGCTTTGATGTAGGAATTTGATCTGAGCATGCGTGGCACTTTGTCCGATCGGAATTCTCTACACATGATCGGAGTATGTCCGATCGGAACAGTTTGTCGGAAAATATTTCCAGCAAGTTGTAAAATTTGGTCTGAACGAATATTCAGACGGAAACAGTCCGATGCATACCACATACAGTCGGAATATCCGACAAACCGCTCCGATCGGACACATTCCGACGGAATTTCCGACCGCGTGTACAAGGGCTATGGGTGATCTGGTGGGAACCAATCCCCCAGTCTCTTTCCTTCTAAATTAGATGATGGCACACAATACTTACTTTCTATGCAATCTATAGCTACAGAGGCTTTAGCTTTTCAGAAACAAGCAAAGTCGAAAAAGCTGGGTCAAAGTACAGATCAGGTCACAGGCAGAAGGTGCTGATCACCACTCAGCAATGATCCCAAGTTTTGCAGGGCTTTAAACAAGCCACTTGGCACCAAAGCCGATACAAACATGCATGCTCTTGCTCATAAGCATGCTAATGCTCACGCGCATGTGTGCATGCACATGGAGAGGTGCACATGACCCTGATTCCAGTCAGAGTTCTGCGAGACAAAAACAGATGAGGCTGCATGTAAAAAGTATCCAGCATAATCATATTAATAAATACTCTTTATGTTTTTGCTTCTTTCTACTGTCTATCTTTCATTTGAGTGCAAAATGTGAGAATATTGGGGTTTGAGGACTTCAAATGAGTGGGGAATAGGATGTCATATTCAAAATTCATATTCAGCAATTGAATTGTAAGATTGAACTGTTCAGTAACAGATGAAAATAGGCTATGACAAATTATATTACATTTTCTTAGCCGAATATTGTGAAGTCCTAGAATTATCATAAATTCCATTGAGAAACATTCTTTTAAACCCTGACTGATCCTTGACTACATCCCCCCTTAATTGATAATTGATAGATGATGGAAACACACTGCCATTTACTGAGACGTTCCTACATTCAGAATGTATTTATTGTAACCAAATGCGGCACACTTGCTTAATGTATGCTCAACAATAGTCCGCTCCTGATGTTGTCTTTGTTTAATACCTCCTTTACTCATACTGAATACTTGTGTTATTGTTGTTCTAAGAGAGTTCCGAAGCACTAATCAAGTGATATTTAATGGCGCATATATAGATCCCTTCCCTGTTCCCCCCAGCCTTCCTCTGACCCCTTACCCCACCCTCCTTCCCCCTATCCATTTCACTCCTACGTCTAACCTGATTCAATTCCCTCTCCTCCCTCTCCCCGCACCTGCTCTAGACATCAGGGTACTTCATAAAATAGCCTGGAATTCCATGGTTCGTACTTATAACCAACGGGCTGTATATGCACAGTAAGAGCAGACCATACAAGGATATTGCGTAAGCTTGCCCAGACCTTCATTATTCAAGGCCAGTTGGACTTTCATTGGTTCTAATGACCTCATGACGGAATTGGCTTGGCTATTCACCCTTTACCCTTCTTCTCAGTAGGACTTCGTAAGACAGTTTTTTATGCTTTTTGCAACCCTGTTAGGAAATTGTCCCTCCACAAGGGTCAAGCATTTCTTTTTCCTAAATAATGCTATTTACTGTACTTGTAATTGTTCCAGTCTACATGATCTAAACACGAATTGTTCCTCTTACGGTCAATGAAGCTTGGTTTATACACTAGAATTGTACCGTTGGTTTTTCTGCAATGTTGGCAATATACTTGTTCCTGTATGTATACTACCCTGTTTTATTACAATAAAAAATATATAAAAAAAAAAAAAAATTCCATTGAGAAAACTAAGCAAGGCAAGGGGTTATCTTTATGTTACTTAGTAGGTCTGAACCACCTGGTTAAAAGGCTGTTGTAAACTGCTGATGGCTATCATAAGCAAAACCCTAAAACCGTATAATGGCTATCGTAAAAACATTTTAGTTTTCCAGGCCTAAGTAATTACACCCATTAATCGGACATCTCCCAAGCCAACAGACTATTAATCTTAAAGAAGACAGAAGAGCACCTCTAAGTGTAATATTTATTTGGTGCATGAGACAAGCAGTCAAATTACCACTGACATTGAAGTAAACGATAAAAGGCTCATCTGTAGGTGACAGTCCGATGGAATGAGTCCTCAGCGACCCCAATCTGGGATGGTGAAAAAACGTGGTGTGACAGGGAGATAGCAATTCTGAGCTAGATGGAAGGCGGCTTGGAGCGCAAATGCCTGTCAGCATGTGATGTCACCAGAGTGAAGGGAAAACTACATCGTGTTTCAGGGCATGTGCAAGGCTCATATGGCGCATGTATGCTCCTTTATTGATAGGGACAAGGGCCTCTTCCTGACAACCCTGGACGATGGTTGTGGGGGTCTACGTGCAGTGGCTTATCAGAATCTGGAAGTCCCTTTAATAAGGGGGCCCCCAGATCCTGCCCCCCATGTGAATGAGTAAGGGGTACATTGTCCCTCTACCCATTCATCTCCCAAAAAAATGTAGTGTGACAAAAAACAAGAGGCAGTTTTAGAAAAATTCCTTTACTAAAAATGAAGAATTTCCCCTGTCTTAGCTCCATGTCTTCTCCCTCTTGTTATTCTCCCAATTCTTCTCCCTCCAGTTCTTCTCCCGATTCTTCTACCTCTGTTTCTTCTCTCTCTGGATCTTATCCTGGTTCTTCTCCCTTCGCTTCTTCTTCAGCTTCTTCTCCCTCAGCCGATTACTTCTTTTTTTTGGGTGAATGTGCCCTTAAAGGGAGCTTCCAGATTCTGATGAGCCCAATGCCCGCAGATCCCCACAATCACCAGCCAGGGTTGTCGGGAAGAGGCCCTTTTGTCTATCAACATAGGGACAAGGTGCTTTGGGGTGGGGAGCACAGAGCCTCCCTGCCCCAAAGCTCAGATTAGGGTCCGGTATGGATTTTGGGGGGGACCCTAAGCCTTTTTTTCAGCTTTTTATCAAAGGATAAGTCACAATCATCTCAAAGTCGGATCCCATTCATTGAAGTCGCAGGGATGTCGGACCTTAAGGATCAGGACAAAGTCAGATTGGAAGTCGTATGAATTTTGTGTGAGATCAGTGTGAACATAACCTGAAGGTGGAGTCTCTTGACCTCAAAATGTCCTATATAAAACTACTAGGACCAAAATCTACACATCCTTCATAAATTTTGATGTGATAAAGCTACATTACTAACAAGACTTAAGCTTAATATATCAATACATCACAGAAATGTTACAGTAAACTTGACCAGGTTTTCATATACAAAAGGTGTATTAGAACAATTGAATTTCCCACATGATATTAGCAACTAATAAATATATCATAATCATACGATTTTTAAAAAAAGTAATTCCATTCTGGACAATATTTAATTGGTTCTTAGACTGTAACCTAGTAACATATGAAAATATGGATGTATTTTGAAAACGGTATTTGAAACAATTATAAATGCTTTGACACCCCCTCAGCCCCTCATCGAACCAAAATACTGTATGCACAAATGCCGGATGAATTATTCTGATTATCGGGACCCTGATTTGAACCTGCAACCTCTGCTGTGTCTGGCAGTATCTCTTCTTGATGAGCCACCTGACATGCTGGATCACTTTCTACCTGATTCCTTAGACAACCTTGCCTTTTGTCTTGTTTCTGTTGAACCTTGAACTCATTGCTCCTCTCATGAACTTCCTATTTAAGCCATGCCTTTACACTTTCTGTTTTCAGATTATTGTGCTCTCTCCAACCAATATCTTGCTCTTGTTACTCATGCTGCAGTCTTCACTACAGCTTGTTGCCGACCTTTGGCTTGTTGCTTGACTATGAAGTTGCTTAATCCCAACATGCAACTACTTAATATTGACCTTTGGCTTGTTCCTCAACTACGTTTCCACCTTGTTCCAATCTGAAACAACTTGTTACAAAACTTTGACTTGTTTACTAACTATGCTTCAGCTTGATCCCTACCTGCTACATCTGCTATTGGACCCTGGCTTGCTCAACTCCTGGTGGGGCGATCCTAAGGACCACAACTTGGTACTAACACTAAGCAAAACCTATTTCCACCACCAGGAGCTTTAGTGAATACTAGTTAGCCCCTAGACCCAGTACCTCGGGTGTGCATGCATCATCCGCCAGGGTGCCTTCTGTGCTTGTATAGCTATCCTGTTGATCGGTGGGAGACTCTCTACTATAACTACTGGTCTCCAAGCCTGATCCTTGACCATGACACTGATCATTTACTCTATATTAAATTGTATTCCGTCAGAGGCAAAGATTAGGATCCTTGTTAAGAACTTTTTCATTCTTAATATAATTTATTTTGCTGTTGCTACTATTGCTATATTTTGTGTATTATCTGTTTCTCAAAAGATTTTGTTTACATCCTTTTTCATGATTTTTATATTATTAAACAATATTTTAAAATTCCCAAGCCTTAGCTCTAATGCACTAAACCAGAACTTAAAAAAGTCCTCTCTCCTTGTAGAGCGCTACTAGATTTGAAACTGTTATATTCCTATCTGGTATTACAGCGTGTATTACAGACAATTCATTAAAATAGTTAAAACACACACTGTGAATGGTGTGTGCTTCTGCTAAAACACATGGTAGCAGTTGTGTGTGTAATGGGCTAAGAGTGGAGTTAACTGCCCCCAATGTTTATTGCTCTCTGAATGTTGCCACTTAGATCGTTGTCCAGCGAGCTGGAAAATCTCTGTGCAGGGTGAGGCTGAAAATGCTATCATCACACACCAAATGTTTTTTTTTTCTTTCACAGACAAGAGTCAGCTGTTACAAATTTCACATACATTTAGAGATAACTAATAACTTAAGCTAATCTCCAGGATAAACAGTTATTGTCTCAATTGCATGAGATTCTTAATTGAAGCTTGGAGTACTTTGTATATTTCTTCCAGATATGTGCAGTTACCCAGTGTGAAGCTTTGCAGAAGCTTTCATTATGAAGTACGGTCACTGCTGCTCACTGTGTTAGTGCAGGTAACTAGTTTTGTATCTGTCCTCTCCTGTAGTTTTCTGCAGGCAGCCTGTTGTGGGTGGATCTGTTGGGTCTCTATCACAGCTCCGCTAAGCATTATGCAGCACAGTGTTGAAGTCATCACACAAAGAGGGATTTTATCCTTTGTGGCCATTGAAGAATATATTGTAATGTAAATGTTAAAGTTTTTATACCTGGAGTTCAGCTTTAAATAGAAGTGTTTTTGCTAGCAAAACTTATCTAGGACAATTCCCAGATGTCATTTTCATCAGTCAGTGAACAATCTGTACAGCACTACCTTACAGGTGCAGAGCAGCCAAGGCACTTGTCTCACTGTAAATACAATATATCAGTCCCTTCAACTTGTTTGTATAGCAGATAATGCTTAATATTGTTCTCATTTAACACATGTGTGCATTTAAATATACAGAGTTTTTTTCTTTCTTTTGGTTGCACATTTTTATTTGTTGTACACCTTTAACTCGTTTAACAAATTATTTTCTCAGTCTGCATACTTCATCCTTTTTGATTATCTTTGTTTTACATTTTATTGTTCACAATATTTCTTAAATATTCACACATATTTCCTTATAATTTGTCTGTTCCTTTCTCATACACTCATCTCTGCACTTTTTTCAGAATCTTTCTCATTTTTCCCTTTCCCGGTACAGCCAGATAGGGATGAGCTTCGTGTTCGAGTCGAACGTACGTTCGACTCGAACATTGGCTGTTCGTCCGTTCGTCGAAATCCGAACTCTTGGTCCGTTCGCGTCAAAATTCGTGTGGCACGCACGGCCCACAATGCACTGCGATGGCGCAGTGCATTGCTGGCTCATGATTGGCCAAGCATGCACTGTGACCCCGCATGCTTGGCCAATCGCAGCGCCAGCAGCGAGGAGAGCCATGATTGGCCACAGGCAGGATGCCTGTGGCCAATCATAGCTGAGGCTGTGTAGTGCACGCCCCACACTATATAAGGCCGCCATTGAGGTGGCCTCGTGTAGTGTGTTAGCATCTGAAGCAGTGGGTGTTCTGTGTACCTTCAACACAGTACACACCGATCGTTTTTGGCTGATTTCCTATCTTGCTGTTGTGTAGTGGTTATTGTCTGTGCCCTGACCGCAGTATACACCACTATATTCACTATTCACTTCACTATATTTATATATCTTTAATAATAGAGCTTGCAGTCAGTAGTGTTAGGAGATAGTGCGTGCTGTCTGCGTGCTCTGTACCCAGTACATACCGCTATAATCCACCTACATAGCTGTTCTCTATTTGAGCCCAATTGCCATCTGCAGGAGTTATTGGAAGTTGTCTGTGCCTCCAGCACAATATAAACTACCCAACTGCTGTTTTACCCAACTCCCTTCAGGCCATTACCATGTCTGGAAGGCCAGCAAGGAGAGGCAGACAGGCGCGAGCCGATAAAAGAGGGCAAGCAGGCTCTGTGTCTAGAGACAACAGTGCTGGTCGTGGACGCGGTGCATTGTCATCAGCACGTGGCCATGGGACATGCTTGTCCTTCTTTTCGGCAGCTGGACATGTTGAACTGCAACATGCCAACGACTTGGTAGAGTGGATGACCAAGCCCTCTTCATCCTCCTCATCCTCTCTCACCCAGTCTCAGGGTAGTCGCAAAGCAGCTGCCAACGCATCGTCTTCCCTCCTCTCAATGTCATCATCAGTGACTCCTTCCCTAGACCCACCACGTCCTCCTGAGGAGTCTCCTGAACTCTTTGAGCACAGTGTTGGGTACATGCTCCAGGAGGATGCCCAGTGTTTGGTGGGCTCTGATGATGACACTCAGCTAGAGGAAGGCAGTAGCGTGAGCGCAGAGAGAGGGGATGCTCAAGAAGGACAGCAATCTGGCAGTCATGTTCCACAAGCTGCAGCATACTGCCAGGTTTGCTACAGCGATGAAGAGGGAGGGGATGATGAGGGCACTGACTCCACATGGGTGCCTGGAAGGAGGGAGGAGGAGGAGGCACATGTCCAACGAGGCAGGATGCCCTCCGGGGGCCAGCTTAGGGGCAGCACACCGACTGAATCACACCGCAGAGCTCCGCCTGTGCAGAGCGCTGCCTCTGCGCGTTATTCTAAAAGTTCTTTGGTGTGGGCCTTTTTTGAGACGAGTGCATCAGATCGCACCGCTGCTATTTGCAACATATGTCTCAAGCGTATCTCACGTGGCCAAAACATCAGCCGCTTGGGCACCACATGCTTGACCAGACATATGATGACCTGCCATGCAGCACGTTGGCAAGCGTACCTCAAAGACCCACACCAAAGAACAAAGCGGACCTCTCCTTGCTCCTCATCAGCTGGCATCTCCAACCCCACTAGACCTTCAGTCCTCTCTGAAACCTGCTCTGAGAGGAATGAAGGTGTAGAATTAGGTGTGTCACAGCCAAGTGCTTCCGGGAACTCTGCTAGCGGTACACCCACGTCCGATTATAGCAGGCAAATGTCCCTGCCCCAGCTGCTGGACCGGCAGAAGAAGTTTACTCCCAGCCATCCACATGCCCAGCGGTTGAATGCTAGCTTGGCTAAATTGCTAGCACTTCAACTGCTGCCTTTTCAGTTGGTAGACTCGGCCCCCTTCCATGAGTCTGTACAATGTGCGGTTCCTCAGTGGCAGGTCCCCAAACGCCACTTTTTCTCACGGAAGGCGATTCCGGCTCTCTACCGGCATGTGGAAGGCAATGTCCTTGCCTCGCTGGACAGGGCGGTCAGCGGTAAGGTGCATATTACCACTGACTCATGGTCCAGCAGGCATGGACAGGGACGTTACCTGTCTTTCACGGCCCATTGGGTCACTCTTCTGGCTGCTGGGAAGGATGCAGGACAAGGTGCAGTAGTGTTGGAGGTTGTTCCGCCACCACGCCTCCAAAATGCTACTATTGGTTGTGACACACCTCTCTCCTCCACCCCCTCCTCTTCTTCTTCCTCCATGGCCTCTTCCAGTGCTCTGTCCTCAGAACCAGCGGTGCTCCGTAGGCGTTCCAGGGGCTACGCAAGTACGCAGGCAAAACGATGCCATGCCGTGCTTGCGCTGGTTTGTTTGGGGGACAGGAGCCACACTGGGGCGGATGTTTTGTCAGCTCTGCAGGGGCAGGCCGAGAGGTGGTTGACGCCACGCCAGCTTAAGCCAGGAATGGTGGTTTGCGACAATGGCACCAACCTCCTCTCCGCCCTCCGACAGGGACAACTGACCCATGTGCCCTGTGTAGCTCACGTCCTTGACCTGGTGGTGCAGCGGTTCTTGGGCAGGTACCCCGGCTTACAGGATGTCGCAGGCCAGGAAAGTCTGTGTGCATTTCCGCCGATCATTTAATGCCTGTGCTCGGCTGGCTGAGCTCCAAAAGGAGTTGAACCTGCCCAAGAACCGCCTTATATGTGACATGCCCACCAGATGGAACTCAACATTGGCCATGCTGCAGCGGCTGCACACGCAGCAGAGGGCCATCAATGAGTACCTGTGCGACTACGGCACCAGGACAGGGTCAGGGGAGCTTTGTTTTTTCTCACCACGCCAGTGGGGCATGATCAGGGATGCATGCACTGTCCTGTCACCGTTTGAGGAGGCCACAAGGATGGTGAGCAGCGACAGTGCATGCATCAGTGACACTGTACCTCTTGTCCACCTCTTGGAGCATACGCTGCGTGGAATAATGGACAGGGCACTTGAGGCAGAACAGAGGCAGGAAGAGGAGGACTTCCTTGCCTCTCAAGGCCCCCTTTATCCAGACAGTGTTCCTGCTGTGCCACCCATCACACAGGAAGAGGATGAGGAGGAGGAAGAGGAGGAGGAGGATGATTGTGTCAGCATGGAGGTGGAGGCTGGCACTCAGCATCAGCAGCAGCAGCAGCAGCAGTCTTATAGGGATGATTTACAGTCCCAAGAAACACGTGGACTTGTACGTGGCTGGAAGGAGGTAGCTGCGGATCATGTTGTCCTTAGTGACCCAGAGGACTCCGGACCGAATGCCTCAGCTAACCTACGCTGCATGGCCTCCCTGATCCTGCAAAGCCTGCGGAAGGATCCTCGTATTCTTCGGATCAAGGAGAGGGACCATTACTGGCTGGCCACTCTCCTTGATCCACGGTACAAGGGTAAGGTTGCCGACCTTATCTTGCCATCGCAGAGGGAGCAGAGGATGAGACATCTCCGGGAGGCCTTGCAGAAAGCTCTGTGCAACGCGTTCCCAGAGACTGGGAGGTTACAAACTCCTGGTCCTGGACAACGTGTTGCTGAGGCATCGGTCAGAAGGAGCGGTGGAGAAGGTGGCCGTCTGACTGATGCTTTCAGACAATTTTTTATTCCGCAGCCCCAAGGTATGATTGGTTCCAGCACCCATCGCCAGCGTCTGATTTACATGGTGCAGGAATACCTTGGGGCAAGGTCAGACTTGCAAACCTTCCCACCGAAAATCCTCTGGCTTACTGGGTCTTGAGGATGGATCACTGGCCAGAGCTTGCACAGTATGCAATTGAGCTACTGGCCTGTCCTGCATCCAGCGTTCTTTCGGAACGCACCTTCAGTGCTGCTGGTGGCTTTGTTACCGATCACAGGGTGCGCCTGTCCACCGAATCAGTTGATCGACTGACCTTCATCAAGATGAATCAGTCTTGGATCACCCACAGCTACCAAGCACCTGAAGCTGATGTAACCGAATAATTTTTTTTGAAATACCACATCCCTTCAAGACTGCCTATGCTGATGCTGAGTGACTGTCCTGTTATGTTGATTGTCTATCCTCTTCCTCCTCCGCTGATATGTTGGAAGAACATTTTTGGTTCTGGGTGATGCCAGCAGCCCAATTTTTCTGCCCCTGTTTAACAGGGGCGTTTAATTACAATTTTTGATGCAATGCTTTGCAGCAGGGCTAATTCCTGTAATAAAACTAGAGTATATGGCAGAGGTTGCAGTGTGGTGGCACCAGCACCAGTGCCAGCAGCCCAATTTTTCTGCCCCTGTTTAACAGGGGCGTTTAAGTACAATTTTTGATGCAATGCTTTGCAGCAGGGCTAATTCCTGCAATAAAACTAGAGTATATGGCAGAGGTTGCAGTGTGGTGGCACCAGCACCAGTGCCTAAGGCCCAATTTTTCTGCCCCTGTTTAACAGGGGCGTTTAAGTACAATTTTTGATGCAATGCTTTGCAGCAGGGCTAATTCCAGCAAAAAAACTAGAGTATATGGAAGAGGTTGCAGTGTGGTGGCACCAGCAGCAGTGCCTAAGGCCAAATTTTTCTGCCCCTGTTTAACAGGGACATGTAATTACAATTCTTGATATAATATTTCACAGGAGGGCCCGTTCCTGTGCCCACCCAGAGTAACGGTGAGGACTTATAGTGTTGTGGCACCAGCACCACAACCACCAAAGGTCAATTTTTCTACCACTGTTCAACAATGGCATGTAATTACAATTCTTGATATAATCGTTCACAGCAGGGCGCTCCAGCGCCCACCAAGAGTCACTTTGAGGGCTTACAATGTTGTGGCAAAACCAACACCTTGTTCCGCCATTTCTGCAGAGCATATAGGGCAGGCCCCTACTTTCAAACATCCAACTTACAAACATCTCCTACTTGCAAACGCAAGGAGACAGCAGCAAGTGAGATGAAAAAAGATGGACGACAAAACAAATTATACAGGGGTGATAACCCTTCCCTATGTTTTCCAAAAAGCTTAAAAATAGTTTTTTTGACTGGAGCTACACTTTAAAAATGTACCAGTTGAAAATTACAAACAGATTCAACTTAACACAACAAACCTACACAGTCCCTGTCTTGTTTGCACCGCCTGTATACTGCTGTTCTGAGTATATAGGGCCTGGGGGCCACACGCATTTCCTTTTTTTAATATGGGTACAGGGTTCCCCTTAATATGCGTACAAGACCCAAATAGGCTGGTAATGGGCAGGGAGGGCTACCCATGCCATTTTTCTGAATGATTTTCAACCATATTGCAGTAACCAGATATAACATTAAAACCGCAAGCAGTTTTAAATGGTGTTATTTCCGTTTAATGTCATTTTGTGCAGGGACTGTTCTAAACACGGGAAACACGTGGCACTTCACAGGCATACTACAGACACCCCCCAAGCATCATATTTAAAGGAATATTTCACTTTCAATAATCAGTGCTCCCGCCAAAACGGCCATTTTTAAAAACATTTTAGGCATTGACCCATGTCCCCTGGGGCAGGAGCCAGGTCCCCAAACCCTTTTTAGGACAGTATCTTGCATATTAGCCGTTAAAATTAGCACTTTCCATTTCGAACGTTCGAGTCCCATAGACTTCAATGGGGTTCTAACGTTCGTAACGAACGCGGGGTCCGTTCGAAAGTTCTGGTGCGAACCGAACCGGGGGGTGTTCGGCTCATCCCTACAGCCAGAACTCAATTGTCTTTTTTTTAAGTGCTGCATTTTTGCTCCTTGAATGGATTCTAACATGCTAAGCTGTATGTCCTACTGTATACAGGATTCATTACTAGTGATGGACGAACGTTTCGCCCGGCGGTCGTTTCGCGGCGAATTTCCGACTTTCGCCGTCCGCGGGTTCGAACGCCTTTTTCCGTCGTTCGCCCCGGCGGACTTACGTGTTTAATGTATACAAGAACTTTAACCTTTCGTGACACGTTTATCATGTGTTACAGGACAACCAATTGAGACATGACAGCTCATGGACACTTGGACATTCCCCCTAACCTATAAATACACCCGATCCGGTGGCCATTTTACATTCTTTCTTCTGTCACTGTAGGGAAAGGATCCTGTGTGGAGTAGGGACAGAGAAAACGCTAGCTATTTGGTACACAAAAGTTCTTTTCAGGACTGGTATAGGTGTTAGGTCAGCAGCCTGAGTTTCTTTTGTCAGTTTAGATAAAGGGACAGAGCGCTGTATGCTGCTATTTTAGGGACAGCTCAGCCAGATTAGTCTTTCTTCATCATCATCATCATCATCATCATTAGCTGTTACTATCAGGTCCACAAAAGAGCTGTTCCAGCTAATCGTTCCAGCCTACTCTTTTTTGCCAATTTGTATAGGGACAGGCAGGAAGCAGTGTGTCAGGCAGTGAGGATAATTTTAAAGACTTGCTGTTACTATTAGTTCCACAAAGGTTCTTTTCAGGACTGGTATCAGTGGTACGGTAATAGGCTTGTACACGTATAATATTCTTTCTTCCAAATATAGAAAGAATATTATACTTGACTGCTGCCCTTCTGCTGCAGTCTGCTAATCATTCACAACTCACTTGTTCCACAAAGCTCTTTATCAGGACTGGTAACTTGGTCTGTCTAGGGTGCTACGGTACATAGGCTTGGGTGCGGTACAGTCTGCTGTTCTGTAAGGACCGCTATCGGTCCACAATACATAGGGTTGCCGTGCACTACTGCTGACCGCTGCCCTATACTGCAGCAGTCCTTCAGCGGTATAGGGACTGACGCACAGTCTGCTAAACACTAATACACAACCTGCTTGGTCCACAAAAGTTCTTATAAGGACTGGTAACTTGGTATAGGGTGCTACGGTACATAGGCCTGAGTGCGTTACAGTCTGCTGTTCTGTAAGGACCGCTATCGGTCCACAATACATAGGGTTGACGTGCACTACTGCTGACCGCTGCCCTATACTGCAGCAGTCCTTCAGCGGTATAGGGACTGACGCACAGTCTGCTAAACACTAACACACAACCTGCTTGGTCCACAAAAGTTCTTATAAGGACTGGTAACTTGGTATAGGGTGCTACGGTACATAGGCCTGAGTGCAGTACAGTCTGCTGTTCTGTAAGGACTGCTATCGGTCCACAATACATAGGGTTGCCGTGCACTACTGCTGACCGCTGCCCTATACTGCAGCAGTCCTTCAGCGGTATAGGGACTGACGCACAGTCTGCTAAACACTAATACACAACCTGCTTGGTCCACAAAAGTTCTTATAAGGACTGGTAACTTGGTATAGGGTGCTACGGTACATAGGCCTGAGTGCAGTACAGTCTGCTGTTCTGTAAGGACCGCTATCGGTCCACAATACATAGGGTTGCCGTGCACTACTGCTGACCGCTGCCCTATACTGCAGCAGTCCTTCATTGGTATAGGGACTGACGTACAGTCTGCTAATCACTAACACACAACCTGCTTGGTCCACAAAAGTTCTTATAAGGACTGGTAACTTGGTATAGGGTGCTACGGTACATAGGCCTGAGTGCGTTACAGTCTGCTGTTCTGTAAGGACCGCTATCGGTCCACAATACATAGGGTTGCCGTGCACTACTGCTGACCGCTGCCCTATACTGCAGCAGTCCTTCAGCGGTATAGGGACTGACGCACAGTCTGCTAAACACTAACACACAACCTGCTTGGTCCACAAAAGTTTTTATAAGGACTGGTAACTTGGTATAGGGTGCTACGGTACATAGGCCTGAGTGCAGTACAGTCTGCTGTTCTGTAAGGACCGCTATCGGTCCACAATACATAGGGTTGACGTGCACTACTGCTGACCGCTGCCCTATACTGCAGCAGTCCTTCAGCGGTATAGGGACTAAGAGTTTTGTCACAGGGTGATTTAAAAAATGACAGGCAGAGGAAGAGGCAGGCCCTTCCGCAGGGGTGGTAGGGGTAGGGCAGGAGCAACAGCCTTGAGCCAAAGTGGGAAGTTGCAGAAGGTGCGTTCAATTACTTTAAAGGACGCACCAGACTTGGTTGAGTGGCTCACTCAGCCTTATTCTTCTGCACCCTCCTCATCCTCTCGATCTGCACCCTCTTCTTCACTCTCTGCTATGTGCACCCCCAAAGACACTACCACCAACAACACCACCACCACCACATACCTTCCGCTTGAGTGCAAATGGGGGCCTTCATGCTCCAGTGTTTTAATAGGGACCCCCGTATAAAAAGCATGAGGGTCAAGGACCAGTACTGGGTGGCAACGTACTTAGATCCCCGGTACAAACACAAAATGGCGGAAATGTTACCGCCGTCGCAGAGGGCTGTCAGAATGCAGCACTTCCAGGCCTTGCTTCGAGAAATGCTGCATTCTGCTTTTGCGTGCGCTGGCAGAGGAGCAATTCCCACTCCCAGAGAAGGATTTGCGGGTACCAATCCAACAGCGCCTGCAAGAAGAGGCCGGTTTGAAGATGTGTTGGTGACTTCGGATATGAGGTCATTCTTTCAGCCGACCCATCGACAGGTGTCATCCGGATCCAGCATCAGGGAACGCCTAGACCGTCAGGTGTCCGACTACATTGGGTTAACGGCCGATGTGGACGCTCTGAGGAGTGATGAACCCCTAGACTACTGGGTGGGCAGGCTTGACCTCTGGCCAGAGCTTGCCCAATTTGCAATCGAACTGTTGGCTTGCCCCTCATCCAGTGTCCTGTCCGAAAGGACGTTCAGCGCAGCAGGGGGGATTGTGACCGATAAGCGTACTCGCCTAGCTCACGACAGTGTTAACTACCTCACATTTCTAAAAATGAATGAGGCATGGATCTCGGAGGAATTCAACACATGTGATCAGTAGACCATGTATATGTCTATAAACAATTTTTGGAATCAAGCACACAGACCTTCTTAATTCATTTGGCTCACTTCCCTGACCCAAAAAAGCACACCGTACTATATGCCCCTACCCTCCTCTTTGAAGAGGTTGAGCGGTGTCATATTTCTACTGGGGCTGCTTATTATGAGGGGTTCCCACCATCCCTGTGCTGTGCTGACTTCCTCCTGGGTGTTCTTATTATGAGGGGCTCCCACCATCCCTGTGCTGTGCTGACTTCCTCCTGGGGGTTCTTATTATGAGGGGATCACACCATCCCTGTGCTGTGCTGACTTCCTCCTGGGGCTGCTTACGGTGCTGCTGTCAGCGCTGTATGTCACGGAGCTGCTGTCAGCGCTGTATGTCACGGAGCTGCTGTCAGCGCTGTATGTCACGGAGCTGCTGTCAGCGCTGTATGTCACGGAGCTGCTGTCAGCGCTGTATGTCACGGAGCTGCTGTCAGCGCTGTATGTCACGGTGCTGATGTCAGTGCTCTGTATTACGGTGCTGCTGTCAGTGCTCTGTATCTCCTGCACCCTCTTGTTTGCCTACCCTGGTCCCTGACCTTCCCTCTCCTCCATTGCCTTCATTAGCTCCATAGTCCTGAATTGTCAGAACAATTTCCCAAATAAAAAAAAAATGCTTGTAGTTATCGATCCCAAATTCACCTCATACATGTATTATGCTATTGTCCAGGTGGTGGGACTACGTGCTACCCCCTAATAATTACCCCGTGGCCGCAAATTCGACCTAAAGGTTTGCGAAATTCGCCTCCCATTGAAGTCAATGGAGCCCGCGGCGAACGGTCGTTTTCGCGAACGTTTGTGTCCGTTCGCGTTTCGCGTTCGCGAAACGTCCCGTCGGAAGTTCGTCCATCACTATTCATTACTTTGCACAGCCTATTGCATTAGGGTGTGCACCACAGAGCACAATTACACGTGTGTGTATATCAGTGGATGGTGTCAGTAGAGCAGAGATTGGTGTTAGTAAGGCAATGGACAGTGTAGTAGTTTTTGTTGTTATTATTTTCTAATTATTTTTTGCAATAATATTTTGTATTATTTCTTTAGGAGCCCTGTTGAGGGGCTTTGGTAAACTATCAAGGGTCTGAACAGAGAGAAAGGGGCTGAGGACAGAGCTTACCCAGTCCCTTTCTCTGCAGCCTCAGCTGCATTGGTCAGTGAACGAATGGGAAGTGCTCTTTGCTAAACAGCTTCCCGTTCATTCACAAATTTTTCCCTAGAGAATGATTTATGTATTTTTTAACATAACAAATAGACCCTTAGAAGAAGGAATTATTCAAAAACATGTCGGGTTGCTAATAAGGAACCACAGAACCAGCCTATTAGTAGGCAGTCCTTTTAGGTTGGATCCCCCAGTTGTGGATACTTCTCTATTTTATCTATTTTTTTCTTTACATCTGTATATTGTGCTCAAATGTAATTTTGTACTCATGTCCTATGGACTTATGTCTGTTTTTATGACGATATACAAAAATAAATTGGCATGGTGCTTTTAACCCTATTACTTGTCTTTTTACTGCCTCAAAGTCCCTGAGGGGTTTCTTTGTTGCTCCAATATGCAACATTTCCATTTATAAAGTAACACATCTAGAATGGACCCGTGGGTTGATCAACAAAATCCTAAGGTAACAAAACGATGTAATAAGCTAATAATAAAGAGAACATGCAAAAATCATAATTTTCATTGCGTTTTTTTGAAAAAGTTTAACCTGAAGATATAATTTCTGATCAAACATGCGTACGTGGTCACGTGATCTTACCACATTGCTTAAGTTTGCTGTATTTTAAAATTTAATGAGCTTTATTTAGCTTGCTGCTTTGTGAGTACACAATGTTTACAATAAATATAGATTGATTTTACAGGGTTACTCTATGTATGGCCATTTTTATTTTTTAGTTTCAATGATTTTTATTGAGATAAAGAAATGCAAAGTACAATTTTAAGGAAGACAACGTAATAAAATGTCTTTAACAGTACAGGGTATGCGGTTATTACATCCATTTTTCAAATACAACAGAAAAAAAAATGGGGTATAGATCATTGTGTAAGAGGTTAGGACGTTAGTATTCCAAAGTGTAATATATAGGAGGGGTGCCCCAGGTACCCCAAATGGGAACAGCCTGTACGCAAGAGCAAAGCGCCACCCCTGCCATCTGGGTAACGCTGGTAACAGATGAGTACAATAATTATACCATATTCTATCTCTGTTTTAGCAAAGTGAACCAGTGTATCAAAGAATAGAGACAGAAAACGGCAATAACATAGCCAATACAGTGTAGGCAACATGTAAACAGAAAACAGAACCAAGGAGGGTATCCAGTTGGTAGTAGCCAGTAAGGAACAGTCAGCTAGGATGAAGGCACACAAAAAAAAAGGGGGGGGGGAGGATATATGAGGGCAGGGACAAAATGAGTCCCTCTTGGAGTATCGATATTAGTCAGTGGAATAAAGGTTTGGACGTTTCGTACCATTTTAGCCAAGCTTCCCATCTGTGTGTCAGTTTAGAAAGAGATCCTTCTGCCAAGGCATACATACGTTCATACATGCCGTGTATATGTGTTACTCTTATGACTTCTGTGTGTGAAAGTTGCTCATTGGATTTCCAGTTACGTACAATGGTTAACCTTGCAGCTAAGCATATATGTGTAACTATGCATTGAGAATTGTGGGGGTAGTTTTCGATTCCAATATTGAGGAGTGCCAGTTCTGGAGATGGAGGGGAGGCAATATGTGTAATTTCTGTTATGAGACGAAAGGTATCGACCCAAAACTGCGTTAGTTTAGGGCAGTCCCATAATATGTGGTATAAGGTACCTGGGAGGCCACATAGTCTCCAACAGTTAGGATCTGTGGAGGGGCTGAATCTGTGTATTTGCGATGGGGTAATGTACCATCGATGGTTTAATTTATGTGAGAGATCCCATAGGTTAGCCGATTTAGTTGCTATGAAGGTGGCACTGATTGCAGTGTGCCATTGTTGTGGAGAGTACGTGGTACCCAAGTCTCTTTCCCAGATTAGCATGGGAGGTCGTTTTTCAAAAGTAGTTTTGCCATCTAGTAGGGTGTAAAAGAGGGAGATACCTTTGGTCGATGTGGAGTTGTTGGACAGGTAACGCCAAGCCGATATTGGTATGTTACGACGTAGGGAAGGATTTCTTATGAGACAATGTGATATTTGGACATATTTGAAGTAATCCGTGTGAGGCAAGGAAAATTTGGTCTGCAAGGAGGTAAAAGGGTGTATGAATTCATTGTCATATAAGTCTGAGATGTGGGATATACCCTTGTGTTTCCAAGAGGAAAGCTGTATGTCTTTAATCAGTAGTTGTAACGTTTCTATAGGGAGAGGGATTTCGCAGGTATGAGCAGTGGAGTGCAAATGTTTAAAAAGGTAGGTAAAGGCTGCCGCTGATGCTTTGATGGTCGGGGATAGATATTGGTCAGATCTTTTAAGTTTGGGTGCGGATAATAGCCAATTTTGTAAATTTTTGCCTAAAACTTGAGAGGCTTCCATATTGCTCCATTGGTTATTTGGGTCGGAGGTAAACCAAGCCTTGAGTTGGGTTAGGAGTGCTGCATTATAGTAGTGTCTCAGATAAATATAACCTAAGCCCCCTACTCATCTGTGTTTCATAAGAATACGTCTTGCCACTCTGGATTTTTTATCTTGCCATATAAACTTTCGAAGTATGGATTGAATTTGTGTAAAGAAGGAGGACGGTATGGGTATAGGCAGTGCTCTGAATAGGTAAAGCAGCTGGGGGAGTTTGAGCATCTTGAATGCTGCAAGTCTGCCTGAGGTGGAGAGCGTGAGTTTAGAAATGTTGGCTAAGTCTGCAGGAAGCTTGGCTAAAAAGGGGATGAAGTTCGCTTTGTATAAAGCAGTGGTTGATTTTGTGAGAGAAGTGCCCAGGTAAGTAAGTGAGTCCGAAGACCATGCATAATGGTATTGATTATGCAGGTGTTGCTGCTGCGACTGAGACATTGCTAGGGGTAATATATAAGATTTCGTTACATTAACCTTATAGTAGGATACACAGCTGAATTCATCAAGTAAGTTTGGTACCGAAGCCAGGGAAGAGGAAGGGTTGGATAATAAAAAGATCACATCATCAGCAAAGAGGCTTACTTTAGCCGCAAGGGGTTCGATTAACAAATCAAATATTAGGGGTGAAAGGGGACAGCCTTGTCGCGTGCCATTAGTTATATTAAATTCAGTGGATAGCATGGAAGAACAATAGACTTGTGCTGACGGGGTGGAGTACAAGGCCAAGATTGCCATCAAGATATGGCCTTGGAAGCCAAATTTTTCCAAAGTTTGTTTTAAATATTGCCAATGAACCCTATCGAATGCCTTCTCTGCATCCAAAGATAGGAGCAGAGAAGGCACTCGACGGGCCACTGTGTGATGGATAATATTGATCATTCGTCGGGTCGCATCGGATGTCTGGCGGCCTTTTAGAAATCCTGATTGGTCAGGGTGTATCAATTGTGGCAGTATGTCAGATAATCTATTAGCTATTACCTTAGCATAGAGTTTTACGTCATGGTTTAGTAGGAAGATAGGGCGGAAATTTTGTGTTGATGTGGGCTCCTTCCCTGGCCTCGGTATCGTTATAATTAAAGCTTTCAGCATTTCTTGCGGGAAAGAGGCCGAGGAGGCAGCAAAATTGAACAATAGAGTAATGTGTTTAGTAAGGATCTGATGAAATTGTTTGAAGTATTCTACAAAGCCGTCAGGTCCAGGTGCTTTATTGTTGGGCAAGGATTGAATGGCACGTGTAATTTCTGCTGTCGTGAAAGGTGCGTTAAGTTCCTCCAATTGAAGGGGAGTTAAGCTGGGTAGGCTAGTTGAGTCTAAGAACATTTTGATCTGTTGGGGCGTAGGTTGAGGTTGGTGTGGGTCATCTTTCAAATTATAAAGAGTGCTATAATAAGTGCTAAAGGCTTCAGCAATGGCTTGAGGGTCATTCAGTTTGGCATTAGTAGTTGGATGGTAAACGTAGGGAATGTAGGATTTAGAGGAGTAACCTTTAATCTGGCGGGAGAGTAGTTTACCTGGCTTATTGCTCTCAGCATAGAATCTCATTTTTTATCGTTTTTGGTATTTGTCGTGGGTTTCCAACAACAGGGCTCTGAGATCCAATCTGAGGGCAATAAGTTTCGATTTAAGTGCTTGTGTAGGAGTTTGCTTATTAAGGAGATCAGTGGATTGAATGTCTGCTAATAATGTGTTCATTCGCTGCTTCCTTTGCCTCTTATCTCTCCCAATTGAATAAAGAGTCCGCGTATATACGCCTTATGTGCAGACCATAGAACCTGTGGGTCGGTAACTGAGTCTGCATTTTGTTCAAAGAAAGAAATTAGATTATCCTGTAGTAGTTGTGCGTATGGTGGGGATTGCAGTAACCTGGTATTCAACCTCCATAAGTAGGTTGGAGCACTTATGATGGAATCTTCAATGGTTAGGCTGACAGGGGAGTGGTCAGACCAAGAGGTCAAATGAATAGTAGAGGCAGAGATTTTCTGTAGAGTCCATGGGTCTGTGAGGAAGAGGTCAATACGCGAGTAAGAATTGTGACATGGAGAGAAAAATGTGAAGTCTTTTTCATCTGCGTGGGTACATCTCCAGACATCATAGAGTCCCAATTCATGCAGGAGTGAATTTAATTCCGGGCGGCGTCTTGCAGTGCGGGAAGAGGAGTCTAGTGCTGGGACAGGGGTGCAGTTGAAGTCTCCACACCATATAATTGCACCATGTTGTAGTGCTTCAACTTTTTTGTGCAGCTTTCGGAGAAAGCGGAGTTGATGGGTATTGGGGACATACACGTTAACAATAGTGTAGGGGGAGTCATTAATATGACATTTTAAGATGATATAACGGCCTCCTGGATCCAAAAGGCAATGGTCTTGGCGAAATGTCAAAGAGTTGTGAACAGCTTTTAGCACACCTTTTTTTTTCTGAGCTGCGCTGGCTGTGATTATCGTATTAAAGTTTCTATTAGTACAGGAAGGAGGATTGTTGGCCAAGAAGTGCGTCTCCTGCGCACAGAGAATGTCGCATTTAGTTTGTTTAGCCAAAGCCCAGAGAGAGGCTCTTTTAGCAGGATGATTTAGACCTTTAGTATTGATTGTAACAATGGTTATAGTCATTATGTGTATGTGAGGGACAACTGTGGTGGGTTGAGGTACCTTTTTTTACGTTGAGGATTGGAAAGAGATCAGTTGTCTTCGCAATCTGAGAGGATCCGGGTTGGTAGGTGTTTCCGGGGAGAGGACGTCCTCGAAGTGCTGTGTGATGATCTGTCTAGGGTGCAAAGGCGGACTGCGGGCGGAAATCCAGTAGGAAATCTTGGGTACCTGTAAGAAAAAAAAAAGGGGGGGGGGGATGGGAAAGAGTTTTAGGTAGATCGGTGCCTTCAAGCGATAGCACGCCAAGTGCTGTGTGATCCAAGTGAGCAATCAGCTGAGAAGACCGGGGTGCCACCAGGTACTGGTTACTGAGCCAATAGGTAGGAAAACAAAACAAAACAATGTAGGGGGTGGAATAGGGCGAAACTGGAACCAATAAAAAAAAAACAGTTCTCAGAGTGTAAGAACGACACAGCAGTGTCTAGAAAAAAGAACTCTGGATGGGGGTATAAGTCTTAACACGACCGAGTGTGAGCAGGAGTCACATCTACACGGCCAAAGGAAAGAGTGTACCCCAGCCCTTCAAATAGGTAGGATATTTCTGTGACCTCTCGGGGGGAGAGGTTGGGTCATCATGGTGCCAGTATTGCTCTGGTCCATAGGCAGTACCACGTTATTGGAAGGGACAATAGCCCATTCTTGTAACAGACGCAGTCTTTGTGAGACTGAAGAGATCACATGTTTGGAGCCAGCATGGTTGATGGAGAGCTTGGCAGGAGCAATCCATTGATATTGTATCTGGTTATTGCGTAAGGTTTTGGTGATATTATTAAGTTGCCTACGTCTGCTCAGGGTGTGCTGAGAAAGGTCAACGAAAAATTGGAGGTGGTTATAGGGTTCAGGCAGCATTTGCAGAGCTCTGACTTTTTGCATGAACTGCTCTTTGATATGAAAAAAATGTACCCTGAGAATGACGTCTCTGGGAATTGAATCTGGCAGAAATGCAGGTTTTGGTAGTCTGTGGATACGGTCCACAAGTAATCCCATATTCTTTGCTTCCAGAAGCACTGATTTGAGTAAGCTCTTTGCAAAAGCAGGAAGGTCAGCATTTTGCACCGATTCTGGCACCCACGGATTTTAAAATTATTGCGTCTAGCCCTGCCCTCCAAATTTGCTAATTTGTCAGTCAGCCATTTAGTTTCTTTGGCCTTTGCTTCTTGCGAGTCAATTATGTCATTTATGGTGGTAGTCATAGCATCCACATTAGTTTCCAAATGAGTGACCCTGTCATCCATTACTGTCATTCTATTGCCAAAGCCCTGCATGACTGAAAGCAGGTCAGATTGTAGGGAACTGCGGAGAGACATTAGCATGTCCTTAAGGGTTGTGTCCATGACAGCCTGACCCACAGTGGGGAAGGAGGCAATGGCGTCTGGCTGAGGGCTCTGTAAGGGGAATTCATAGGGCACCTCCCCTGTGCTGTCTCCCTCCCAGATTCCCTCAGAGGCATCCAGCCTCATTTTGCTTTTTGCAGGACTGTGGGTGGTTGGAGTACCTGGAGGGGAGCGTGACGAGTCCCCGATGTACAGGCACTTACCAGTGCAGCCTCCGATGCGGCGCGACTCTCACGCAGACTTTGCCTGTGTGCTTCTCCTGTCCGCCGCTGCGCCATCTTGGCCGCGCCGTGTGGACGGCTGGTACACGAAGGCCTTCAGTTTACTGGGCAGCCTGGTCTCCTTACGCTTCAGCGACATGCCCTTGAGGTAGTGCGGGTGTTGGTGCCGCACTGTATGCGTCTGATAACGGCTGGGGTATGAGGAAAGTTGCTGGTAGTCGCCGTGGATGCAGAGAGCTCAGAGCTCAAGTGGCCATCTTAGTCACGTGCCGGCCACGCCCCCCTCTGTAGTGCCATTTTTATTTTTTAATGAGATACATATAACATAAGCATTCCTGAAAGTAAAGGAACAACTTGGGACTGTTGGAGTGATTCCCTTCCTGGCAAGCATATGCTTAATGATATGAAAGATCGATTGTGACTGCCATAATTGGGGATCTCTGGATTCAGTAGGAGGTGTATTTTTAACAATGGTGGCAGCGAAGGAGTATCCCAGATGGTGATTTAAATAATAATGTTGCACTAATATATACCAATATAAAATATTGACAAATATAGTGACCACAGATAAATAAAAAAAAAATAGTGCTTCTTAAAGCGGAGGTCCACCCTAAAGTGGACCTTCCGCTCATTGGAATCCTCCCCCCCCTCCGGTGCCACAATTGGCACCTTTCAGGGGGGAGGGGGGTGCAGGTACCTGTACAGTACAGGTATCTGCACCCACTTCCGGGATAGCTCTCTGCGGAAAGGGGCGTAGATTACGCCCCTTTCCGAAAGTCCCCCGCTGCCTGCTGGGAAAAACACAGATCCCAGAGGCAGCGGGTCCATCCTTATTGCGCAGCGCGACTCGCGCATGCACAGTAAGGAACCAGGAAATGAAGCCGAAAGGCTGCACTTCCTGATCCCCATACCCAAGATGGCGGCGGCAGCACCCGAGAGACGATCGAGAGATCGGCTTCGGGTGCCGACATCGCGGGCGCGCTGGGCGGGTAAGTGTCCTTATTTTAAAAGTCAGCAGCTGCAGTATTTGTAGCTGCTGGCTTTTAAAAAAAAAAAAACGGCGGAACTCCCGGCGGACTCCCGCTTTAAATGTGAAGGGATAAACCTGACACAAGTACCCTTTGAAGAGTAACTCTAATTTTGTGGGGAAAAAAAATTGCACGTAAAAAAATATAAAGTAATGTATACAATTGCTACACAAAATTGTAATTGAATGTTGTTAAAAATTACCTTTACTTTTCACTCTGTAGAGCTGTCATTTTTTGTCAAATTCAATGTAATTTTGGCACCTGGGAGGAGTTCTGTACACAGAATATGTACAGAGTGTCCCCATATATGTATTTTTCTGAGTTTGTGATTGGCTCACTTATTTCCCCAGAAGTCTGAACTAAAATACAAATCATATTAAGCATCCCCTGCAACAAAAATGTCATTTTTGGTAAGATATGATACAAGGGAAATCACATCTAAAGGGATGCTAACCCTACAGCTTGTCTTAGTGCCCTGCAGATGCAGCAGCCAATTGATAATTATAAAACCACTCCCATACAGATTCACTCTGAAAATGGACACAGACAAACAGCTATTCCTTCAGAATAACAAAAGGTAGGAATCTGCAACACAGTTTGTTAAAATCCTTGCAATGTACATAGATCACTAAGAGGAGAATTTTTTTTTTCAACAAAAGTGGAGTCACTCTTTAACAATATCCTGTGAATGAAACTTTTGATCTCCATATAGGCAAACCACCAGTGTCACCCGTCACCGGGAAAAATAGATAAGTTGTGGGCTTACCAGATTTAAATGACCCCCTTATTCAGAACAATCTAAGCCCTTGTACACACGGTCGGAGATTCCGACAACCAAATTCGTCGGATTTTGTCCGACGGATTTTGTCCAAAACTGTTGCATACACACGGTCGGACAAAGTTGTCGGAAAATCCGACGTGATTACGTTATTTCATTACGACGGGACTACGTTCACGCTAGTAGCCAATAGCTTTGGTGTAGGAATTTGATCTGAGCATGCGTGGCACTTTGTCCGATCGGAATTCTCTACACATGATCTGAGTATGTCCGATCGGAGCATTTTGTCGGAAAATGTTACCAACAAGTTGGAAAACTTGGTCCGTTGGAAACTCTGACGGAAACAGTCCGATGGAGGCCACACACAGTCGGAATATCCGACAAAACGGTCCGATCGGACACATTCCGTCGGAATCTCCGACCGTGTGTACAAGGGCTTAGAAAGATCAGCCCGTAGCTGCACCATCTCAATAGCATCTCTTTCCACAAATCCCAGCATTGTCCATCCACATTTTTCTTTAGATAGGTGGTAAGTACACCCACACACTCAGAGTCATGCTGGGAAGATGTCTTTTTGTGACAAAATGCGTTGAGCGGAGCCTCCCCGTGACATCATTGCATACAGGAAGTAAATTGGAGGTACATATATACTGTTTTGCCGGTTGGGTGATTTTTTTGTCATATACATCTACTTTTATGTTTGTTAGTGCTTTTTTTACTAAATAAATGGTTGTTTTATGAATTCTAGTAATATATAAATTGTAGCACTAAATGTAATACTGTACAAACAGACAGAAGTGAATCAAATAATATGGATGTCAAAATCTAAAGTCCACTTTTGTGCATATAAATGAAAAAAAAAAAAAAAACATGAAAAAAGTCCAAATTGCTTCTCCAAAACATTACTGTAATACAGAGAAATTATGTTGAATCCACTTTAGCGATTACCACATGAACCATCAACAACCATAAGAAATGGTGATGTTTCACGTAGTTTTGAAGATTCAATTTGGACTATTTTCAATATTTTTTTCATTTATTGCACAAATGTGGACTTTAAATTTCATTCTATATTATTTGATTTATAAAACAAGGTGAAATATTACTAGTGCAAATCAAATAATAATCTACAGTAACACACACAGAAATAAGATCAAACTTATTGTCACAAAAACAGATCAATAAGTGAATTCATTACAAAATGATGAAAGATATATATTATTATAACTAAAAGTCCATCCAACATTCTAAAATAAAGTCCATAAAAGTGTGATGAAATAGTGATTCACTTCTTCTGACTGTGAAATCATACACACATATCCACCACCACAGCGTATGTGCGGGTTCCTCTCCCTTAAGAATAACACTCACCAAATAGTTTTGCTATTCATTCTCATGACTGGCAAATAGTGCTTCGAATGTAGATATAGGAATTGCCTTGAAGTTCCATTCACCTTCCAGATCTCATATCGATAAACACATGCAGAGGAAAATAGAAAACCAATAGTGTAAAACCTTAACCACTTAAGGACCAAAAGAATTGGCCCCCTTAATGACCAGGCCATTTTTTGTGATACGGCACTGTGTTATTTTAACTGACAATTACGCGGTCGTGGGACACTGTACCGAAACAAAATTGACGTCCTTTTTTTCCCACCAATAGAGCTTTCTTTTGGTGGTATTTGATCACCTCTGCAGTTCTTATTTTTTGCGCTTTAAACAAACAAATAATGTCAATTTTGGAAAAAACATTTTTTTTTCACTTTTTTGCTATAATACATATGCAGAAAAATATATAAAAAGACAAATTGATTCATCAGTTTAGGCCAATATATCTTCTTCTATATATTTTTGGTAAAAAATTGCAATAAGCCTATATTGATTGTAAATGCGATAACTTTTGCGCAAACCAAACTATGGGATAGATTTAGGGGCTTTTACTTTTTTTAAACAAATAGTTTTTATTGAAATGTTTAAAGAAAAAAAAAGTACATATACATAAACATTCCGGGTTACATATGTGTAGAACACAGCATAATTAAAGACACTTTTCAGACTGAGCGTCATGTAAACATTAATTAATTATGTTCCAATGTAGAAATCTCGATTACCTTTATCAAAATGAAATTTGAAGTATTAGTGCCATATATTGTAGGCTGTACAGCACCCTGCATGTATATAGAAACACTATACACCTTTAGCAACTGAAGTATCGTAACTGGAATGTATAACATGAAGAAAGACAACAGTTTTGTCAACTTAGAACAGCGATTAAGAAGGAAAAAATAAAAGAAAGGTAGGGGGGAAAGGAAAAAAGGGGGGGATAAAGAGATTAGGGTTCGGGGTTTGAGGGTACAGAGAAGGAGTACAAATGGTCCAATGTAAACGTCTAGATTCATACTTTCTTTTTCCCTAGAGAGGAATGCCATACAGACCAATTAGCCAAGTATTTCGTTCGGGACCCATCTCTAAATGCCAGAGTTCGTTCTTACTCCGATATAATATTCACCTTCATTATTAGTTCAGAGATGGCTTTTACTTTTTTTAATAGTTTTTACTGTTAATGGGGGCGATCTGTAATTTTTAGCGGGACTGAGACATTGCGACCGACATACCTGACCCCAAATTATACTTTTTGGGGACCAGTGACATTATTACATTGATCAGTGCTATAAAAATGCACCGATCAATATAAAAATTACACTGGCAGGGAAGGGGTTAACACTAGGAGGCAATCAAGGGGTTAACTGTGTTTCCTTAGCGTGTTCTAACTGTAGGGGGGATGGGCTGCCAGGGACATGACAGAGATCACTGTTCACAATTACTGGGAACAGTTGATCTCTGTCATGGCTCCTGTCAGAATGGGGGATTGACTTGTTCACAAAGGCAGTTTCCCATTCTGCCTCTGTAATAGGTGATGGCGGGTCGCCGGCAGATATCGAGTCTGACTGACCCATGGGCACGATTCTGCAGTGCACCATCCCGATAACAACTGTGCTTGCGAGAGCCACCAGACAGTGTGGCCATTCGCACAGGAGAGCCAACCTGTCGCCATATAATGACGGTGGATGCTCAGCAACTAGTTAAGGTACCTGCTTTTATTTAAAAGAATTGCACTTACATTTGCAATTAAATAAACAAGCCCATCTAAAAATCACTGTTGGGTGTCAAAGCTCAGCAGTCTCCACCCGTGATAATTCTGGGCTAGTACTTCCTAGGAGTTTAGGTATCCTCCTCCTCCTCATTGTATCCCTTTTTTGGCCCAGTTAATTAGATCCTAATATACCTGGTTAAGTCATCCAGCAGCAGAATATCCATTAGTGCCATTAACCCTTCTTTCACCAAAGATCAAAGACAATCTAACAATCTGTCTTTAGACAGTCTAATGAGATTTGAAAATTACAGTCACATGGCCAAATTAAAACCGGAGCCTAGCTAAAGTGTGTGTGTGTTTTTCTTTTTTTTTATTAAATCAGCATCAAGGGACATAATGAGAAGTGGCCCTGTGTGCTGGGGCCAGCTGTCCTAGCTGAAATCTGAAATCCTCTGCCTCACCCCCCTCTTGCTGTGGAGGTTAATGTGTTTGGTTTTTATTCGCTCTCTGCAGCAATAGACGTGGCGCCTGGCCGGGAGTGTCTGTCGATATTTGGGGGTTTCCTGTCCCCCACTCTTGTGGCCTCTGTGATTTGGGGGTATGTGCTGCTGGTGCTTCTTCTTATTTAGTGGCTTCTATGGGGGGGGGGGGGTGACCGTGCCATGCATTCTGAATTGAGACTAGTATGTTTTTGAAGTAAATTGTTCTGTTATTTATTCTTACTTTGTCCTTTTTTGTTTACTTTAGTACAAGCAGATATAATTTCCCTGAGGAAGTCAATGTTTTTTGGCGAAACATGTAGGAGCTGATATCTCAAATCACAGGCTAACACAAGATCTATGCCTGCGGGATTCTTTTTGGTTGCTTAATAGCTGAATAATCAATTGCTTAGTACCCATTGTATCAACCTTTGTTTATGTCATTTTGTCTGTATTTGTTCAGTGTTTTTGTATTTTTGTCATTAAAATAAAATTATATTGTTAAATAATTTTTATACATATATAGTGTCCCTGTAGTTTTTGGCACCACAAATATCCCTTTCCTCCTCCTTCTCTTCCCCTTGAGGTGCCGTATTCATTGAGGTTCTTCCAGCCACACCCCTCTTTTCTCCTGTGGAGGTTAATATTTATGCCATTACCATGACCCACCACAAAAAAAACAACCATGACCCACCACAAAAAAATCAATCCTGACATGCATAGGCATGATGTGTGTATTTGTCATTTGTACCTGTAATAGGGCTCATGAACAAATTTTGCTTTATTATTTTTTATTCTACATAAACACAATGACCCTAACACTAACATAGACAAAGCCCTGATCCAACATTTTTTTTCTCTTTCTCAAAGGATTGTTAATTTGTTTGCAATAACTTCTCAATGTAGATTTTGGACCAATCAAGGGATTATGTTTAGGTGCTTAAGCTCCTGCTGCCCATGTAATGCATATAAGAGGCTGGACTTTACCACCCATACACTGCACACATTCAGTGCCTTGCAAAAATATTCACCCCCTTGGCTTTTTACCTATTTTGTTACATTACAGCCTTTAGTTCAATGTTTTTTTTTTTTTATCTGAATTATATGTGATGGTTCAGTACACAATAGTCTTAAGCTCTATATACACAGATTTTCCGCTGATTATTTCCTTCAGATTTACCAAAACCATGTAGTGCAAGGGCCTGCCTGATTGCATATAAATTGAAACTCCTAAGGTTTGCCCTCATATTATATGGTTTTGGTAAATCTGAAGGAAAAAATCAGCAGAAAATCTCATAGTGTGTCTCAGGCTTAAGTTGGTAAAATTAGAAAAATATATACATAAAACTATTTTTCAGAAATAAAAAAAACTGATAATTGGCATGTGTGTATGTATTCACCCCCTTTGTTATGAAGCCCATAAAAAGCTCTGGTGCAACCAATTACCTTCAAAAGTCACATAACTCGTGAAATGATGTCCACCTGTGTGCAATCTAAGGCCTTGTACACACGGTCGGAGAATCCGTCGGAATGTGTCCTATCGGACCGTGTCTTTGGATAATCCGACTGTGTGTGGTATGCATCAGACTGATTCCGTCGGAATATCAGTCGGACTCAATTTTCCAACATGTTGCAAATATTTCCCGACCAACTGGGCCGATCGGACATACTCCGATCATGTGTAGAGAATTTTGATCGGACCAAGTGCCACGCATGCTCAGATCAAATTCCTACATCAAAGCTATTGGCTACTAGCCTGAATGTAGTCCCATCGTAACGAAATTACGTCATCACGTTCTGAAAGATCGGATTTTTCGCCAACTTTGTCCGACCGTGTGTATGCAACAGTTTCGGACAAGATCCAACGGGCAAAATCCGATGGATTTGGTTGTGGAAATCTCTGACCGTGTGTACAGGGGCTTAGTGTCACATGATCTGTCATTACATATACACACCTTTTTAAAAGGCCCCAGAGTCACCACTAACCAAACACTGCCATGAAGACCAAGGAACTCTTCAAACAAGTAAGGGACAATGTTGTTGAGAAGTACAAGTCAGGGTTAGGTTATAAAAAAAATATCCAAATCTTTGATGATCCCTAGGAGCACCATCAAATCTATCATAACCAAATGGAAAGAACATGGCACAACAGCAAACCTGCCAAGAGACGGCCGCACACTAAAACTCACGCACCGGGCAAGGAGGGCATTAATCAGAGAGGCAGCACAGATACCTAAGGTAACACTGGAGGAGCTGCAGAGTTCTACAGCAGAGACTGGAGTATCTGTACATAGGACGACAATAAGCCTTATGCTCCATAGAGTTGGGCATTATGGCAGAGTGGCCAGAAGAAAGCCATTACTTTCAGCCATCAAAGAAAATGCTATGTCTGGAGCAAACCCAACATATCCCATCACCCAAAGAACACCATCTCCACAGTGAAACATGGTGGTGGCAGCATCATGCTGTGGGGATGTTTTTCAGCAGTCGGGACTGGGAAACTGGTCAGAGTTGAGGAAAAGATGGATGGGGCTAAATACAGGGATATTCTTGAGCAAAACTTGTACCACCCTGTGTGTGATTTGAGGCTAGCATGGAGGTTCACCTTCTAGCAGGACAATGACCCCAAACACACTGCTAAAGCAACACTTGAGTGGTTTAAGGGGAAACCTGTAAATGTGTTGGAATGGCCTAGTCAAAGCCCAAACCTCAATCCAATAGGAAATCTCTGGTCAGACTTAAAGATTGCTGTTCACAAGTGCAAACCATCCAACTTTAAGGACCTGAAGCAGTTTTGCAAGGAGGAATGGGCAAAAATCCCAGTGGTAAGATGTAGCAAGCTCATAGAGACTTAGCTCCAAGTCACTTTGGATCTGATAGCTGAAAAAGGTGGCTCTACAAAGTATTGACTTTAGGGGAGTGAATAGCTATGCACGTTGCCTTTTTTTCTGTTATTTTGCCCTATGTGTTGTTTGCTTCACAATTAAAAAAAATAAAAAAAAAAATCTTCAAAGTTGTGGGCATGTTCTGTTAATTAAATTATACAAATCCTCAAACAATCAATGTTAATTCCAGTTTGTGCAGCAAAAAAACACGGAAAATGCCAAGGGGGTGAATACTTTTGCAAGGCACTGTATGTCTCTGAGTAGCAAAGGTTTTTGTGCTGAGAGCATTCTCATTGTGCAGCCCCTGCACAGAAACTGAGCTGTCAAGGACAGCTCCAGGTTTCTAGTAATGATCACAGAAATACTGGAAGGACTGGCCCCCAATCATGTGACCACTGTGGCAGCCAATTAGATGCAGAATTTAGGAAGTACGATTGAGTATTTTTTTCTGGAGTTGACCTTTAATGTCATTCATTGCTTCATAACCATAGCCAACATTCTCAACCATAACTTATTGGCTAAATATACAGTATACTGTATAGTTATAATGTCTTTTAACTTTGATTTGGAAAGACATATCCATCATTTAAAAGATTAAAGCAAATTATAGGACAAATAATATAAGCCAAGCTTAAACACTTACAGGTTCGTGCATTTCTTAAGTGGTCTTTCCATTATGTATAATTAGCATCTTTGCATAGCAAGAGTTTCTACACGTAAACTGTATAAAACCAACTCCACGGCTGTTATTAGAGCACTATTACAGGTTGCAATTACCCATTTATAATTGATACTCATTCTATCTGCTTTTAATAATGAAAGACAGGAGCATTACAGCATTTGAACAAGTCACCTTGAAGTTAAAAAGGTATTGTGCTATTACTATGGGTACATTTAATATGCAGTTAATGCATGATTTTGTATGAATTAATACTTCTTAAGCCCAATAGGTTGGCACAAGACATTATGGCAATTTGTGTGCATCAGTTCCAACAGCTAGTACCCTCCATTAATGTAATTGTGGTTGTGTACATTTTTTCTTCCTTCATTTTTTGTGGTCTGGATCAACAAAAAAATAAATACGTTTTCATTTTTAGTCAGGTCATTTTTAAATATTAAAGTGGAAGTAAACTCCCCTATCATTTTCAGCCAAGGAAGCTGCCATCTTTGCCTCTGTTTAATCTTCAACTGCTATGGTGCTGCACATGTGATTCGTTATGACACCAGCCATTGGATGGTTTGATAGTTTGGCTGAGAGCACAGCCAATGTGCAGTTGGCATTCCCAGCATGCCTTTTTTTTTTAACTGTTTAAATCGATGGGTTTACTTCCACTTTAAATGTGTATTTTTTTTTGTTTTTTTTTAGCTGAGAAGTAGTTTCATCTCTCTTTACAGCCTGTTGAGGCTTAGCCTTAGGCTCGGTTCACACAGGGGCAACACGACTTTTGGAGGCAACTTGGACGTGACTTGGACGTGACTTGGACGCGACTTGGACATGACTTACAACACTGCTTTAAGTCGCCCCAGGCCAGGTGACTTGCCGTGGCCAATCAGAGAATGAGCTCTCAGGGGGGAACTCCTTTTGAGAGCTGATAATTCTCTGAGAGTCGCCTCCGTATAGACGGAGATCCGACTTGGAGGCGACCTCCATTGAAATCAATGGGTACCAGTCGCCTACAAGTCGGATTGAAGTAGTACAAGAACCTTTTCTGAAGTCGGAGCGACTTCGGTAGTGTGCATTAAGACAGCTCTCATTCACTTACATTGATTTCTACATGTTGTGCGACCTGAGGTGACTTGGGGCGACTTGAAGTCGGATCTGAGTCGCCCCTGTGTGAACCGACACTAAGGCTGGGTTCACACTGCTGCGGGGGGAGATCCGGATGTGATTCGCACCGCAAATCACATCCGATCTCCGTAGCGCTGCGAGTTCAGCCATACAGATAGTATGGCTGAACTCGCAGCGGTCCCGCAGCAAACTCGCACGGGACCCTTTTTTTCGTCCGCAACAGAATCGGATCGCATGGGCGTTCACACCATGCGATCCGATTCTTGTGCGAGTCGGCAGATCGCACTGCGATATGCGATCGGATCTGGGGGTGTCATTAACATATCATTGACACTCCCAGCCGTTCGCATAGGGCAGTGTGAACTGCCGGCGGGAGTCGTGCGATGCGGGAAAACGCCGCGGATTCGCGGCGTTCCCGCATCGCAGCGGTTTGAACCCGGCCTTACTGTGAAAATATACTGTATCTTTCTGCTTCTCAATTCAGATTTTTTTTTTCCATTCATCTAGGTCACTGTAACAATCACCATATTTTTAATATACTGAATATTACAACCAACTACTCTGATTAGTTGTTAACATTTCCTATTCTCAGAAGTCAAATCCTTGATTTTATCAATGGCCCACCATTGAGACTAATTGTGCCTGACAGTGCTAGTACCTTGCTGATCAAATTTAACATCCTGAAAAAAAAGGGATTCTAGCCTAATGTCCTCATTTATACACTCCATCATTACCTATCTGCACCCACTGGGAAAAAACTTAATAAGTGGAGCACAAATTGAGGGCAAACAAAATTTTATGTGCCTGGGTTCATTTTAATAACTATGCCAAACAGTTTTTACATTTGCCTTCAGCAAAGAATTCAAAGATATTTAATAATTTGTCATTAATCTCTGCAAAAAATGCAGAAGAGCCCTGCTTCCTTTTAGAAGTGTTACATTATTTTAAAAGAGCTAATTTAATGGTTCAGCTATTTACAAAGGGGTTCATGTTCAGCACATTTGCACGAAGCAGGTTGTACTGCATCAAAGAAACATTACTTAATTGTGACATAAATGTACATTTTCTTTTACAATATAAACACAATGGGTCGTGTCTGGGAGGCAAAGTACCTTATGATAAAGTAAATTATAAAAAATAGGTATATTTGATGTTCATGCCTTTGAAAAAAAGATATCATTTTTTCTTGTCTGATTTCACGTGTTCTCTTAAAGTGGTAGTAAACCCATCCATAAAATGGTTTCATTTCCGGCATGTGCCGGAAATGTAACACTCCCATTGGTTGTGCTCTTAACCAAACTGTCAAACCATCCAATGGCTGGTGTCATAACTGATCACATGTGCAGCATCATGGCAGTTGTAGATTAAACAGAGGCAAAAGATGGCAGCTTCCTTGGCTGAAAACGTTACGGGGGTTTACTTACACTTTAATCAGTAGTCCCATATTTTGCTAATTTTCTAATACCGGAAGTTGAACCTATTTTGTATAAATGTATTTGAGGACAATTCAAACACATGTCTGTAAGCATATATTTATATATTTTCAATAAGTATTTCAATCTTTCAATCTGAACTCCAGGAAGAAATGCACACTTTATTTCAGGGAGAGAACTAAATTGCCCTGCATAGAAACCTCATTTATAAATCAAAAAAAAATCATGAACCTAAAAAAAGGAAGGAAACAACCCTAAATTTAAAATAATAATACACGTTACAATTGCAGCACCCTCTACGTTGTTAGATATGAGAGTAGGATTTTTGCGTAGGATAGGTAAATTGTCAGGCTTGGCTGTGTGTATTTTTCTTCGGGTCAGGGTTGAGTGACTCAAGCATAGCTGGTGACTCACAGGCAGCATCACTGAGACCTCCCACTTCTTTACAAAACATGCTGGAATTTTCTGGAAAGGAAGAAGAGAGGAGAAGTGGAGCTGTCTGTAGTTCTGACCAATCCCCAATCTGGATAAGCAGGGGGCAGGCCTCCTTAAATATTCAGGATCAGCCCAGCTGGAGTGGAGTTGTTCGGGAGAAAGCTGGAGATGGAGTGCTAGGCTGTCGTGGTCTGGAAGGAGCTCCTCAGACTGAGGGGGGTGGGTGGGTGACCTTGGGCCTGAGGCTCGAGTGCGGACAGGACTCTTCTCAGGATACATGGAGGTATCTTGGACAGGTGGCACAGGAGCTGGGAGACGACAGCAGGAGAGCACTGCCAGGCAAAGTCTCCAGGGAGGAACAACAGGTCGCAGCCAAGAGGGCTGGTGAGTGACACACAGTCTGGAAGGACTGGGGAGGAACGCCAGAGAGGACTGGGAGATTGCAGTCTGGGATGGGTGCAGAGCCAGTGGAGTGGACTGTTGTGCCACGGGCAGTGGAGAGAGGCAGCTGCAACCTCAGGAGGTGACACTTGGAGCAGTAGCCACATGGACAGCTAGCATTGGGACTACATATATTTTTACTACACTATAGGGGCATGCCTGCAAAAGGCATTCACCCTAGATCTGGCTGAGTCAGTGTCAGCCCTGCATATCAGCGCTAGCTGGTCCTGGAGAGTGAGTTCAAGAGTCAAGTAAACTGCTGGAGAGTGAGATCAAGTGTCGAGTCTGTGATAGAGGAAGTTGTATATACAGTAGGTGTATATAGTTCCAAAGTCCCTAAAAATATTGAAAATCAATTGGGCATCTCATAACTACTATTCCCATCCAAGTTAAATTCCCTCAATAAAAACACAAAAAAACAAAGTGTATGGACTGTTTTCTATCTGAGAGTGACTGAAGTTTGTGCGCCTGGCTGGGCAGGGTGACAGACAGACTACAACTACCAGCAGCTTCTATGGGGGTACCACTACACATTGTAGTAGTTGCACTGTTGACAAAAAGAGTCAATGCTAACTGGCACTACAGCCTTGCTGCTTATGTGTTGCTACATGCAGCCTTAGCCCTTGTACACACAGTCCGACATTCCAACGGAAAATGTCTGATCGGACCGCATTGACGGATAATCCGACCGTGTCTCTTTCTTTTGGAGTATCCGACCAACAAAGTTTTAGAGCTGGATATAAAAATTTTCTGACAACATGATCCGCTCAGACTTTGTCCGATCGTTTGTAGAGAATTCCAATCGGACAAAGTGCCACGCATGCTCAGATCAAATTCCTAGACCAAAGCTATTGGCTACTAGCCTGAACGTAGTCCTGTCGTAACTAAATAACGTCATCACGTTACGAACAATCGGATTTTCCGACAACTTTGTCCGACCGTGTGTATGCAACAACAGTTTTGGACAAAATCCGTCAGACAAAATCCGACGGATTTTGTTGTCGGAATGTCTGACTGTGTGAACAAGGGCTTAGATTAATTGAAGAGGATTTTATGATACAACGTAAGATGTTTCAGCTGTACCTGGACACACAGTACAAGGAGAGTTTTACCACTCCGAGTGATTGAGTACTGTTGAGAAATGATGTGCCTTTAATTTGTGCTTTGTGCTTCCTTGATGAACTTATGACTTTTTTCAAAAACATATGGATTACAACTACACAGTGGGAGTGATCAACCTATGTTGAAATCTTCTTCAATTTTGATTGTAAATGCTAATTCATATCAGTTTCCTCCTCTATATTTGGAAAATGTGTGGACTTGTTTTTGATTGACAACCTGTCTTCATCTTGGTTGATTTTGATATATATCATGATTGGATCTAGATATGTGCAAATCATTTTCCTGGATATTTGCTCAATTAAAAAAAAAAATCGTTTAATGATTTTATTTATTTTATTATACCATATATATTTATTGAAGTTTAGTATAACAAGTATTGGAATTCACTGAACAGAACATTCACAAGGATATAAATGAATACTCATCAGAAACAGTTCTTCATAGAACAAGTTGAGGTAGAAATTACAAGTTGAAAAGACAACATTATCTGTTTAATAAAGCATATTGGGGGTTATTTACAAAAGGCAAATCCACTTTGCACTACAAGTGCAAACTATAAGTGAAAATTGCACTTGGAAGTAAAGTTGCTGTAGATCCTAGGGGGACATGCAAGGAAAATAAAAAACAGCATTTTAGCTTGCACGTGATTGGATGATAAAATCAGCAGAGCTTCCCCTCATTTCAGATCTATCTCTTAGCCTTTGTACACACGGTCGGACATTCTGATGGACAATGTCCGATAGGACCGTGTTGTCGGATAATCCGACAGTGTGTGGGCTCCATCGGACTGTTTCTGTCGGAATATCCGATGGACCAAGTTTTCCAGCTGGGCTATAAATTTTTCCGACAACATGATCCAATCGGACTTTGTTCGATCATGTGTAGAGAGTTCCGATCGGACAAAGTGCCATGCATGCTCAAATCAAATTCCTAGACCAAAGCTATTGGCTACAAGCCTGAACGTAGTCCCGTCCTAACGAAATAATGTCATCGCGTTAAGTACGATCGGATTTTCTGACAACTTTGTCCGACCGTGTGTATGCAAAAGTTTCGGAAAAAATCCGTCGGACAAAATCCAAAGGATTTGGTTGTCGGATTGTCCGACCGCGTGTACAAGGGCTAAGATTTACAGCGACTGCACTTCCAAATGCACTTTGCACTTGTAGTTTGTAGTGCATCAGTGATTTTCCTTTCGGAAATAACCCCCATTGTCTTCTTCACCAAGCAAGAGCGAGAGGGGGGAGAGAGGAGGGGGGAGGGGTGAAGGAAAGGGGGAGGGGGGGTTCTAATAGAAAAGAGTGAAAGAAAGCAGTGTAAGTGAATTGAAAAGAAATTGCCAGGCTACTAAGGGGGTGAATATGAAACAGGAGTTTAATTGTGCAATTAGTATTTTGCACCCATAATGACCAAGGTTTACAGAAATTTGATTTGTTACAATTTTAATGGCTAGTATATTTTAATTTTACAATGGTGATTTAACGTGTCTATAATGTCTCTAATACTAGGGACATCAGATGCTTAGTGATTTATTTCATCTGATTATATTACACTGAAATCAATTTTATTTTCTGAAATCAATTTTATTTCATAGTAACATAAGTTTAAGCTAAATGATATTGTTCCTGAATAGCAAGGGAAGGATGGTTATCTAATAGACTTTTTGCATATGGGTCTCAGCATGCATCACTGTGCTGGGTGCCTATGATATAGAATACATTACTTTTTCCTTTTTTTTTTTTTACTGTTTCTGCTTTATAATCTGGTTATTGGTCCATTACTGGATTTATATGACCGCAC